>NW_017729034.1:7457934-7463053 GCF_001723915.1 Gavialis gangeticus
CTGACCTGCCAGGCAATTTCATCAATCCCGCAGGCGCCAATGAATTGTACCCTGCCCAGCCTACGTGCCTCGCTCCTACCCTCATGTGTGGGAGGCCAGTGCAAACAGCTTCCAGGCAGGGCCACTGCTGCCAGTGCTGCAGCTTCTGGGGGACCTGCTCAGCTTTCTTGGTCTCCAGCAGCAATTTTTCCAGTCCCTGATGCAGCGCTGGCCATGGGCAGCAGGTAGGAAAGCAGTGGTGGGTGGGTGGGCGGTTGAGGGGTAGAACTGCAGCTGGGCAGCAGCACGGACCATGGGGCTGGGCTGGCAGCAGCAAGAGCGTGGGGCCTGTGCCCAACAGGGCAGTGGGAGTATAGAGTTTGGGTAGGCAGCATGTGAGGGTGTGTGAGGTGTGATGGCAGGTAGGGGGTTGGGAGCAGGGTGTGGGTGTGTGGGGTTTGTGGGGTATGAGAGAGGGTGGAGGGCCATTTCCAAAGGAGCCCCATGAGTTGCACATGGTGGCAGGGAGCAGGCAAGGCGACAGGTTCTATTGCATGGGGCTTCCCCCCAGTGACAGGTGGGTGCTGGGAGCTGCATATGCGCCACGGGGAGCCCCAAGCGATAAAGGTGGGCCGGCTTGGTTCCGCTCCTTGCTGCCACATGCAGCTCCTGGAACTGGCTGGATTTGCACACCACTAGGCGGCAGAGCCTGCATGAGCCAAGAGCACCCCACAGGGTCACTGCTATCTGCTGCTGCTGCTGCCGGTGGCGGGGGCTGTGCGCCATGGGGGGGATTGTATGCGTGTGTGTGTGGGGGGAGTTTCCACACCCCAAACACACTCACACTGACAGCCTGAGCCCACAACCCCCCCAACTTTATACATACTCCGCAACATATGCTATCCCCCACATACAGCCACACCCCCTTACAAACCCCACACCTTACCATACACACACCCCCACCCCCCAACCACACCCCACATGCAATATACTTTAATTTTGAATTATTATGTAATCATCTCTGTATACACTATGCAAACACAAATAAATACAGACAAAGTATTTTTGGAAATTAAATTAAAATATGTTATAGTAAATGATTGACTTTTAGCATATGATTTGGTTTTTTTCTGGCTCCAAGATGGCAGTCCCCCCCCCCCTCCAAAAAGAGTACTTCTGGGGGGCAAGGAGAGGGTCTTCCGGTGGCAAAGGCCAGAGGTTAGGGGGTGGGACTTCTGGTCACAAGATGGCAATGAGGGGGTGGGGTGCCTGTCAAGGGGCAGAGCTACCCTTGCAGCCCTCAACAGCTCACCAAAATCCATTAAGCAGCCCTCCAGCCAATATAATTGTGCACCCCTGAGCTAAAGTCATGTAAACAAAGACTGCCTACACATGGGAGCACAAGTTGGGAGTGTCCCTACAACCTAGCAGGAGCCTAGGGAAGAGCAGGAAGTAACCAGCTAGTCTTGCCTCTCCTGCTGTTGCTGAAGCTGCCTCTTTGTGCCCACAATCCAGCCCTACCACTGATTCTCAGCCTCAGCCACCTCTTAGCTGCAGAAGGCTCAGCTGCAGGACAAGGTTCCAGGAGTGGTAGGCCTGGATTGGCAGCCCACAGGAGTTGTGTGCTCTACCAACAGAGAAAAAAAGAGAAGCCCCTTGCAGAAACATCCACCATACCTCCCAGGGGATACCACCAGCAGCTACCAACTGCACATCCGCCACCCCACCATACCTTAAACCCAACAGACACATCTCCCTGAACTACAAGGTGACTAGAAAAAAAACCGTAACTCAATGCTTGCGCTATTTAATTTCTCTGCAGCTGTCTACGTTGTCAGTCAAAGAGCACTCATGTTCTGCCTATATGACATAGTGCTCCTAATTCCAAAAGCTCAGAAGGTCAGATCCCCCAAAAATCTCTCCTGAGATTGGCTTCAAAATTACAAACTTAAAAAAAAATTATTATATTCTGGGTGGTTGAGTCTTTCAATGCTTGAATGCCCCTTGTCCATCCACAGTGTGTAGATGTGGCAATTTGCACATGGATGAGGCATGAGGTGATTTTTATCCCAAGGAAGGGGCTTCCACTGGGTTTCTAAGAGTGCAGAGTTCAGGGTTTCCAGCTTTTCCCCAAAACCCAACACTGTCCTTAATAATGTGCCTCCCCCACCAGCCCCACATCTGCCCATCTCCCAACACAGCAACTAATTATGCAACTACCAGCCCTTGCCCGCCCCCACAATCCCGCAAAAAAATCTTCCTGCCTCAGCCTTGTCCCTCCTGAATCTCCGGCAACATACTATTAGGACGAAACCCTCCATGATTTTTAAAAATTTGTTATCCATTTTCAAATACAAAAAGGGCTGTTATAAAGAGATTGGAAATCAACTGTTCTTTGGTTGCACAGGAAACAAGAATAGAAGTAATGGGGCTTAACTGCAACAAGGGAAATTTAGGTTGGATTTCAGGGAAAAAAATTCCAGGTAGGAGGGTGGTTCAGCATTAGAACAGATTACTTAGAGAGGCCATAGAATCTCCATCACTGGAATCCTTTTTAGGAGTAGGTTATACAAATGCTGAGTTGGGATGGTAAACAGATCCTGCCTTGGGTTGGACTAGATGACCTCCCCAGGTCCCTTTCAGTCCTACTTTTCTCTGGTTATGTAATGATGGGAACGGGGTGGAGGGCTACATGGAGATTAAAAAAAACCTACATGCATGAAAGAAGGAAGACAGCAAGCAGCCTGACAACAAAGTATATTGTGGATCTGACAGGAGAAGAAATTAGAGTGCTTCCTTTTGCAGGATGGACTTACCCTTCCATGAGCATGAGGCAAAAATCAGCTGATCAATCTGTTCCGCCCACCCTTAATCTCCTAAAGCCAGATGGGCCTTTCCAATCAGAAAAGCAGGATGATTTCTGGCTTGTCTACACTATGAAAAATATTCAGTGCTGACAAAGCATGTTAGCAATGAGTGTAGCTTAATAGCTGCAGATATAATTTAATTGCCAGTACTGACAAGGAGAAACCAGGTTTAGCACCATTTCGGCAACCACGATGAAAACCCTGCTGGTCTACGGTGGGTATATGCACACCTGTGCAACAGTGTCCTTGGACATGCAGACAAGTGTGCATGACTGTGAAGCAAGGCATGTGCAGCAACCAGTGTCTGTGTCAGCTGCTGGATTTAGGGCATTCAGCATTGACACAGCTATAGCCCTTGGAACAGCATCTTTTAGACGGATGACCTGATTTGAATTGAGTTAGTTTCAGCCTTGCTCCAGCATGAGTGTCCTCATAGCACTGGAATTATGTGCACTACCTTCAAAGTAAGAAGCATTCCCTGGTGTACAGGAAGGCGAAGGGAGGCAAGGACTGAAAGGCAGAGGCTAAACACTGGTATTTTTTGTCCCAATTCCAGCAAGACAATAGGGAACACTTTTTGACCCATTACTTGCAAAGCAATCTGGATCAGCCCTCACTCTAGGTGGGCATACACACACGATATCCCTGCCACTGCAAAGAGTGCACTGGAGTGTAGAGACTGAAATTCAGCATTGGAAATTAAATAGATTTTTTAAAAAAACAGTAGCAAATTTAAAACATTGTGAAAGGTTAGAATGATTTAGAACTCCCAGCCTGAGCAGCCACGCTTGGCTGTTCTCAGAGTACGTGTGAGGTGACTGCAGACACAGGGGCTCATGCAATAGCTGGGAATAATTACACTGCTTGCAGCCCTTCTGCTATCTCTGGGAAAGGCACACTGGAGAAAGATACAAACTTGCCATACAGGGTAACAGTGTCAATCTGCTCACATGTTAGTCTCTGCTACTGTGCACTGGACAGAAGACCTTATTGAGGTACAAGGATGTACATGCCTTCTGACCTGCTGATGCCTCCCATATTTCAGGGATTAATATTAATTTTTGATGATTAGAATGTGGCCAGGTTAATGCCAGGTGAGTTTGCTCAGAACATGTGCATCTGAAAAGAGTCTAATAAGGACGCTTAGATGTGGATACCATAACTACAGGCAATAATGGGGTACTTCCTGGGTAGGCTCTGATGTGTTTAGTTTGCTCATTATAATCATGTTGTAATGATGCCCTTCTTACCAAATATAGATAGACTTTCCTAAATAACATCAGCTAGTCAGCAAAGGGCAATTAGCTGGTTCTCTCATATTGTTTCTCTGAAGGTTCTGCCCAAGACCTGCTTCACGGTATTAAAAAAACACTGATTGCGTATGAAAAGAATTCTGATGATGTGATCCGACCTAACAATGAGTATGGAACTCATTGCCACAAGATGCTGTGGAAGCTGACAGTTTCACCAGATTCAAAAAGAGATTGAGCTAATACTTAGAGGCAGGGTGCATTCGGAGCTAGTGAACATGGGAACTAGAGGTACAGCCACTGAATCAAAGCTTCCTAAATCTTAAATACTGGAGGCAGGAAGTGGGAGAGGAACAGGGGGAAGAACCCTGGTCATACCCAGCTCATTCTCCCTTTCAGCATCCATCTTCTGCCACTGTGTGACAGGTAACTGGGCAAGATGGACCTCTAGTCTGACACAGTGGCCATGTCTATGTGAGACACTGACAGCACAGTAGCTAGTTATTACTACCAAGTAGCAAGGGGTGGCACAAAGCATGATGCGATGCTACTGTGCAGTAGTAATGAGCTACTGTGCAGTCAGTATCACCTAAAAGCCATTTGGCGACGTTATACAAGTACTAAAATGTGCAGTAACAGCTGCACAGTCAGCATCTCATGTAGACGCGGCCAGTAAATAGCAGTTCTTATATTCTTTCTCCCTGTGACACCGCTAGGGTTTTTAACAATCCCTTCCTTTCCTGGCCTCAGAGTCCCTAATTACAAAATGTGTCACATAACTTAAAAGCTCCTCAAACCATTTATACAGAATTCCCAATCCTCAAATTATTTGGGAATTTTGTTTATTACTTGGGAATTTTGTTTTGCATTCTTCAACCATCTCATAAGATGGAAACAATTAAGTTTACCTACAGCCTATGGAAGGCTCAAAAGATACTAAATTATATTTGGGAGAAGATACCAATTTGTATTTGGAAAAAACCCTGGTCATACCCAGCTTACTCTTCCTGTCAGCATCCACCT
>NW_017729034.1:7468053-7470893 GCF_001723915.1 Gavialis gangeticus
GATCATGGAAGGCACAGAGCCCAAAGGGCTAAAAGAGGTCTCCTCCCCCAAGGTCAGAGGGGCTGCAGCCCTGTTTACAGGATGTGGGGGGAGGCCTTCTCAATAGTGTCAAGAGCAGCAGAACAGAGGAGCAGAAGCCTGGACCTGAGTTACAGGAAGGTCACTAAGCCTCGGGGTCCCAATGCACTCAGTATCCTCCAGAAGCCTGGCAGACCTTATGTTCTTATTTCCTTAATGAGCAGAAACTCTCATATATGGTTTAGTAAGACACGAAGCAACTTGTACAAAACTGTCTTCCCAAGCCTTATCCCAAGCACTGGAGCAGCCCTGGGATCAGAGTCATGGGGAGGACAAACATAGCAGGTCTAAAATGACAATTGCTAAGAAAGAACACAAGGTAAGGTTAGGTAACCTCCAGCCAGCAAGCAACTACAGAGTTAAATACCTGTCTTAACAGTGCCTGCCCTCTCTGGTTCCATTAGAGGCTTTTATAGAGTGGAGGGACTTCAGTTTGCAGCCCATTAAAAAGAAGTGGAGGGGAGAGGAAGGAACTGTTTTTGCAGATTGGATGGACAATCTGGCACTCAAATGCAAACATTTTGAACTTCTAAGTGCTCCCTGAAGGCCTCTGCATCAGTAGGAAGCAAGATCTTCTGGCTGTTATCGGCAAAGGAGTTTTTTTTAGAATGCCTCTATGTTCTGTGATCCAAAATTGCCTGGGTAGGGCTGCAATTTGTCATTCAACTCCCAATTTTTAGCTTCTCAAGAAAAACCTTATCCTCCTGAAATTTGGGTCTCTTGCTTGAAGAAAATTTTCTGGAAAATCTGTGCAATTGAGAAAAGGTATTTTGGAGGTAAGTGGGACAGGAAAAAAATGGTTCTCACTTTCTCAGAAATTTTCTAATACTCCTCTAAAAATTGTAGCTTGCTCTGGATAATTTACATTTTATTTCAGCTTCATTTTTAGGTGGAGGTCTCGGCTCTGCCTATATTAAGGTATTGAGCAATATTGTACCTTACCCTCCATGTAATGACATTGGTGACACTTTGTATAATATAGGCAGTGCCCTGGGTAACCTCAGAGACTAAAGTTTCCACAGAGTTTATGAATATCTTGGGGAGTTATATGGAGCATATAAGATTCTTAAACCAGATTTCAGAGGTTCTGAGTTTGCTCACTAACATAGTTATGTTTTAGCTGGACTCAGGTTTCTTTAATTTATGGCCAGACAATATCCAGGCATGTTAAATCATGAATTTGCAGTCCTACCCATGAGCAAAATGTGGAAGGATGTGGAAAGGGAATGAGAAGAAAAACTTGATGACAGTTCCTCAGAATGACTCAGCAATGTCAGATTTGGCCATCAGATATAATTAACAGTCAAGCAATGTGTTGTAGTATTTTTCCTTATTTTAGTTGCTACAAACAGGTAATATAAAGGCGTAGAATGAGAACTTCTCTTTCTTCCTTTTTGTGCTTCTGCCTTCCACTGACTCTGCTGCTAAGCTGTTGGGAGCTGTCACCCTGCCTCATGTTCATGGGCTCTATGGCAATCCAAAGTGACAACAAAAATAACTTAGTGAGAAAATCCAAGAGGCAGATGAAAGGAAAGTGTTGAGGAACAACAAAACAACAACAAAAAGCAAGTGACCGGGCTGGATTGGTTGCACCTATTGTTCATGTACTCTGGAAATACCACTAATGATGAAGAGGAGGCAATAAATTGCTTTGAAGACCTCTGTGATCTTCTCCCTATTCTCTGTCACTTCAGAAATGAACTGTGTGCATTCACATCTCTTTCTTTCTCCCTCCATTGGGATTTAACGACTGTAGTAACCTTTGTGCTCCTTATTGTACAGCCGGGAAATAAAACTCTACTCAGTTAAGCAACATTGTGAGCAGAAATGCAGCCATCAGCTCAGGTGGACTTAAAATATGGATACTCAGACAATGCAAATCATCCAACCTCAACACTGTCAGTAGCTCCCCTGGGCAAGTTCTTTCTTCTGTCCTTCACATTCCTGCCCCCTTCCCTCAGCCCGCTAGCATCAAGCAAGCACCAGTATCCATTTCAATTCAACACGCAAACTCCAGAAGTCCCATTCCCCCATTACAGGGTACAAATTACTCTTATTGATGCAAGAGGCAGTAAATCATGTGCTGTGCCAAGTCAGTTCTTCCCAGAACTTTCCTTACTACTGTAGTTCCTAGAAGCCTCAGCCAAGATCTGGGCACTGTTGGATTTGGTTCTGTAGAAAAAAAATATAGGAGAAGAGCTTCCACAAAGAACTTGTGGAAGCAAAAAAGAATATGAATTTGGCACCACCTGAAAGAAATTCTGGTCCAGCCTCAAAGAGTAGCAGTACCTAAAAACTAGGAATAGTTTCATAGTTTCTAGGGTCGGAAGGGACCTGAGCAGATCATCTAGTCCGACCCCCTGCCATGGCAGGAAAGAGCACTGGGGTCAAACAACCCCAGTAAGGTGGTCATCCAACCTCCTCTTAAAAACCCCCAGGGTGGGAGCCTGCACCACCTCACTTGGAAGCTGGTTCCAGACTCTAGCCGCCCTGACTGTGAAGTAGCGCCTCCTGATGTCCAACTTAAACCTTCCCTCTGCCAGCTTGTGACCGTTGTTCCTGGTCACTCCTTGCGGCGCTCGGGGGAACAGGGACTCCCCCAGCGCCTGCTGATCCCCCCTAACCAGTTTATAACAGGCCACAAGATCCCCCCTCAGCCTTCTCTTTTGAAGGCTGAACAGGTTCAGGTCCCGCAACCTTTCCTCATAGGACCTACCCTGCTGTCCCTTGATCATACGAGTGGCCCTCCTCTGGACCCTCTC
>NW_017729034.1:7471797-7472212 GCF_001723915.1 Gavialis gangeticus
GGGGCCCGAAGCGGGCCCAGCAGGGAGGTGGCAGTTCTGAATAAGACCACCCAGAATGAAATTAGAGTACAAAGAGGAAGAAAAGAAGCTGCAGTCACCTGGAATCAGCATGGATTTATTAGGGGGAGATCATGTCAGATTTAAAAAGGATTTATTAGGGGCAGATTTAAAAAGGATTTATTAGGGGCAATCAGCATGGATTTATTAGGGGGAGATCATGTCAGACCAACCTGATTGCCTTTTATGATCAGGTCACAAAGGCCATGGATGCAGGTGTCGTGGTGGATGTAGTCTTTCTGGACTTCAGCAAGGCCTTTGACACCGTCTCTCACCCCATCCTAGTTAAAAAACTAGGCGACTGTGGCATAGATGCCTACACAGTCAGATGGATTGCAGATTGGCTGAGGGGTCGCAC
>NW_017729034.1:7473195-7476829 GCF_001723915.1 Gavialis gangeticus
AGGAGTAATGGGCACAAGTTGATGGAGAGGAGGTATAGATTGGACATCCGCAAAAACTACTTCACAGTTAGGGCGGCTAGGAGCTGGAACCAACTTCCAAGGGAAGTGGTGCTGGCCCCTACCCTGGGGGTCTTTAAGAAGAGGCTGGATGCCTACCTGGCTGGACTCATTTGAGTCCTGTTTTTGTTTTGGGGTTTTTGTTGTTCTCCCGCCCTGGCAGGGGGTCGGGCTAGAAGATCTACTAGGTCCCTTCCGACCCTAAATCTATGAAACTATGGAAGAGCCTTACACTGATTAGCTGTCTAAACTACAAATGGATGCTCAGCATCCTCCCTATAAATCCTGGTGGGGCTGGATTCCAAACACTAACATCCGATCACAGTGGGTAGTGATTCTGTCAGCCTCATCTATGGCAGCTTCGTTACTGAGTAGGTGCAGTGCAGATCCAAGATAGTGGGAGTGCATTACAGTAAGATTCAGCCAAGCCATAAATCTGATCTTCCATGAAGTCAGACTGGTAATTAAATCTTCTGCTAAAGCTCCCTAGACTTAGTCCCAACTCCAGGCCCCAGGTCAGAAGGTGCAATTCTCTGCACTGGCAACAGTTGCTTGTATCTGAGTTCAAGCAGAACAGCAATGACCATCCATACTCCACATATTTTACTTCACTTTGCTTCCTTCTCCTTCTCCTCCTCATTTTCATTCTTTCACCCTTGTTTCTTTCCTTCCTGTACTTTCTTCTGACTGTCTTCCCTCCTCTTCTTTCTAATTCCATTCTGGCTTTACCTCCTCAATACTCTCTGTCTCCTAATTCCCCTCCTTCCCCCTAGCCCCTTAGCCCCTTCCACATCCATTTCTAATTCACCTCTCTGAATCATCTGTTTCTGATAGAGCTGGACAGAAAATGGTTTGCTAGTCCCCTATAAAAACTTCATAAAATTCACATTCCACATTGGGACAAAACCAGACATAGGTGTGTGGTGTGTGTCTGAGTGTATATAGAAATGCTATCTAACAGGCAGCACATAAGCACGTAATCCATTTCTATCACTGAACGGGCTCTGGTTTAAAGGGTGTGACCTTGTGTTTTATATTCTTCATGTACTGTTCTAATTGTCTTCCAAAGCATTGTTAAGCCAATGGTAATTCTGTTTCCTTTAATCTGTTGCCAACTAATAAATCTCTCTCAGCTAGACTCATTGGGATTGTTGATGACCTGTATTAGGTCAAATACTGAGATTGGTGGAGTTACTAGTCTTTTTCCTCCACATTCCTTTGGTGTAGGACAATGTGGCTATGTCCATAAAATACAGGATTTTCCTTCTGATTCTGTGGCAAGTGATGGTCAGGAGTTTGAATCGAGTGGGGGAAGGGTTTGACCTGGGTAAGGTGGGGGATGAGAGAGAGGGAGCAGGGAAGAAAAAAGTGATCTGATTCTGTGGAATGCTACAGAAATAATAATTTCTTAGGCTGTGACTTGGTGTTACCACAGTGAAGATATTTCATTCTCTTCTGGACATTTCAGTACCAGAAGAATAAAGTGAAGGAGAGATAAACAAAATAAATCAGGACACTGGAAGGACTGGATTGAAGACAAAGCACAGTATAAGCAGAGAATGCCCAATATGGACCACAGGACAGGCTGAAGTGAGAATATGATCATATGCAAATCATGTATATTTATCTGAAAGCCAATCTAAAGATATTTGAGCACCACACAGTGCTATAACAAGGATGAGAGGGGATGGGAGGGATTGGGGGCAGGGAGATTATTTGGGGGAGTTGGAAAGGAGTAAAAAAATTCAGGGTATATAGAAGTCCTAAGCCTGAAACCCATTTCATGTGAAAAGGATTCATTTTCCTAAGTGCCCTCCGTTGCAGCTTCCAGACTACTGGAGAAAGTGGAAAGTCAGTAAGGAGTTTAAGCTGCTCATGTAAAGCGCTAAACTTAGAATCAGGAAAGCAGTGTATAAGTGCAATGCAAATAAACCACACGGAAAACTTAAATGAAGGCACTATTCATGGTTAACACCTTCAAGCTGAGAAACTGAGGCATAGAGAAGTAAAGATGCTCTCCTGTGCTTTAATTAAATGATTATGTCAACTCCCACAACACATATTTCTATGTACACTATGCATTTTCGTTACACATGCCATTCTGGTTCTTGGAACGGGCTGCTGTGCTGATTTTGCAGTGCTGGAAAAGGCCAATCGCTCATTGCAGCAACTACAGTAAAAGAGACATCACTCAACCCGCCTTCATGCATATGTATTCTGTGTACACAGACATATAACACATAGAAAGTCACATTGTCCTTATACAGACCTGCACACTTCTTAATGCTAAGACAAGCATATACATCATCCTCCTGCAGATGGTGCATATGTAAACAAGCTTACACATGTACACAAGCATGCATACGTCAGGTGCATGGACATGAGCACAAGTGCAGATCAATAAGATCAGGTTTACAGATGGTATAAATCAGCACAGAGCCTACTCAGTATGGCTCCTACTCATTCTGCCCATAAGGTATAAACAGACATGTGCGCAGAGTCCCACACACATATATATACACACACATCCACACGCACTGATACAAGTTTATACACCAACATATGCATGCTGCACAGCCCCAGAGCCAGCTGCCTGTACAGCTGCCTGTTTGGCCACCCCACAACACAGGTTTCAGATCCATCAGGTTCCTGTCTGCAGGAAACCCTGGCGCAGTCACAAGGCACTGGAGGAAAGGTTCTGAGAGGCACAGCATGATATAACACAGCCTGTTGAACCAATTAGGGTTAACACATTTCTGGTTAATGAGAGGTGCCGGTCATGATTGTAAATTAATATTTTCCAGTGGCTACCCATGTACTCAAGTGTCAGTATTGATCAAATTTACCTCTGCCCAGTTAATGCTGATGGATTCAACAGCACCACACGCCTGTTCATCTGTTAGCCAATTAAGATAAGCCCTGGACTCATCCTAATAGCTGTATTTATTGTCATCAGGAATATTGATATCTCTCAGCACTAAAAGCAAGCCAACACAAACAGAGGGTGTGAAAATGCTCTGGGAATTGTCCCAGACCTGAGGTACCATGGTAGAATTTGAAGTCACCAACCCTTCTCTTCATTGCCTATCCTCTTTGTGGATGGGGAGACTAAATGCTCTTCCCTGCCAGTTCATCTAGGACCCATTCCCACCCCCACATCACAGAGGAAGAGACGCCGACTCTACTTCGTTGCTTGCAGCAAAATTGCACAGTAGCCTAAGGTAGGAGTGATGCTTAAAACTGCAAAAGTTGGAGCAGAAATGTGACTTGCCCCACCTTCTTCAGATGAACTTGTGGGCCTTAAAAAGGCCTAGGTCCAAGATAAGATAAGCTTCCATTTTTACAGTGTTCTGGGACATAAGAGGTTTGGGACGTGGGGAAAAAAGGAACAGAGTAGGAATTAACTAGCATTATATGTTTTTTATGTAAATCTATGCACTGGTGGCCTGACTCCTTGAATGGAAGTCTGATGGGTGATCATCAGAGATCCTGGTTTTCTCCAATAAAAAAAAAAAAAATCCCAATTTTAAATTGAAAATAGTAACCCAAAATCCACATTTTTCCATGATTAAAATGA
>NW_017729034.1:7478160-7494690 GCF_001723915.1 Gavialis gangeticus
CCCATGGCAAGAGATAGTTCTCCTTCCAATGGGGTCCCTTGGGAGGTGTCCAGGAAGCACCAGGGGCCCCTCCCCTTATGGCTTTGACTAGGCAGGGGGCTGCTCACCCAGACCTTTCTCTGGGTTTGCCCACCCCAAATGTCTTTCCCCTGAGGGACCCAAGGGCCCAGTGACTCACATCCCCTCAGGTGGCAGTGGTCAGGTCGCAGCTCGATGGAGTCTCCTCTGCTGGAGCGCCTCTCCAGGCCTCCCCCCCACCCTGTGCCCCGCTCTGGGCACCGAGGGCTCAGTTTCTCTCAGCTGCTGCACCACTGCTGCTGGCTCCTGGGTGCTGAGCCTCACGTTGAAGCACTACCATTTCCCCCTGCCCTAGCTTGGCACTGAGGGCTCTCTTAGCACAAGCTGGGCCTTTCAGGCTCTGGCCAGCTGTCCTCATGCAGGGTGGCTAACCCAAGCAGACTCTGCTGCTCCCTGGCTCCCAAGGCTCAGGCCTGTGTGCCGCCCTGCGCACTGTGGGACCTGGCCGCTTGCCGGGAGATGGGGCCTGAGCCACCTTACTGCAGCCCCAAGGCCTTTGCCCCATGCACTGCCCCGTGCACTGTGTGGCCTGCTGGCGCTGCCGGGGTTGCAGGCTTGAGCTGCCGCTTGTGGCTCCCAGAGCCTGGGCTCCATGCACCAAACTGTGCACCATGATGGGCCCAAGCAGTCTCACACCGCTCCCAAGGCCAGGTCTCCGCACACCATCCCTGTGCGCCATCAAAAGCCCACGTGGTCTCACACTGCTCCCAAGGTTGCTCCTTCAGTGGCAGCTTCAGGAGCCTTGGGCCTATTGCACGCTGAGGGACAGCTCCCCAGCTTTTCTTGGCTCTGCTCTTCTTGAGTCCCTCGCTGCATCCCCCCTCAGGCTCGTCCCTTTTTATACGCTTCAGGGCTCTGCCCCGGAGTCTTCTGGGCCTAACAGTTTACAGGTGAGCTCTTCTCCCCCTCCCCTAAGGAAAGAGGCATGACTTTATTTCTCCTGCTGCCTCCTGATTGGTGGATGGGCTCCACCAATCAAAACAGCAGGATCTCAAGCCTGGGACTCAATGCAAGCTCTGAAAGGTGAACCTGCTATATATGCGATACATTTTACATCATGGAAAAATGTGGATTTTGGGTTACATTTTTAATCCAAAAATTGGGGATTATTTTTTATCAGAGAAAACCAGGATCCCAGGCCTTGGGTACACAGCAGCTCTAAATAAGATGGAACTACATGCTAAACTCTAAAGGTTGCTTTGAAGTGTGCCCCTAGAAAGTCTGCATACAACTCAACTGATACCAAAGCGCTGCTCCTTCCAGAGAAATTTGTGCCAAACTCCAACAAAAGACTATTAGACTATTAGATAAAGAATAAAAATCCAATACCTGCAACAAAAGACCAGTCAAACATGACTGGCTGGCTCAGGAGACAGTCTCTTCTATCTCTGCAGCCGAAGCTCAGGGCTGCCATTAACAGGCTCAGCTCCCACTGGTTTCACTAGGAATTGTATGTCTAGTTTGAGAAACTAAATTGGAAAAAGATGGTCAAGGTTTCAAGTGGAGCCTGGTTCGGTGCACCAAAGGCTCAGAAGTGCAAGATAGTACCCAGGCTCCTATTGCCCATACCCAGGTGTAACAGGGGCCAAGGCCCCTGTCACTTTAAGAGGGGAAAACTGCTGGCTGCTGCAGCAGAGGAGAGCAGACTGGCCATCAAGCCCAAAAGAAACCCTCTGTGCATGGCTGGGAGTCATGTGACTAGAAGGGGCAGGGCTCTGGGTAATATAAAAATCATAGAAAATGATGATTGGAAGGGACCTCAAAGGTCATCTAGTCCAACCACCTGCTCAAAGCAGGACCATCCCCAAGTAGTTCATGGCTGCCAAGGCTTTGTCTAGCTGGGTCCCATAAATCTCCAAGAATGGAGATTCCAGCACCTTTCTGGGTAACCTTTTCTGATGCTTTACTAATCCCAACAACTGAAGCAAGGGGGGCAGTTTGGTCCTGCGTGCTGCAGGGAGAGGAGCTCCTGAGAGAGAAGGGCTGCAGGAGACAGTAGTTGGGAGGAGAGGGCTCTAAGGGAGGTATGGCTTGTGGGAACATTGACTCAGAGTAGGGAAGGCTTTTAGTTTGTAAAGCAGCTTGCTTATGGTTAGACTGCATTGAAGTTTGATACTGGAGGACCAGGTTGTAGATACAGGGGTGGTGTGGAGGCCACAGAAGGGTGCCTGTCACAGGGCAGGGCGCCGGGGCAGCCATGATCCCCCTGGTGCCCCGACTGTGCCACAGTCTGGGTCCTAAATGCACCCTCCGTCTCGCCCGCCATGTCTTTGATCTTATGATTATCAGTGGGAGGCTACCTTCTGTCCCCTTGGGCACGGCGCTCTCGTACTGGCCCTACTCTGAACTGGTGCACCCCACCTTATGGGCTACGCGTGCCTCCTACCTCCCCTGTAGCTCTTCTACAAGCCTCGCAGCTCTTCTGGATGTTATCAGGTCCTTTCCTTTCTACGCCCTTGGGCTTGCCACGTACCTGGCACCCTTCTCTGGTGCCCCTGGGCTTGTCACGCAACTGGCGCCCCTTTATTGGCGCCTCTGCGCCTGTCACGCAACCAGCGCCCCTTTACTAGCACCTCTGGGCTTGTCACGCAACCGGCGCCCCTTTACCAGCACCTCTGGGCTTGTCACGCAACCGGCGCCCCTCTATCCGCTAGCCCTCTCGGGCCTACTAATTATATCCGCTCCCCGCCCGGGTCCGCTCAATCTAGGCGCCCCTCCTGGAGCTTCTCTCTCACAGACCGTGCCCCACTGGGGCCAGTCACCCTGCGCTCATGCGCTCCTTGCCCTCACCGGTCTTCTCAATGAATTTGCCCCCTTCTGAGGCTTCTCACTAAGCTTGCCCCCTTCCGGGCTTCTCACGGGGCTTGCCCCCTTCCGGGCTTCCCCCGTCCAGGCAGCGCCCCACTGGGGCCTGCCTCTTATGTGCCTCGCGGTCACTCGCCCTCGGGCCCGTGCCCCACATTCCCCGCAGTCTTGCTGCGCTCGGGCCTGTGCTTGCGCTTCTCGCCCGCACTTGGGGCTCAGGCAGCCTTGGCCTTACCTGGCCCCAGACCCCTTCTAGGGTCCTATGCTTAACTCAGGCCTCTCCCAATTGGGGCTCAGGCGGCCTTAGCCTTACCTGGCCCCCAGACCCGCCTTCTCAGGCCTATGCCCCAATGGGCTCTTCCCAATTGGGGCTCAGGCAGCCTTAGCCTTACCTGGCCCCCAGACACCTTTCCTGGGTCTTGCGCCCACTGGGCTTCTGCGAATTGGGGCTCAGGTGACCTTGGCCTTACCTGGCCCCCAAGACCCGCCTCCTCGGGTCGTACACCCCACTGGGGCGTTTCGCTTACACCCACACTGGGCTCCTCCCGATGCTGCCCACTCTGGGCTGGGGTCGGGACACCCCAAAACACAGCACCCTCTCTGGTGCCAGGAACCCCCCCACACACACACCCTACTGGGGGGCTCCACTGAGGCCTCCTCCACCCCTACAGCCTCGCCCGGTCCTCCGGTGTTATATCAAAACCAAAACAGAAAACACAAAGCCCCTTGGCTCCAACGTACATCTTAAGCCAACCTGGCTAACCTTTTCTCATCCCTGCCACGGTCCTCTCCACCCTGTATCCGCACAACACTGCCCTGCTCACTCTAGCAGAGCTCTTGCTCCTTAGGCTGCCAGAGGGGAACTGCCCGCTAGGCTCCAGCCCAGCCGCTTATAAAGGCCAGGCCCAGCCCCCTGGCGGTCAACGGACCCAATCAGCTGCCCTAGCAACTCTCACCTGCTGTCCTGGTGAGTGACAGCTAAGCCCCTTCTACCATTATTCAGTAGCAGGCAACCTAGTGTCCTGCTACACATCTCCCCCTCCCGGGGTTGAACCTCCTTAGGAGCAGGGCGCGGAAGTGCCCTGCAACAGTGCCTGATGGGGTACTCTGTGACAGGCAGCCCAGCCTGGGAACAGGGACCCAGAGGACTAAGGGCTGAGAGCCTAAGGGCATGAGAGCATAGGACAGAGCCAGGGTCCCAAAGCATACAGGTACAAAGCAGGGCTGGGGCCCAGGAGCCAAGGTCTGGGGCAGTGGACCTGGGCTGAGGGGTGCAGCCAGAATAAAAAGGGCTAAGATGGGCAAGCTTGGAGCTCGGATAAAGGTTCAAAGCCTGAGGGCCAAAAGATACACTAGGGCTAGGGCCACTCCTATGAATGAATATGGAATAACTCCTATGAGGCATGAGTGTTGCTACAGGGGAGGCTAGAGACCACAAATGTAGCCTATAAGGCAACTGGTGCCCTGAGGCCCTACTAGGGCCAGAAGGACCACAACTTAGTGCCTGAGGGGCAAGACTGGGGTCAGCTGGGTACCAGAGGTACCAGCTCATTAAAGTGAACTAGGGCTCATTCTAGGACAGCCTCCCATAACACCATAACTCCACCAAGCAGGGCAGGTGAGGAAAAGAGAGGATACCCCAAGGAGCTGCGTGGCCACCGGAGGGTGTAATGGCCACCCCTGGGGCATGGTCCTACTATACCAGGCTTCTCAGCTTGCAACACTGGCCTGTGGGAATGCTTAATAAAGATCTTTTTTCCTACAACCCTACTTGCCTCTTGCATCACATATTTCTGAAGAAACCTTTCCCACTGGTGAAATGGCCAAGTTTGGTCCTAGACTACTGGTAGCCATCTGTAAAAAGGTGACTTCTCTAAGTAGGAGCCTCAAAAACTTTTCTAGTGGATAGACTCCCCCTAAATCTTCAATGTCTTGTTTGCAGCTTATCAGCCTCTGAGGTCACTTTCAGCAATGACACCTTGGTCTGAATGGACCTTTAAGTCTGAGCACTTTGATAACCCCATAGTGGGAAACTTCCCTGCACAGGATAGTGGGGCTGCATAGGGAAACATTCAGTGCTTCTGCCCACATCCTTTTTATCCTTTGGATAATTGAAGGACACCTCTCTCCAGGGCTCTCCACCTGGGAATTCCTTGCCATTCACTAAATTAAAAAATAAGCAGCTGACAGCACACCTTATTAAATGACACTTCTCTTTTCCCCCTCCAGCACCAAGGGCCATGTTTTAACAGCCACAGACACTTTGCGTTGTCTTTTTAATTTGATTTAACTAAAAAAATAAAATGTAAAGCCATTTGGCTTCATGCCACCCAATGCACTACTGCAGAGCAGGCATGAGTTATAGGGTAATATTTCACACCCTGTTGTGTCTTATTACTTAACTAATAACAATATTTACCCAGGGTTTTTCCTAGCATCTGAGGCAGGTTTAAAAGAAATCTTGATTAAAGAATGACAGCCAAAACATTGGATGTTAAATATAAATAAGAGTAATGTGAAGATAGCCACAGAGTTTACTGTTGCATCCTGGTAGTTTGTGGTAAATCAGGATGATATGCCACTTCTTTTTCTACTTGGCCTCCCTAGTCATCAGGACTCAAGTCAGTGCAGGGTTTGCCGTCTCACCTGGATGGAGAAGTGCTACTGCAAAAATAAAAAAACAGCCTCGTGTAGATAGATGCAATGGTTGTCATTAGGAACTAAAGCATGGACGTTCAACCTGCAGCTCAAAAAGAATAATTGTTATCTGGGAGTAAGTAGCAGCCTTTTGTCTTTGCATGGAGTAACTGCTAAAGAGAGACGTGACTTTTCTTAGTAAGCCAATGTATTGCAGCTCCCATCCTCCAAGAACTCTTGCTCCCCATCTATATCAAGATGTAACTCAACAGTGGCCTGTACTATCACGGGGACCACCTGAAGTTTGCAGTGATTGTACATTCTGAATTCATTAGCATGTGCAGAAAAACCTTCCATCAGCCTCCAACCTAGCAGTCCACCCTCCTCCCCACATCCCTGCAACATCTTTTGACAACTGGCCCTTCCAGAATCTTGAAAGAGCATTTCACATTACTGAATAGATCCCAGCACAAGCAGCTGGAATTCATGTCTCTTGAAGAAGAATGGTCCTCTCTCATGAACATCTACAACCACTTGGGAAATTTAACATGAAAGAAAGGAATGAAGTGTTGGTGTGTCTCACTATTGGGAATTTTGTGATAAAGCCATGCTTCTTCTTCCATGATGTTTAGATAACTTGAAGAACTCATTGCCACAAGACACCACTGAAACTAAGACTCAGTAGGGTGCAAAGAAAGCTACTAGACATTTGTATTAGTATGGCAAATATCTCCAGTTAGATCAGACAAAATAAAGAATTGTACAGAATAGGAATTGTCATGCAATGGTACACCAGCCAAGGAGGAGAGGCCTGAGAAGACGAAAATTGCTCTTTGACAGGCCATTACATATTTACCTCCTGTGAAGCTTTTATATCTTTCTCTGAAGCATCTGGTGATAGCTAGTGTTACAGGCTGTCTCCTGGTAAGTGTCAGGCTGATTAGGGTAGGGGTTGTATGCTCATCTCAGCAATAAAGGTGCTGTGACTTCCCTCCAGTGAAACTACATTTTAAAAGCTTCTTAAATGCCCTAAATGTAATTAGTACTCTCCAAAACAAAAGGGAGAAGTGTAACCCAGCATAAGCCATAGCAATTGTAAGACAATTTCAAATTGTCTTAGTTTAAGCTGTGGTTTTGCAAAAACCCTTTATAAGTCAACTTCCCACTTGGGATAGAGGACAGAGGATCCCCTACTGAATGGACACCAGTACATCCAGTACTATTTCTTTCCTGCAAGCTTATCAGCTCCAAATGTGCTTAACTTATGAGGGCAACTAAGTTCACAACCCAAACTGATCTGTATGCAAGCCACCACTGGGCACTGTAAATCATGTCAATTCTGTGGAGTTACATTAGCTGATTAATGGGCCAACTCCAGCAGTCTTTACTCAGGCAAAACTCTACTTAAGGCCATAAGAATTTTTGAATGAATAAAGGCTTTGGGATTTGGTCCAACAGCAGTTTTGGAGCAGGGTTCAGATTCAGGACTGTAAATCTCCTGTGACAAGTGTTTATGGCCCCGGATGCTCTGGGCATCTTATCCGTCAACATCACAGGAACAGTCAGTCATCTAGTGGGTTCCAGAGCCAAGCACAACTGCTGCATATCACGGCTGGGGAACTGCACTGAGGCAATGAAACATCCGCCCACTTCAAATGGGGAATCTTGCCTGTGCCCTTGCCTTTCGTTGGGCAGTCACTCTGCTTGTTGAAGTACCCATCATCAGGAGGGAATTCTCTCAGATGTGTGGGGACCCCTTTTTGCTTTGGAAAGGTGCCTATGGATGTGTATTTGTGCTGGAGGAGGGATGCCTCAATGTAATTTTTCCCTTCTGGCTTCTGGCCAGTCATCAGCAAGTTCCAACCTGGAGGCAGTGGGACTAAGAAGGTGCCCAGGGAGGTTCTGCTACTAGCCAGAAGCAGAATACAAGCCAGGAGGAGTATTACACAGACTTACCCCACCTAGGTCAGCAATGTAGGGACGAGGGTCCTGCACTTCAATCATCTTACAGGCCAGACAACATGAAGTCTCAGTTAGCTCTGTAAACTTGGTCATTATAGGGTGCACCTACATGAGACATTAATTGTGTAGTAGCCTAATAACACTGCACAGCGTGCTGGGCAAAACCCATGCTAATACATGAGTGCGCAGTAGTATTAGGCTACTGCACAGTTAGTGTCACTAAAAAGCCATGCACCAGTGCTACTGTACAGTAGTGCCAGTTACTGTGCACTGATTTAGTACTTGGTTATCCAAGTACTAAACAATGCACAGTAACTATGGCACATTAATGAACATGTAAACATGCCCATAGTCATCCTGCCTGAGATAGTAAACACTGGCACCCTACCTGAGACCGCTTGCACTCAATCCCATTTCTTCCCTCACTCCTGTTCAAACTTTGCCCTGCATCTCATTCCTACTCCTCCTCACCTCTTCCAAACCCCACTTCTCCATGTGCTGCCTTTCCTTTTTTCCGAGACCCTGCCTGTTCCTCTCACCAGTGCCTGGTTGGAGTGCCCACAGGCCTGCCAGCTCTCATTGGAATTGAAAATGCTGGCAGTCCCAAAGCAGGTCTTTTCTTAGCTGTGCCAACTGTTTCATCCCCCTGACTCTGCTTGCCAGCTAAAGAGGTCTTTGTTCTGCAGAAGACTCCTCCCAGCTGATTCTAACTAGGCAGCTTATCACCCAGCTACAGCAGATCTCACCATAACATATTATCTCCCTAACCTGATCCCTCTAGACTCAAGAGAGAGTGTCCCTCCTCCTCCATTTGCCCCCTACCATTCCTCATTCTTTTTTCATTTGTATCATTCCTCTCAGACAAGTCCAGCATCCCTCCCCTTTTTCTCCCTCATCAATCTTTTTGTTTGCCTTAAGCAAGCTAATATGGAGCTTAGAGAGAAGGAAGAAATAGACTCTACAGCGCTACCACTGCATGGGTTTAACTCACCACAGGCTGGTCAAATCATTCATAGTGTGTATGGCATACCTCTGTGAGCAGAAGCATTACCTTATACAGATGAATAAATCTCTAACCTTTGGGGTTATGCAAACCGTATTTCAGGTGACTCATACCCCTAATTCATCCCTATGGACTACAAGCCAATTACAAGCTCCCATGGGGCACTACAGTGCTGTAAGCAGACACTATGTAATATCAAGCTGTCTACAAGTGAAACATGTCGACATTTCCAAATCAAAATTTTTCTGAACTTGTCATTCCATGAAAAAAAATGTAGACGTTTTGACCCTTCATCCCTATATAGAACAAAAAGAAGTGTCAAAATACTGGAATTCCCCTACAACAGCAATTTTGACTTTCACCCAGTAGCTAGTAGCTAAGCCAACGGTAATGCTTGTGGCAATCCCCTTCCCTCCATTCTCACAAATAGTTTCTTTCATTTGATCTATGTTCTTCCTGTATTCTGCTTCCTACTCTTCTGCTAATTTCCCCTCATTCCCTTGTCATTACACTTACCTCCCTAGAATCTCAGTGAGATCTCAACAATATGCTGGAGTATTGAGGTGTACATCATGGAATAGGTTTAGCGTTTCCCGCTTTGTGAGCCCAGCCATGTGGTCCAGGATAGCTGGAAGAGAGAAACTGGAAGAGAAGCTCCCCAGTTTGGGCCTGCTCCCAGAGGAGATGCATGGATTAATGCCCATTGTGCCCCTGGGAGCCAAAGACCCAGACCCAGACCTGAACTCTATTGACCCCCCAGCATAGAGCTGGGAGGTAAGTGAACCACAGCCAGGAGAGGGTGGACAAGCACAAGGGCGCTCAGAGGATGCCACATGAGCACATGTGTGTGTGCGCGCATACATGCATGTGAGTGTGTGGGGCCATGCTGGGTGGGTCGTGCTGGCTGAGTGGAGCCCGGGAGGGGACCCCACTGCCCCGGGTCCCTACTTAGCTGAGGCCCCAGGGAGCCCTGTGAGCAAACAGGCGCGGCTGTACTTGGGTGCAGCAGTTTGTGCAGGAGTTCATGCAGAGAGGTGCGCAGAAGGCACCTGGAGGGCTGGTCTGAGTGAGGAGCCTGAAGCCAGAAGCCCGAAGAGGAGATGCTGGGACCACGAGGGGCATGAACTCACTCCCAGCCATGGTGGTGAGTCATGAGGCTCGCAGGCACTGCAGAGATCTCCACCTAGACAGAGCCTGTGGCTCTGGCCCCCACCCAGACGGAGCCCCTGGCCCTGGGTTGTGGGGGCTGCCTGGCACAGATGCTGGCAGCTGCAAATGGGGGCACCCCCACTTGTGGGGTGTGCTCCCTAGTGGACTCTCTGGAGGGCCACACATTATGCATCATCAGGACCCAAAAAAACTTCATTGATGGCTACTGCCAGGTCCTTCTTCTGGAGAAGGAAGAAGAGGAGGAAATAGAGATGGTGGCCAACAAGAAGGCTAAAGAAAAAGACCCATGTGGAGCTTCTTGGAAGACAGTTACCTCTTGCTCCAGGAGCAGGGCCATGGCTGCTCCACCCCTTGCACTGCACAACAGGTATGCTCCCCTCCCCATGCATGAGGAGGCTCCAAGGGTGACACCGGAGGAGGGGGAAGGTAAGCAGCATGCTGCCACCCTAAGAGAAGGCACAAGGTGATGGTGGTGAGGGACTCCCTCCTGCGGGGCTCTGAGGGACCCATCTGCCATCCAGAACCCCTAGCCTGTGAGGGGTGCTGCCTTCCTGGGGCCTGCATCTGAGATGTTGTGGAGAGGATCCCCAGACTTGTCCAACCCTTCAAATACTACCCCATGCTCCTGATCCATGTGGGAACAAATGACACAGCCAGGAGCAATCCAGACCGGGTCATGAGTGACAGCAGGGCTCTGGGGGCTGGGCTCAAGGGGTCGGAGGCCCAAGTAGTCTTCCTCTGTGTTCCCAGTTGCAGCCCGTGGTCCTAGGAGTAAAGGATGCATCAAGGAAGTGAACCGATAACTCCGATGGTGGTGCCACCGAGAGGGCTTTGGTTTCCTCAACCACAGTGCACACTTCAGGGACAGAGGACTCACGTGGAGAGGTAAGTCCCTGTTCTTGGCCAGGATGGCCGATCTTCTAGATAGGGCTTTAAACTAAGATAGCTGGGGGACGGGGAAACACTGACCGAAACATGCCCAGGGACCGACTTGCAAGAAAGCTCTGTAGATAGGGACACTAGGAGAGCCATTCTTGCAGGGGCTGAGGGAATAGCTCTCCTCCAGCGTGACAGGAAGCCAAAGGTCTCAACAGGAGGACTTGGGTGCCTGTACACTAATGCCAAAAGCATGGAGAACAAGCAGGAGGAGGTAGCCCTCCTACTCTCCAGTGGGCATTATGATCTAGTAGGGATCATGGAGACCTGGTGGGACTCGTCACATGATTGGAGCATAGCCATAGAGGGCTATGCCCTGCATAGAAGGGACCGAGTAGGGAAGAAAGGTGGAGGTGTAGATCTCTATGTGACGGAGCAGTACACTAGGGCTGTGCAAAGCTTCGGGTGGTGATTCAATTCAGAAGAGATTCAGCCTGATTTGGTGGCTGAATTTCCAAATCTGAATCAAATCAGAGGACCAATAAAAAGGTCCGCATTAATTTGAAGCTCTCCAAATCTTTGGCAGAGATTCAGAGAGCTTTCATGATTTGGGCAGTCCCCGGTGGCTGCAGCAAGGACGTGGAGCTGGACTCCATGCCAGTAAGTAGTGGGAGGGGGAGGAGGGGCTGAACAAGGGGGGAGGGGACCATGGGGGGACCCCCACTAGGCCCCATCCCCTGCCTGCTCCCCCTGCCTCCCCTCCCCATGGCTGCCCCACCCGCCCCAGCTCCCAGCCCTTTAAAAAAAAGCCCAGCTCACCAGGTGCTGCCAGGCTGGGGGGAGGGGGTGATCCCTGCTGCCCCATGCTGGTCTAATAAAAGATATCAGATTCACCCAAAGAACCTTGTCTGCCTATGTCCTTAGACCAACACAGCTACAACCTACACTCCTGTAGAGAAACCTTAATATTTTAGCTCCCTGCATTCTGTGCACTTGACTTTTCAAACTTAGCATTGCACATAATGTTTCATTGTACATGGAAAGAAAAACCAGCATATCACAGATTCCTAGAAGTCATAACTAGTACAGAAAATGAGTATGGAAAAGACAAGAGCTGCCCAGTTTATTCTGACATTATCCTTGCAGGTCATTTGCTGCTGAGGCCTGCAGTACGTTCCCCAGCAATTTAACTAGTTCAGGTGGAAATGGTCCAAGTCATGGTACTTCCATCACTTCCCTTAAGAAACCATCCCACAATTCATATCCATTGTTTCTCCTCTCTTAAGCCATCCTATTAGTTCCCCCCTCTTAGGGTGCATCTACACTCACATTTAAGCGCGACTAAATTTACTAAATCTAATGCCAAGCCCCTCCAGCCCTGCCATGTGCTCCTGCAACTAGTGGAGGGAGCTCCAGCCACATGGCTGCCAGCACTTGGCAGCCATGTGGAAGCCAGAGCCAGCTGCCAGCACTTGGCAGCCATCTTGGAAACACAGCCCTGCCCTCTGATCCCTGGCCAGCCCCCTCCCTGCCCAGAAGCCACATGCCCAGCACCAGAGCAGCAGTGGCTGCTTCCTCTTCTCTCACCCTGCATCCCCGTCCCATGGTTACTCCAGCTCCCACCTCTGCCCCTGCCCCTGCCAATGATGCCCAGCGCCCAGCTGCTCCAGCCCTGCCACCACCAGCAACAGCCAGTGCCCCACACTCCTGCTAGCCATGGTGCTGGCCCCAGCAGCGCCCCCCAACAGGCCCCAAGAGAGCCATGCACATGCCAGTGGAGGCCAGGGCACTAGCTGCAGGAGGACCTGGCCAGCCCCCTCCTCCTGCACATCCCCCCCTGCCCTGCTGCACACACACTTATTTACAATAGTCTCAGTTGCTATCTGAGTCCTGGAGTGGGGAGCTATGGGGTTGGGGTGCCTAGGGGGCAGAGCCCAGGGACAGACTCCCTGCACACCAGCCTCTGCCAGTTCCCCCATGAATCCGAGGGCTGTGGTGACTATGGCATGCAGCAGGCTTGTCCATGGGCAACAGCAGATGGCACCCCTCAAAGGCAGGCAGGTTTCCCTCTGTCTGCCCGAGTTCAGGGACAATGTCTCCTTTTGGTGCCATGGCTGGCACCTCCTGGTCCTTGCGTGCATATCAGATCTCAGCCAGAGTTTACTCTCCCTTCTTGCTAGAAAGCAGATAAGGTCATTGTGCTTGGATGCTACAAGGTCTTTAGTGCTACTTATTCAGGCAAACATGAATAATTCACTTATAGCTCTGTCACACGTGAGTAATGGGATGAACTGAAACACAGAACAATCACAACGTTAGAGTAGTCACACAAATTCTTTGGTCTCAAACCTGTTCCCAGCAACATGCACAGGAGTTTTTCTACTGTTATT
Source organism: Gavialis gangeticus (assembly GCF_001723915.1). NCBI lineage: Eukaryota > Metazoa > Chordata > Crocodylia > Gavialidae > Gavialis > Gavialis gangeticus. The sequence continues at coordinate 7,491,082 of NW_017729034.1, forward strand.
AAGAGGCATAATCTGGCATGCTGGGATTACTGTCTTGGGACCAGAACCTGTTTCACCTATTAGGCATCTTATTGTCACTTGGTGTCACCCTATGTACATCTGAAAAGAATTAACAGAACAGATTAACCACTTGTTTTTTAATTAGCCTTATGGCCAACATGTAGGCATGCTACAAAAGTAGACTTGTTACTGTTCTTTCAGGGACTCAACACGGTGGAATTAGATGTCTAGACACATTACATGTCTAAGGTGTCCAAGTGGAATAGGTCTGACTCTGGTTTATTTTCACTAGAGGTACACTGATACATCGGTTCCATATCGAATTGGCACCGATATAGGAAAAATTGAGAATATCGGCAATGAGCATTTTTTTTCCTGATGTGGCCAATAATGTGGCCAATAAATGCCCCATGCATGTGCACAGCTGCAGCATGCACGTGGCCAGGAAAGCAGCCTGATGGCTTGGAGAGCAGCATTGGCTGGTAAGTCTGTTGTGGGGAAAGGGGTGGGGAGAGGGAGGGATGGGGCAGAGGGTGCAGATCAAGGCCCCCATGCTGAGGGAGGGAATGGGGTGGGGGCAGGCGGTGCACAGTCGGGGGGGCACAGGACAAAGCCACAAGTGGCTCATCTGCAGGGTGCAAGGGGAGGCAACTCCTGCTGCTTCGTGCACCCTGGCAGGGCATGGGGGGCATGTGCCCCTGGATCTGTGTCGGGCAGGGTGGGATGCTGCTGTGGGCTGGGGCTGGGGTGGCACCAGGCTTTTCCCAGTGGGGTGGCTGGGCTGGACTGGACTCGGAGCAGATGGCACAGCACTGGGAGCAGGGCTATGGGGAGGGATATGGCAAATTTTGGGGTGGGTGCACCCCCCCATAGCCCCCCTTCCAGCACTGCCCACCCCAAACACAGCCCAGTCCAGACCCTGCTGGGAAGAGCCCGGAACCTCCCTGGCCCCAGTCCACAGCAGCAGCCCTCCATGCTCTCGTGGGGTGTGTGCAGCAGTGGGAGCTGCCCCCTCGCCTGCGCCCCCCAGGTGAGCCACGCGTGGTTCCATCCTGTGCCCTGCCCCATCCCACTCTGGCTGAGTAGAGCCTGCCCCAGCCCCACTCCCTCCCTCACCACGGCAGCCTCAATCTGCCCCCCCATGCCTCTTCCTTTCCCCCACAACAGATTTACCAACCCAATGCTGGTCTCCAAGCTGCCTGTCTGCATATTGGAATTGGATCGGTATCAGATGATATGGATCCTTAACAATTGGCCATCAGTATCGGCCCCAAAAAGTCTCTATCAGTGCACCCCTAATTTTCACTCATAGAATACAAGATATTCTCATTTCACTTTGTGAGAGTTATGTAAATCCTGAGGAGGAGAATAGAGCCTCTTCTCATCAAAGTGTAACCCAAATCACTAACAAGAGGGTATTAGATTTCCTGTAGTTCGGCACTATTGCTCCCTGAGTTCTTGAACAGATTTATGTATCTAGGTGATTTTTTTAATGACTAGTCAATGAACTAAAAATATGTGGGGTGGAATGGGGAGGAGAAGGGATGATTGGGAGAACCAAAAGTATTTAAGAAATGGAATGGAAGCTGGTGTATAGTCCTTATTCTGAAAAAAAAGGTGGGAATTTCAAAAATATGAAATGAAATGTTTCAGTGTAGAAAACTGGGGATTTTTTTGAGGGATTTTGTAAACAAATTAGAGATTTCATTTTGAAAATGGGATTCTTCTTAAGAGGCAATTTCTGTATGGTCAGACTATATTAAAATTTTTAAAAACGTTTTTAAAGATCTTTAAAAAACTTAAAAACAGTATCAAATCAAACACTTTGGTTTTGATTCAGATGAAATATTCTAGGTTGAAAAATGATTATTTTTCCATTTCATTTTAAAAACTTCCAAAAATAATTGGTTTTGATTCATATCAAATCCCCTTCTTCCCTCCAAAGTCTTTTCAGTTTGGCCAAGAAACCAAAAAAAGCTATTACTTGCCCAGTGCTGTACCAGAACCCACAACAGACTAGATGGCCTTTGACAGGGGCATTCAAAAACTATGCCTGCTATCAATGAATCCTCAGCTCAAGGTAACTGATACTTCAGCACGTTCCAAAGAAAAGGACTCCCCTTTGAGACACATAAACATTTCTTTTAATTGATGGATCTATTTTTAGATTTATAAGATGTGCCTTTCCCCTGGCTCAGGTCACGTTTGCATAGTTGAATAAAAATACCATAAATCTGCCTCTTTTCAGAGATAGGAAGCAATGGACAATTCCCACTTGGCTTTCCCCAAGTAACTTCTTGAGCAAAGAGACAGATAGGTCTTTCACTATGTTCTACCACATTCAGAGCCCTCTGGCTCTTGGGAGTCAGTTCATCTTTAGGGAAAGATAGTCCAAGCCTCCAAAGTAAAGAACACAATGATGGCAGATGATGGGGATGAAGCAGTCTCTCCAGGTCTCAGGCACAGGGTTCTGTAGACTCTCAAACTTCTTCCCTGAGAGGTTCACAAAATCCTTCCTTTTGGTGCCATTTATGAAATACCTTGAGAATCAAGCAGAGGGAGTAAAGAGGGTATATAGTCCAGAGATTGTTCTGTCTTCTTAAGTGCCTCATTAGAATGAAAACCAGCAGCACGCGGCAGAAACACAAGCTAAAGAGTTTTCATAGTATTTGCAACAGAAGTCAAGTGATTCACAGTGGCCAAGCTGAGGAAGTTTTGTTTTATATTGCCTCTGAAGAATAGCACTTAGCAGGTGGGCAGCACTATTTTCTACCACTGGCCTGCCAGCTGACTGGCCTTCCTTCTTCCTGCCTCATAAGCTTGGAGCAAACATTTAAAGGCCCACGTGCTAACCTCTTGCAACCTTTCTGATGTTGGTGAAACTGCAGGTGTGTGCATGAAAGCACCTTTTGGTACATAAAGTTAAGTTCTGCTCTCCATCATATTGTTACTCCCATTGATTTCCTTCATGGTAGGTTCCACGTTACAACAAACAGAATTTAGCCTGCCATCTCTGATATCCTGTATTCTCATGTGAACTGGTCCTTTATTCTCTCTTGCTCATAGGGATCATTGTTAATATTCTGTATACTATTTGCCTGTTTTTTTTAATGCAACAGATAAGTCCTAGCTGGCTGTAAAACAGACTTTCCCCAGATGAGTTTGAAATGTGTTTGACAGTTCCCTGCCATGTATGTCCCCTAAGACACTCATCCTAAAAAAATTCACAAAACATGACAGTTACTCAGAAATCAACATGTGTCCCATCAGACATGACAGATACCCTTAGCCTGTGGCTGCAGCTACTAAGGCTTATTCAAATACCATGGTGATGAGGAAGGTATAAAAAACTACTGTAGGGCTGTGCAAAGCTTTGGGTGGTGATTCGATTCAGAGGAGATCTGGCCCAATTTGGTGGCCGAATCTCCGAATCTGAATCAAATCAGGGGACTAATTTAAATGTCCGAATAGATTCAAAGCTCTCCAAATCTTTGGAAAAGATCTGGAGAGCTTTGATGATTCGGGCAGCCCCAGTGGCTGCAGCAGGGTGCTGCAGCCGGACTTAGAGCTGGTAAGTAGGGGGTGGGGGAGGCAGGGCTGGGGGAGGAG
>NW_017729034.1:7499690-7500187 GCF_001723915.1 Gavialis gangeticus
AGGGAGGGTACCATGGGGGGACCCCTGCCAGCCCCCCTAACCCCTCCCCGCTTCTCCAGCCCCCCTGACCACCACCTGCTCCCCCAGTCCTCCCATGGCTGCTCCTGCCCACCTCAGGTCCTGGCCCTTTGAAGAAAACCCCCGGCTCACTGGGTGCTGCCAGGCAGGGGGGCAATCCCTGCTGCCCTCCACTGCCCCACACTGTGTGGGGGGCTCTGCATGAGCCCCCCAACCTCCCCCTCACTCCCTCATCCCTCCCACAGGTGCCCCACCCACAGTAGCTCAGGTCCTTTAAGGAAAAAAAAATAGAGAAAAGCCCTGGGACTCACCGCTCCTGGTGCAGCCTTGGGGCTTTGGGGGGCTCATGCAGAGCCCCTGACATGGCACGGAGCAGCAGGGATCACCCCCGGCAGCAGAAGCGGTGAGTCTGGGGTTTTCTCTCTCTCTTATTTTTTTAAAGGGCCTGGCCCAGATGAGACACCCATGGGGGGGGGGGG
>NW_017729034.1:7500325-7507113 GCF_001723915.1 Gavialis gangeticus
GGGGGGGGGGGGGCTGGGAGAGTGGGCAGTGGAGGGCAGCAGGGATTACCCCCCACTCAGCAGCACCCAGTGAACTGGGGCTTTTTTTTTCCAAAGAACCGGGAGCTGGGGCGGGCAGCGCAGCCATTGCTGGGCTGGAGGGGGTGGGCCTGGCTGATTCAGAGATTTGGCAGCTGCCAAATCTCCAAATCAGATTTGGCCGAATCGATTCAAGACAGTGATTCAAATCACCAGATCGAATCACTGTCCCCCAATTCGGCCAAATCCAAATCCAAAGGAAATACTAGTCACTTTGCACAGGCCTAAAAACTAGCTAGCTAGCTAGCCCCCTGTCAGTCACCTACTCATCCTACATAACGACCATTTTCTGCTCTAGATAAAGTGATAACTAGAGTCAGACTAGTTTGTAGCTGCAGATTATTTCCCCTTTATTGAATAAGTTAGAGGCAGTGAAACACAATGTTCCAAGGTACAATGTTGGGATATTCTAAGAACTTGTATTAATGTGATAGAGAGATGAGACAGGATGGACTGCATTATATAGTGTTGGAGAATTATATTGTTCTCTCTTTTCCTTTCCCTCCTGTTTCTCCACTCCCATTTTTTTGGTTGGTGAAGACTTTACCATACCCATTTCCTCATACCCAAACACAACCACTGGCACTTTTTCTTTTCTCAGACTGGGAAAACTCCAATGTAGGCTGGGAGGTCTTCAGAGAGTTAACATAGCCTACGGTGGCTGGAGCTCCTGAGTGGAGCCATGTCACAACTTAAGCTGAGTCCAGCATAAATTTTCTAAAACTGTAACCTTCTCTTACCCCAACCTCTGGCTACTCATGCCCCTGGTAGCACTGATAGGGTCTGGACCTGTAGCAGTTCCCAGAAGCAAAAAAGAAGTGAGAATAACAGATTCTGAAGAAAGAAAGCAACAGAGAGAGGTCCTAAGATGAGAGTGAAGGGTTGAAACAGAGAGAGAGAAATTTATTCTGCATTCCCTTGTCTGTCTCCTCCATAAACTGAATCACACAAGCATGAAAGTAGATGTATTGAATCTCAAAGGAAATAAAAGAAGTGGAAAATTAACTACAGATGAAAAAACTAGCTGTGTCCAGGGATTCCTGTGCATCAACACTGTTCTCCCTCTTATCACCCTGGGAAAGGAGAAGCTAGGGAGAAGGAAGATCAAATATGGAAGGAGCAAGAAAAGAAGAAAAGAAGGGAAGAGGAGTGGGAAAAGAAAACAAAGCAAAGGAACAAGAAAGGAGAAGAAAATTCATATTAGGGAGACTCACACAACCTACTGCAAGTGGTATCTCCCACTGGGCATGCCTACACCAGACATTTTACTGCGTAGTAGCCTAGTTTACTACATAGTAAGTGCGCATGTCTACACACACGCATGCTTATTGTGCAGTACAAGCCCTTAACTGTGCTTCTGGATGGCAGGGCCAGCTACACCTGCCTGCAGCATACCCCCAGCAGCCTGCCCAGAGCCTGCAGGGGGTGCAGGGCATAGCCTCTGCCACATTGCTGGCTGCCTGTCACCTACCATGCCCCTATGCTGGGTGTAGCAGGCAGTTGTCCAGGCTCAGCAGCTAAGGGACAGACATGCAGGGGCCCAGAGAGCCAGCACAGGACACATGCTGATTTCTGAGTAACTGTCATGTTGTGTGATTTTTTTAGGATGAGTGTCTTAGGTCTCTTCCCCATCTGCAGATATGCCCACAGCTGTGCCTGCCACCCAGAGCCCCAACTGGACCAAGGAGGAGATGAGTGACCTTGTGGTACTGTGGGGTAAAGCAGAAGTTGAGAACCAGTTTGAGCAGGGTGGGCGCTCCAATGTGCACATCTATGAGGCCCTGTCAGCCTGGATGCAGGAGCATGGGCACAACTGGTCAGCGCAGCAGTGCCACATAAAGGTCAAGGTCTTGCCGGTGCAGTGGGTCACCATGACCAATCACAGTCATTGGTCCAGCTGTGCCCACAAGTCTGTGCCCTTTATGCGGCACCTGGCAGACGCCCTTGCAGCCCAGGACCCAGGCTGCATCCATGCTATATACAGCAGCGCAGGTGGCCTGCCTGAGTCCCTGCCCTGGCCTGACACCCCTGCTGACATGTCAATACAGGGAGGGCCCCTCACCCATCCAGCAACTCAGGAAGCCCTGGCCAGTGCCTGTCTCACCAGCTCCATAGCCCCAGGACCAGCCATGAGACATGACAGACCATGACTCTTTCCTGCCATGGCAGGGGGTCGGACTAGATGATCTACTCAGGTCCCTTCCGACCCTAGAAACTATGAAATTATGACATCACTAGATGCCAGTAGTGCCAGCTCCTCCCGGGGTGGGGAAAGGCAGTCAAAGGGGGCCCTGGCCCTGGGTGCCTGCATGTTAGGCTTGGGCAAAGCAGCTAGTATTCGCTTCAGATTTGGATTCAGCTGATTCAGGAGACAGTGATTTGATTCAGTGATTCGAATCACTGTCCCAAATCGATTCAGTTGAATCTGATTCGGAGATTCAGCAGCAGCCAGGCCCATCAGCCAGGCCAACCCCCTGCCCACTCTCCCAGCCTGGCAATGGCTGCCTGCCCACCCCAGCTTCAGCACTTTGAAAAAAAAAAGCCCCCACTCACCGGGGGCTGCTGGGCAGGGGCAATCCCTGTTGCCACCCCCCATTCCCCCGCTCTCTCAGCCTGAGGCCACTGCAGGAGCCAGCGAGTCCAGGGAGAGGGGGAGGGTTTTTTTTCTTAAATGGCTGTAGCTGGGGCGGGCAGGGCAGCCATGTGGGGGCTGGGGGAGCGGGGGTCGGGAGCTTGTGCAGAGCCCCCCATGCAGTGTGGGGCAGTGGGGAGCAGTAGGGATCACCCCCCCACCTGGCAGCACCTGCTGAGTCAGAGTTATTTTTAAAGCACCAGGAGCTGGGGTAAGCAGGGCAGCCATGAGGCAGGGGATGGGGGAGCAGGTGGGGGATGGGGCCTGGCAGAGGTCCTCCCATGGTCCCCTCCCTTGATCTCCAGCCCCCCCTCCCCTGCCCCCTACTTACTGGCATGAAGCTCCCTGCTGCAGCGGGCAGGGACTGCCCAAATCATCGAAGCTCTCCGAATCTTATCCGAAGATTGGAAGAGCTTCGAATCAATCTAGACCTTTTTATTGGTCCCCTGATTCGATTTGGATTTGGAGATTCAGCCACTGAATTGGGCCAAAATCTCCTCTGAATTGAATCACTACTTGAAGCTTTGTACAATTCTACTGCATGCTTGGTCCCACAATCCAAGGACACTGGCTGGAGCCACATGCCATCACCAACAGGCAGGAGTGCAAGGATCCAGCAGCCACGCCAGCTTCGGCCATGTGGTAAGGCCTGCGCTGGGGGGAGGGTCCTCTCCAGCACATTCCCTGCCCCTGGCCCAGTCCCCTCCCTGTGTGCCCTGCCACCCAGCCCCCCTGCCTAGGTCTAAGGCCACAGCTCACCCTGGCTCCATGCAGGCACAGTTGCCCACAGCAGGGCCAGGACTGCACACCAGCCCTGCTGGCCCTGGACAGGGCCTGGCAGATGAGGAGCTGCCTGCACTGTGGGACTAGTGGCCGCCATTGCCCACTGGGCAAGTCCCCCACCCATCACACTTTCTGTAGCATCCATACCCATGGGGGAATGGCCAAAGGCCAAGGTGCTGGTCACCTGCCCCCAGGCTCTGCACCCTAGGTGCCCCCAGCCCATGGACCCCCACTCTGGGACACCACAAAAAGCACTTTGTACATAATTCACAGAGAAGAGGGTTTTTTGTATTGAGGGGGATCTGTTTGATGTGAGGAAAATAAAGACTTGTTCTTCTGACGTGTCTGTAGTGAGTATGGTGCTGGGGGTCCATAGGTGGTGGTGCAAGCAGGCTAAAGTGGGGAGTGCTGGAGGAAGTGATTGGCTAGAGCCTCCCACACTCAGACCCCTGGCCCCCACTGGCAGGTGTGTGGCTCTCCTCAGCAGGGGGGCCTGCTGCTGTCGCTGGTGCCACAGGTGGTGCTCCCGCTGCCAGGGAACCTCTGCCCAGGCCTCGTGGAACACCTCTCCCCAGGCCTCACAGATGCAGATGTTATGCAGTACAGACTGCGACTATGACCCAAGCAAGGTTCTCCTCAGTGAACTTGAGGCAGGTGGTGAGGGTGCATCATTGGTTTTTGAGGAAGCTGAAGGTGCACTCCTCAAGGGAATGGGTCCAGCCCAGGCACTGGGTAAAGTGGGCATGGTGGGGGTCCAGGTGGCCAGTGTAGGGCCACATCAGCCAGGGCAGAAGTGGGTAAGCAGGGTCTGCAATAGCAGGGGTGGGACCACAATGGCACCCAGCTGCAGGTCCAGCACCCCCGGCAGGCTGGAGTTCTGAAACACTTGGGTGTCATGGGAGCTGCCTGCTCAGCCAATGCTCATGTGTGAATGTTCCACTGTAGTCCATGATGGCCTGGAGCACCACACGGTGAAATCCCCTGTGGTTGTAGTAGAGCCAGTCTCCATGGGGCAGGCATGTGATGGGCATGTGGGTCCTGTCCAGGGCCCTGATATACTGGGGTAAGTCCAGGGCATGGAACCCCACTCCCCCCCGCCATCACCACCGGGGGTTATGGACACGGAATATGGTGGGCCCCAGCACATTCTGGAGGGCCCCACCCACATACCTCCAGAATGGCCTTCCCAGTGGTGACCTTGCCTGCACCAAATGGGTGTCTGAGATACCAGAGGCTGGTGGGCATGGCTAGCTTCAGGAAGGCGAGGGCCAGCCAGGTGTCTACAAGAAGGGCCAGTTCCATGTCAGTGTGCTGCTGTTCCAGGTGGGGTTAGAGCTGCTGGAGGAGGTCCCAGAAGATGGCCTGGGTCATCTGGAATGTGTCCAGCCACTGCTTGTCATCCCAAGTGTGCTGGACAACGTGCAGCCGCTAGTCCTGGCTGGCATGGCAGGCCTGGAGGCAGCAGGCCTGGAGGCCCAGGAGGGTGATAGTGGCCCCAGCAGTGGCATCCAGAAGCCCCTCTTTGGTGCCCCTGCCAGTGGCAACTGTGTGGCAGTGGCGGTGGCCCTTGGATGGTGCACAGTGGGAAGGCAGGTGATCGCTGGGCATGGGGGAACCAGAGGGGGTACAATGGGCATGGGCCAGGCAGTTGTTGACATGACAGGCCAACAGGGCCATCACAACAGCCAGCAGGAGCCCTGTGTGCCAGCTGCTGCCAGGGGAAGGGGCTGGAGCAGCCATAGTGCAGGGAGGCAGAGTGGGCAGGGAGACAGTTGCTGCATGCTGCTGCTGCACTGAGCACACTGCTCCTGGGCAGGGAAGGGGCTAATGAAGGAGCAGAAAGCGGGGCTGGTGTTTAAAGAGGGCTTGCAGCTGCTGGCAGCTGCTGGCAGCTGCAGCCAGAGCCTAGAAATTCCCCCAGTGGCAGCAGGGGCCCACTGCAGGACTACAGGAGGTTTGGTGCTAAGAGCAGCAGATCTGGTTCCTAGTCCCTGCATGTGTAGACACCTGCCCAGGAGCAGTTAATCCACAGTAATTTACACTACAGTACACTGAGCCCGAATCAAATGCATGTGTAGGCACACCCACTGTGCCCCAGTTTTAGTTTCATGAATGAGTGAAGCTTGGGTCTGATAGAGAAACACCACATTGTTTTTCCCTAATATGAGCTCTGTTTGGTAACAAGAACATCAGTGCACCAATGGCCTAGTCCAGCAGCCACAGCCATCATCATCTCCATCAACACATGGGTGAACCAATGGTGGCTTGAATAGGAAATGCTGACCTCAGTAATTCATTCACAATTGTGACTCATAGTTCAGACACATGGCTGTGCAAGCTGATCTGTACTGATTTGTTTGTATTCTCTGCCCTGCCTTTCTCTATACCTTCCCCATCAAACCACCAATTCTTCTTAGCTTGCTGGATTTGGCCCTTGCCCATGCTGGTTACAAGCAATGCTGGATGAGATGATCACTTTAGTTACTTGCAGCTAGACTGGGGCTTCTGTGACAGTTATGCCCACTGTTCTATGACAGCATCTGGGCTCAATGCATTCAGTACCACCCACTACCACCCTGCTATTTCTTGCTAAATAGTAATAGAAGTAGAAGGTCTTGAAGAGCTATCTCCAAGGAGGAGTAATCAATGTTGTACAGTGTGGACAACTTGCTTTAGCTACATGCTACTGGTCCTGGAAAAGAGAGGGTCACAAAAAGCATGCAAGATTCTTTCAGTAATCTCATACCACTGCCAATGGCCAGTTCCCAAGGAACAAATCTGCCTCAATAATTGAATCTACACAGTATCCAAGGGAGAGGACAAAATCTCTTGCTCAGATAGTACCTCCTTCACAGAGCCTTATGAAACAAAACCAGCACCAACATGTGGTACGTCTTCTCTACAATGAACACTTGCCCATACTGGATTAAAAAGACAATAGGAATAGGGACAGACATTCAAAAAGCTTGAACCTGAATTGATTCAATCTTTGCAGGTTAGTCTAACCTGGGTAGGCTAAACCAGTTTGTGATCATAAAGACATCCCCTCTAGACTGAAAAAATGCTGGCACATGCTCACAGTGGCTCAGGCTAGAAGCCGGAGGATGCTACAGCAGCCCTCCCTTCCCTTCCATAATGCTGAGCTGAGGGTGGCATGGCTAGGCCCTGGCAGGATGCTCTGATTAGGGAAGGGGGTCCCATCCCCCCTCACTGTTGATAAGAAAGCATTGAGTTACACCACACGGAATCACACAGGGACTTGTTAGCATTTATCAGCCCATCAAACAAAACAAAA
>NW_017729034.1:7512113-7517227 GCF_001723915.1 Gavialis gangeticus
TACCCAAGTGTTCATATTGCAACAGAACCCCACCATACAAAACAAAACAGCCTCTCTCACTAGTTCAAGCTCTAAAACATTTTTTTCCAAGGGAGGAATGGAGGGATATTACCAGCTACCTGTTGATTACCTCTAAAAACCCCTAAGCCAACACAGTCCTGTCTGCCTTTGTTCCATCTCCCACAGCACAGACCATAGTCAGCATGTGATATGCTAGCTAATGCTGAGAGGTGTCTGTGTAAGGCAGGGGGGAGGGGGGAATCCCTTCTTGAGCAGGAAGTGGTGAGGGGGTCGGGGGGGATGGGGAGCACGGCAAAGCCAGACAGACCTTGCTGTGCTTGCAGTTTCTGCCAGAGTTCCAGCCAGGGAGCAGAGGGGCAGAGCCAGCCCTGCTGGGGTTGAGCAGAGGGTAGAGCCCCACCCAGAGTTGCAAAGCATCTGGGATGCTGGAGGATTCTGATTTTGCTTAAACCAGGAAGGGGTCTGGGACAGACACTGCATAAACTGGTTTGACCCAAATCAGCAGGGCTGTGTGAAATAGGCATTATTCGGTTCAGGTTCGGCCGGAATCAGGGACACTGATTTGATCCATTTATTCAGATCACCATCCCTGATTAGATTCAGCTAAATCCAAATTTGAAGGTTAGACGCCGATTCAGCGAATCAGTGATTTGGACACAGGCACAGCTTTAAAAGTTTTTTCTACATACCTTGAGGTAGCAGGGGCTTGTGAGTGCTGCAACCCTGGGGCAGATGCAGCATCCCACAGGAGCATGGGGGGCTGTCTAACATGCTCAGCAGTGAACCCGGAAGTGGACCGGAAATACTTCTGGTCCACTTCCAGGTCTGCCAGGGAGTGCACTGGGGGGCCCCCCATGCTCCCCCCGCTCGGCCATCAGCCACAGGGGGACCCTGGGTGCCCCCCCAGACACAGTAGGCACCAGTCGCCAAGCTGGGAAGGCAAGAGTCAATAATATTGTTATTGCCTTTCCAAAATAGTTTATAATCTAAAGGACAAAATGTTACAGGTGGATAAGACTACTAAGCAGGATGGGGTGGGGGGGGATCAGAGATATGAGTTAACAAATGTGTGTATAATTGTTACAAGTCAGAAGCATTAATCAGAGCTTGTTGCCTGTCTATCTATTATCAGATAGAAAACAATTTTTTTTTCACATTCAACAAACATGTGATCTGTGCATATCAGTATTAGATTTAGTGTCATCACTGACCAAAATAAGTTTTACTAGCCCTCAAGAGACAACTCCAGTCTGGAAGAGGCAGTTGGAGTCTACACTTCTTTATACGACAGAATTATTTACTATGTTCCAATCAGTTTCATCTGTGAAAACCAAGTGAAGGAAACAGAAGTGCATAAGGTGTCACTGAGGACCTAATTTGGCTTGCAGAACTTTTATCACTTCTGAGGACCTGTGGGAACTTGATTCTGAGATTGCAGTTGAGTTTCCAGTTCTGGAAAAGTATTTTTACTTGTAACCTGAACATACTGCTCTAGAGTAACTGAGAGAATATACACACAGGACCTCAACAAGCCATTCTGCTGTCACTTTGTGGAACAGACTCTCCCAATAGACTCTGTAACTAGAGGTGGGCAAAATTTAGGGTGAATTCACTGAAGAAATACTGTTTCAGGACCAGCAATCACACTATTTGCTATTTATATAAGGCAACTATTTCAGAAAAGTCAACGTATTTCTTTTCAACATTTCAAAATGAAACATTTTGACTTTTCATTTCAAAACTAGTTGAACACATGCTTCGCTGTGGAAGATTTAAAAAAAAAATTATAACCTTTTGTCATCAACATCTTCACTTTATGGTTTATGAATCATTGCCTGTTCCAACTTCAAAAGCTTTCAGACCACTGTTTTCATTTGCTTTCTTCTCTTGTAGACTGTAACAATCTGGCCTCTGAATCTGGTGCCCAGAATAAGTTTGAATTTATATAGATAGATTATATATTTGTTTCTCAATTGACACCTTTTTAAAGGAAGTTTAATTCTTTTTTAAAAACAGTTAAATAAGCAAACATTAAACAAACCTTTATGGTTGTTGTCATACAAGGTCAAATGAAACGTATCCGGTTGAAAGGGCAGCAACTTTTCACCTCCAATTTTTTAAATTTAGTCACCACGTTAAAAAAAAATCCTTTATTTGAATGGTTCTATTTGAAAAAAAATAATTGGAGGAAAAAACCCACCACCTCTGGATTTCTTAGAGTTTTAAGCCTGAATGTATACCCAGTGGCAAACTCTGCAGCAAACTCTACAGCCACAGAATCTTGGACTAGTCAAGACCTTCATTTTAACTAAAACTCTTAGCTATGAACTAGTGACTGTCTGGGATCCTCATTCTGACTTAAGCCTCCCATAGTGCATGAAAGGGAGGTGGTAGGTAGTGCAGACCATCTGGGGTCCAATAGGGACCATTTATCATGGTACGCCTCCTACATCCCAAACTCCATAGAGGAAGGGTGCCTGCTAAAGAAGGAACTTTGATCATAGTCATAAACACAAGATTGTGGTATTATACAAATATCAGGAAAAAAATATATAGAAAGAGGTCAGTCACCTCAGTGAGCAGCTGACGTCATGAAGAAACTGTTTCTTTCCTTAGACAGGCTTGAAGTCTCTGTTGCATGGTAAAAAGGACTTGCAAACTGCCCTCACCCTGATATTTTTCAGGTGAACAGCAGGTGCACAGGCTTTGTCAGCCAGTGTCCTGATGCCCACTGCACTAAAGGGTAGAGTGTACTGTGTAATGCACCATGAATTGGAGCAGACTACTGCACAACTCAGAGCTGAGACAGCCTTAGAGCTGAGGTACCCCCTCGACCCCCACTCCCAATTAATTCCCAATTGCCCAGATGCAATTGGGGCATGCAGAGGTGTGGATTCCCACCTATCTGCCAGGACGAGCACCCCGATCCATTACACTACAGACTTCAGAAACCTAGGTGCCTGTTGTGGCCTGCACTTCTCCCTCACTCAGGCAGTGGAGTTACATCCAGGATGGATTTGGCTCTGTCTGTATAAGCAGTGAACCTCCAGTGGCCTGGCACTGCTCTCCCCATGCCAGGCGAAGGGAGAAGGTGGATTCCATTTCAGACAGCATCGCTCGCTCACCACTGGGCCGTGGCAATTCCTCGTTATCATTGTCTGTGAGTCTGAGCCCAAAAGCAATGAAGAAAGTGGAAGCTATTTGGTGCTGTTGTTTTGAATGTGAAGCAGAGCGAAGCCTGGATTTCATTCTCAGGGCATGACAGGGTCACGGGCTGCGCAGAGACAGCACAGTTGCTTATCTCTCCCCAAGGCACAGCGCAGGAGAAAGAAAAGAGACACACAGCGCTGGCCAGGGTTCATTGCTCTTGGCAAACTGCAGCTGGCACCCCAGAGGTGAAAGGCGGCCTGAGCCAGCCAGATTAGAGTGAGAGAGCGACTTAGGAGTGGAAGGCTGTAATGTGCAGATACACGGCACTGGGATAGGTGACAAAGCATCAGCTAGGCAAATTCATGCTAGAAATGAGGAGCAAATTTTATAGCCAGGGTGTTGGAACCACTTAATAAGTAAGGGCCATGGGAAGATTCTCCATCTCTGTGCAGTTTGCAGGGGTGATTCTATCCCTAGAAAACTTACCCAATAGAGTTGGACCCTACTTTCTGTACTGCAGATAAGGAAAAACAGCCACTGCGTATTAGGACCAAACAACAATACATGAGCGGGGGGGGGCTTGGAATGAAGCTAATGCTATATTCTCCAGAAAACCTTACACCCATATCTGGGAGTGGAATGAGAGCTTATCGGGCCATCTCCCTTCAACTTGGCCAGTCAAGCATCGCAGAAAGTGGGCCCTTGCCAGGTAGAGAGCAGAAATGTACATAAATTGCTCTGGCATTCATAGCGAGACTGAAACTGTATATGGTGCAACACAGTATGAGATGAAGTCTGCAACTGGCCCAGGACAACTGAGCAGAAGCCAAGGTGGATATAAACAGGCTGTGCAGACACAGCTGCAAATTAGCAAATGTGGAATAGAGAATCATCTTTTTTACCTGAGTGGCATTTGACAGTGAAACCAAGAACAAATTAGGGACGCTGACAGGTTTCTGTATCACTTAAATCCGAGCTGTCTCCTTTTTTTTTTTTCCACCAGGCACCTGCTTTGTCTGGAAGTCTAGAGTAAATAACCAGGGACTTACAGGACTTGATTCACTAGAGAGACTTTGGTTCAGCAATGTGATGCCTTAACATTTAGGTGCCCTGACCCCTTGCAGAATCCACAAGCCCTGGTTAGGCATCTAGGCCTCCCTGTGCACTGTATAAGAAGAGTTTGGATGACTGGGTGCACTTCTGGGGTGTACACATAGCTCATGAAAACAGATTTCATTTTATTGTCCTTTCAGCATCAGCCATGAATGGCACATTTGACCAACTCTCTGGGAAAGACTTTTGGCAGACTCCTTTCATACTTGCCTTTGTCACCAATGATCCCAGAGGACAGTGTGTCCAAGTCCTATAAAATCTTATTGAAAGCTGAAGTTTCACTTCCCCCAAGCTTGCCTTTTCCTCACACCCTCAGTCATTGCTAGCTGTGATGGGAGGGGTCCATCTCCCTGCCCTCCTCTGGCTGCTCTGGGGAGGAAAGAGTGCTCACCCAGATGGATTCTAGCAGTTCTCATGAGTATTTTATGGTCTTTTGCTGATTTACAGCCAGTTCAGCATTCTTGTAAATGGCCATAAATTGGATTGAAGTCATAAATCATAACCAGAGAGGGAGAGAAAGACAGACTCTCTGAGTCCCAGCTCAAGCGAAGGCAGCATCTATGAATAGACCCAAGAAATGTTCGTCCTCAATCTGCACAGGCAGCTCTGGTTGTACCCTGCCCTGGACTGTCTCACTCAAAACATTTGCTTCACAATGGACATGGGGGGATGCCTTTTTAAATGCATGGTGGAGTTGTCTCATGTTAGAAATGGGAAACTAAGACACAAAGGGACTGCCAGTGCAATTTATTGTCCATGAACATATGGTAGGCTTTTTAAAAATGCCTATGGGCCTAAGTGTCTTGCCCAGGTCACAGAAGAAATCCACA
>NW_017729034.1:7522227-7523374 GCF_001723915.1 Gavialis gangeticus
GCCTATGGGCCTAAGTGTCTTGCCCAGGTCACAGAAGAAATCCACAGAGCAGGATATCAAAAAATCTAAGCCAGCATCCTGATCAGTACATCAGTCTTTCTTTCTGTGATCAGTATCCCCCATAGGAACAGGCAGGCAATCCACAGGAACCCTAATACTTCCTGACCTGGTGCTTAGAACAGAACACTGGGACTAAAGAAGATGGCTTCTTTTCCCGTCACTGCCAATGACTCCAGATGAAACTGTGGCTAAGTCATTAAATCTCTCCAGGCCTCTGTTTAACATCTTTAAAAGGTAAATAATAGTAAAATAGCCTATCTCCCTGAGTTGGGAATGAATATTCATGAAGCCCCTTGAAAACCTACACACACAAAATTACACACATACACAAACCTATGCTATAGGTCGGGGCGGGCAATTATTTTGGGCAGAGGGCCACTTACTGAGTTTCAGCAAGCCATCGAGGGCCGCATGACACGCAGCTCAAAGCAGATTAATATTAATTTTCTAAATTTTTTAGGGGCCCTGCAGGCTGGATAGAATGGGCTGGCAGGCCGCATCTGGCCCCCGAGCCATATTTTGCCCACCCCTGCTATACGTGATCAAATGATTTCCAAAGCATAAGTGATTTAGAAGCATAAGTCTCATTGCAAGCCAGCAAGGCTTATGCTCCAAACCCACCCAGGCCCAGACCTGATAAGGGGCTTAGGAGTCTAAAGCAGGATTACGTAGAACTTATGGGTGCTTGTACATGTGGGGGGGGTTTAGTTCCCCTAAACTGAAATTGTGAGTTTTTAATTGTGACTCTCCATTTCAATTTAGGGGCTTCCATCACTGTGATGGAACAATGACAGCCTGCCGTCAGCTCACCCCTCCCCGCCCCCTGCAGGCAGGCTCCACCTCAGGGTTGGGGGAGGGAAATACCAGTGCGGTGCCTGATCCTTTTGTTTTTTCCCTTAAGGAGCCTGCCTGCCTCTCGCGTGACCATGGGTCAAGCTGCCAGCAGCCCCTGAGCTGCAGGGGGTCTCCAGTCCTTCCTTCCACAGTGGCGGTGGTGCTGCCCATGGCCACTCGCTCGCTAGCAGCCCATCCAGGTGGCCCTGGGGGATGCCACCCCCACAGAAGGAATGTCTGCCCTCCCACCCAC
>NW_017729034.1:7523505-7534494 GCF_001723915.1 Gavialis gangeticus
GAATGTCTGCCCTCCCACCCACCCCCTGCAGTGCAGGGGCCGCTGGCAGCAAACCCCCTGGCAATGGGAGAAGCAGGCAGGATTCGTGAGGATGTAGCCTAGTTGTACATGGGTTTGTACTCCCCTCTCCAATTGAGGGAATTATTGGTAGGGGAGTGTGCTGCAGAGGGACACAACAGCCCAGCGGCCACCTACATCCCCTATAGAGTCAGGCCCAGTCAATCAATTACTTAACTATATACAAATTTATTATTACAATAAAAGCATTAAAGGGCAAGGACACACACATACACACACAAAATTACACACATACACACACACACAAAATTATTATTTAAAAATACAGATGAACAATAGAACAACCTAGAACAAAGGATATTGATTGGGCAACCTTATAACTCATTAATATACTAACTATTGCTTTAAATTATTCATATAAACTATAAGGCACAGTCTACAAATATAACCAGCAATCCTTAGACTACCTGGGTGCCCTCCAGGGCGGGGGCCCCACTCCAAGGTACCACTACAGGAAAGGAGGTGGGGGGAAAGAAAAGGAGAAGGAGACCCCAAAGACTCCTAAGCTCCCACCTCTATCACCCAGGAGCAGCCCAAGTGGTGCCCCTTTGCAACCTTGTGGGGGGGTCCCTCCCCTGGTTGGACCCTCTCTCCAGGGTAACTTACTGCTCCATAGTCCCAGAGGGTTGCCTCCCATTCTGCAGGTCGAGCTCTGTTCCCCGCTGGGCTTTCCTGCTGCTCAACTCTGCTGCTGCCAGCCTGGCTTAGGGCCACACGCACTGCTGTGTGTCGTGGGCGCTTTGCCTTGTGCTAGGGGTTGGAGGCCCGGACAGCCTTGTGCAGCACCAGGGCTTGGTCTGCTCCCAGACCTTCTGGGCAGTGTTGTCTGCATTGAGCTGCTGTCCTGAGCCAGCAGCTGTAGACCCAAGCCACCTTGACCGGCTCCCAAGGTCTCTCACCCTCCATGCAGCACCTCCTACACTGAGCTCCCAGCCTCATGCTAGGGACCTGAGCCACCCCAGGGGCTTCAAAGATCTTGCTCCATGCATCAGCCTGTGCACCATATCTCCGGCCGCACACCAGAGGTTGCAGACCCAAGCCACCTCACACACCTCCCAGGGTCTGTACACCATTTTGCACACTGAGAGCCTAGCTGCTGGAGCCGTCTGTTGCTCCCCACTGATAGAAGTCTTCAGGGGCTCTTCCGGGCTACTGCTTTGCTCCACTGAGCAGTTCTCCTCAGCTCTTCCAAGCCCTGCTCTTCTTTCTTCTCTGTCCCGGATGAGCTCCCCTCGTGCTGGGCACGCAGCTCCTTTTATACTCTCCAGGGCTCTGCCCCGAAGTCCTCCAGACGGGAGTGTTGCAGTCTGCAATCAGGTCCAGAGGAGCTCTTCTCCCCCTTCCCTCAGGAGAAGGGCGTGACTTTATTTCTCTTGCTGCCTCCTGATTGGTGGATGGGCTCCACCAATCAAAACAGCAGGATCTCAAGCCTGGGACTCAAACCGAGCTCTGAAAGGTAAGCCTGCTACAAGGATAAAAAGGATCAGGCTTATTGATTTATTTCCCCCCCGTAGTGGAGCCTGCCCACACGAGCCGTCCCCGGGTCATGTACCTGAGCTGTGGGGGGCACACACGGCAGTGCTGCCTCTTGGGGCCGCCCAGGCAGCATGTTAGCTAGGTGGGTGCTGTCCCAGCTCACAGGCAGCACCTGCTGGATCCAGCAGTGCACAGGACACTGGAAGCCCAGGCTTCCTTGGGGAAGCTTGGGCTTGGCGAGCTTCTAGCACCTTGTGCAGTGTCCCCGCTGCCTGGAACCACCTGGGAAGAGACTGGCTTGCCCCTGGGGCAGTGTGGGAAGGCAGCAGGAGGGAAGCTGGGTGTGCTGGTGGCTGGAGAAGATGGCAGGGACAGCGTATGAGGAACCAGAAGACTGCCAAGCCCAAGCTTCCACCAGCCTGCCCAGGGTTCCAGTGCCCTGTGCACAGTGCCTACCACCTCCTCCAGCCACCAGACATATACACGTGCATGATTTTTTTTATCCACAGTGGGACAAGTTGCCCTGATCAAACTAAAATACATCTGAGATGGTCTAAGTTGCCATGCGCAAATACATTTCAACATGAAAAAAACCAAATCATGTACATGTACATGGTGACACCATTATATTAGACAAATGACAATTTCTTGTCACTTTTTGTCATGTGTATAGGGCCCCACCATCTTGTGTACAAGTACCCTATGGGCTGAAGTGCAAAAGTGTAAGCCTGAAAGCACTTGCTCTGTTACCATCTAACCCTGAAAGTATCTGAACTCCATAAGAACCCCTGTTTTTACTTTAGGTCCCCAGGCTCTTTGAGTTGCATTTACATGCATCCTCTGAAATGCCTCAGTCTTGATAGTGCTGAAGCAGCTCAGAGCCTGGATCACAGCTAAGCCTGGCTGGAATCCAGTAACTTGACATTCCCTTGCTTACATCCACAGGGAGGCTCAATACAGAGGGTTTTTATCAGAGTATGCCTTTAATAGACCCACAGGAGTGGGCTTCTCCCAAGATGCAGGTGTATCTTCCCTTGTCTTTTACAGAGATATTTGTTCTCCCTTCTTCCATCCCTAACCCAATAGGCAACTGTTAAGTGCCCTCACGTAGATTGTGAAAGACCTCAGGATCAATTTTCTCCTTTTTCTGAGGAGATTCAAACCTACTTCTATGATGTCCTCAGGGAACTGCAGTTATGGAAGTTATACTTTAAAGATGTCCCCTAACTAAGAAGACTGTGTTGGTAATTGGGAGATGGTCTCTCTGTTAAATAGAGAATCTGTTAGTCAGGAGACTAGGGGGTCTGTAGGAGTTGCTTGCTGCTCCAGAATAAAATATGAGTTCTTGTCATTCCAATATGCCTTTGTTTATTGAACCTAGTGATCACTACAGGAATGCCCCAAATGACAGGCTACCCTGGGGTCAGGGGCAGCCTCCACCTCTCCCTTTGAAGCTGTGCCACTGTATAAAAGAGTGCAAGATCTGTGAGTCAGAGAGGGATGCAGGGAACATGATTCCTTTTCCTAGTGCTTAGTTCACTCACCCTGGGCAGTGAGAGATCTGCAGCACCAATGCCAATGTGTTTAATCAGAAACAGTCATCAGAAGAAACACATAAAATCTCTTGAAGAAAGGACCAAAACCCTGGTCAGGGGTCCTATGTCTCAGAAGAGTCCCTTAAGCCCAAGGCCACAGGATCACATTCCCTTTTTCTTGCTCACTCATGCTCTCTGTTACTCAATGAGCCCCCTGCACGTTCACTTGCACAGTGGCACCGTTTCACCAAAGAGGGTGAAGACTGGCTCCAACAGCCTATCCTCTGGTGGTTAGGGTACTCTCCTCACAGGCAGAAGACCTCAATTTAGATCCATGCTCTGCCTCAGGGGCTAAAACCTGGCAGGGCAGAGCTCTCACTAAGAAGATATTGGATTAAGAAGTATGGGACCCCTTTATCCTATGGCAGGGGTTTCCGAACTCTGGTATATGTATCTCTATGAATATGCAAGGAATTTCTTTAGGGTACATGGGACAAATTGTATAATAGTGGATTTAATTTGCATTATAATAATAATTGGCATTTAAGGGTTTAAAACATAAAACGTATGCTGACAGATGTATGTGGGTAGCTGGTAAAACTGGAAGGAGGTACACAATAAGAAAAAGTTCGGGAACCTCTTCCATATGGCATTTAATAGACAAGAGTAACCTTGGCTGTCTTTTTGAAAGACAAGCACTTCCCTTTTGGAGGGGTTTCTGTGTGGTAGATCCCAAGTACATAGTGATACCTGCCTCCATTTATGAGTGAGGAAGCTAGATTTAAAATACAACTGTGTCATCACTTTTTCTCACTAGCCAGCTCTAGGGGGCCCTCTGCCCTTCACGCTGGCTCTCCTGGATCCTGTTCTGAGGCAACTAACACTCCCCTTGAGCTGGATGGTGAACACCTCACACGACCAGATTTAGATTCATGCCCTAAATCCATTTGTGAACCTCACCCATAGTTTCTGAATTATATATCACTAGTAAACGTATCATTAGAGCAGTGATAGAGCAAGCCATGGACAGGTTTGAATGGTTCAGTCCCCTGTAAAAGATCTTTGAAGTCACAAAGCATGGGGGCTGGATGACATGCTTACCCAGGATTGGGTATGCATGAGATACTGAATACAAGGTTCTGAATTTCAGGCACCAGAAACCCCTACACTGCAATGCCAAACACATGGGACCAAATTATCTTCCACCTTTTGGGCATGTAAGTAGACTTAGATGCGTAAGTGTGATTCTATTCTACTCTGTATCTGTGAAAACTGTTAATTAAAAGGTGGGTGCCTCTTTGTGAATCAAACTGTGCTATAGAAGTAGATTCGTTCATGGATTTTCAGGGATTCAAGCAGGATGAAAAAGGATTACCCTAAGGTGCCTAAGTCCACTTAGATACCCAATAGTTAGAAGAGAATCTGACCTGCAGCCTGTAAGAGTAAATGGGACATTTTTCTTGATTAGGGAAGAGCAAAAGGCAAAACAATCAAGCTGACCCAGTATTATCTGGTCCTACCTGCACTACACATAAATAACAGTGAAACACCCCACTGGGCTTCAAACATGACTAGGTCTTACTTTGGTCTTGTCATGCAGGCAAATTACAAATGTTTAAGGAAACGTACTGTTAGCTCTGCCAGTGTCCCTGAATATAATTCAACCTGAATACAATTCAGTTAAGCCCCCTTAGATTTACTTGGTTCAGTCTGGCCTGTGTTTATTTATTATTTAGAGTGATTGATTGGTTTAGACTTGTACACACATCCATTAAAAAGGGAGCGCCTATGCCTCGCTCTAGGCTCTTCATGACAATTCTTAAATACATGCAAATGGTCAATTTTCAACATGAAGGCGGCTGCTACAATAGCAGGGTCCCCGAAGGGTCTGAACCAGCACGAATGGTGTCATTTATTAATGAACTGGAAGAGGGGATGCACTACTGCTCATTAAGTTATTCATTAATTAATCATCTCACGTTACCCAGGGCTCCCCCTGTCTGTTTACTGTTTTCACCTCTTTTCTCTTCTTTTGACTTTTGTTTATGTATTTTTTTGCTGGAACTGCAGTGGTACCTTGTAGTTGTATCCATGGACTAGAATCCAACTGTGTCAAGTACCGCATAAAATGCAGAAACTGAAGAGAAATATATTTGCATTGTGACAGGGAGTGGATGGGTATGTGAATATAAATTGCCTATCACAAAGGCACCCTGCTTGGAAGGCTGGGGCATGGATGGGTTTCAGAAGCTACTGCAATAATCATCACAACAGTGCTATAAACTGGATTTTGCATCACTTGGAAATGGTCTGCATCAGATCCTGTGTTCTTCAAAAAACAACACTGTGGAATATGCTAACCTTCTAAACTCACTGGTGCTTCGATCTAGTTAAACACTAATGCCAGTCTATGTTCACCCCAAGAAGTGGAGGGAAAAATATTATATCATCTTGATGATAAAAGAGCCCTGTATATAAGTTGACCTCACATTTTCAGTATCTACTTTAAAGGGAAACCCCCCCAAAAAACACAGCTTTTGTCTGGATAGAAGTTGGTAAGTACAGAAAAAGGCCTTAAATTACTTTAGCCTTTCCAAAATCTCAAAGGATAATGGAAGAACGAAGGAAAAGACCCAAAGGGTTAAATGTGCTTAAAATACTAAAATAAATAAAAAAAAACCACACTGAAAAAAATCTCTGACTTTTTTGCACGCACAAAATAGTGCAAGCACAAAAGTCAAGACTGTAGGCGGAGCAATTATAGGTCAATCTCACATTTAAATTGACTAGGATTTTTATGGTTCTTTTAGATGGAAAAAAAGGTAAACTTGTAATCAGAACAGTATAGTAACAACAGTGGCATAGTTGCTCCAGGGACTCTTCACAAGCCTGTCAATGCATGTCTATGCTGCTAACTTACCATCTGAAATAACAGTGCTCTCGAACACTGTACTGATCCATGTGCAATAACTCTCAAGACATAATTAGTGCAGTTTCCTTTCAATGGTGCTGAGGGTGGACTAATTCGTCTTGTTGAGAACTAACGTTAATTAACTCACCTTTACAAATGTGGCTCTACCACTTTCAGTTTGAAAGATATCACATGCAGAGCATTTTAGCATGTTTGTTGCAGGATGTTAACTGTACAGACATGCCCTGAAAGACTACCTCAATGGCTGTGGCTAGTGCTTCTGACCCCACTTGCTGGATGAATGTTGCACGGTTGGTTCATGGGCTGGATCCTGCATGCAAGGTCAGTCAGTGGGTGCTATCTGGTGCACCCAACTTATTTTGGCCCGCCCTGACCCCATCAGATCTGGCCACGTGCCAGCCCAACCCTATTCTCTGGATCAATCTAATATGTCAAACCACATCATCCAGCCCATTAAGCTGCCCATGGGTCTGGAAATTTGTCCACAGGGGAGAAGCAATTAGTCCTGCCATTGCCTCCCCAATGCCAAATTTCGAAACCCATTGGGAAACACACAGGCCACATAACATCGCTCCATGGGCCAGATGTGGTCCGTGGGCCAGAGGTTGAGCACCACTACACGTTAGCCATTTTCACCCACATTCTCCAAAACACTTATTTTAATGAAATCTGCTCTATTGTAACAACACCTTGACCTCAAAGGATCTGGAGGATTATAAACTGAATGTGCTTGATTGCCAACTCATAGACACAAATAATGTAAATTAGAATAGTTCCTGTTCATAGTAGTTTTTATTTTTAAATTATCCACAGGTAGGTCATAGTTTTCCTCCTACTTTCTTTGATTCACAGTAGTTTTCCACTTTTCATGATGAAGTTATAACCTAGGGATTCTTTCATCTAAACGTGCAATTTAAGCAACTAAACAAACTCTGGTGCAGTTTGTGCCAGAGTTAACTGCTCCTGGACACATCTACATGTGCACCCAGGATAGCAGCAGTTTGAGCCAGCGTGGAGCAGCCCCAGGATGGCAGCAGGCTCAGGAGGTCAGCCCCGGGCTCCAAGTGGTGGCATCAGGCAGCAGAGAAGCTAGCTGGGGCATGAGAGTGCTACAGTGTGGAGCCACATGGCAGGCAGCCCCCACATTTTAGTACCTTCATGCCCTCTTCAACTTCGTGATCACTAACTATTAGCTACCCCACCAGTGGATCAGGGCAGGGGGATGAGCTCTGTTCTTCCCCTGTAGCTCTTTCCAAGTCCCCTACCCCCAATCAAGGAGTCAGGGCCGAGAGCTGTCCCTGCCCTGACCAAGAGACAGCCCCGTGCTTCCTGCTAGCCCCTGAGCTAGCACTCAGGGGGAGCCGAGTTCCCCCTGGTGGCAGCAGGGGCCCACTGTAGGGATCCAGAGTGGGAGAAGTTTGCTGTCATTAGCAACAAATCTGCTCTCCCTTCCCTGCACATGTGGATGCCTGTCCAGGAGTGTTTATTTGCAAGTAAACTGCTCCAGGATCTAATACATGTGTAGGCACACACAATGAGTAAGAGCATATGGGTCTAAAAACATTGGCAAAGTGACACAAAATTCTTATCAACAGTTCAAATTGGAGGAGATTGGGATCAGGTGCTGGTGTAGGGATAGGGTCTCTAGAGATCTCCTACTTTAATTATCACCATCAAATCAAAAAGAGACATAGGGCAAGTTCTCTGCCTCAGACAGTCATGGCTAAACCCTTACAGTGAGAGAAGATTTGACCATGGGAAGCATTAAAAACATAATAAAGCAGAGCTCTTCTTTCTCCCTTGGGATTAAACAGAAAAAAATAGAAGGTACTTTTTAAGGCTAAGTACAGACAGTCAAAAAGCCCGAGGCTGAATGGATTCAGTCTTTGCAGGTTAATCTAAGATACACAAATTAAATTGAAACAGAAGTGTACAGACATTTACCTCTGATTCAGGAAATGCAGCCACATACCTGCAGTGGCTCACACCAGAAGCCAGAGGGGTGTTAGAGAACAATTATCTGGCCATGTGTTCACTTCCTCTTCCTGCTGTCCCCAAGGTCTCTGGGATTTGCAGTCCAAAATAACTGCACCAGGACTCTGCAAGGTTGCTCATTACTTCCTCTTCCTGCTTACAAGTGACTCTGGGATTTGTAGTCCACAGTTGCAGCCAGCAGTAGTTTTGAGTAGGAGAAGGGGTGTTTAACCCCCTCCCTGGCCCCAGACCACAGCCAGGATTCCCCCCTTGTCAGCCAGCCCTCACTGCTCCAGCTAGGAAGCAGAGTGGTAGAGCCAGCCCTGCTCTCTGTAGCTGGCAGACAGCCCCAGGGCTGCAAAGCATGCTGGGGGACTGATTTAACTTGAACCAATAAGGGGTCTGGGACAGATGTTTCATAAACCATTTTAACCCAAATCAGTTAAGTATGATACTGCATTCCACCAGGTTTTTTTTGAAACTGGTTTATGTGCACTGAACTTCTATGCTGTTACAGGTTTAAACCAGTTTCTGATCAGTTAAACCAGTTTATGTGTAACTGCTATCCCTAGCCTAAAAGTTCCCCAGGATAAGAGGCTTCTGCACTTCCTCACCCCAGATCTATTTTGCCCCTTTGCTTTACTTCTGTTGCATTCAATGTGTGTAATAGGCTGTAATAGCAATGAACCCAACAGAGTTCTCAAAAATGAAGCAGAACCATGCTCAGCGAAGTGTGGACCACTGTTTGCTTATCATTTGTTTCAATGACAAACTAAATAGCTAGATCCTCACCCCATATTATTATTTGTCTGTTGCTCACACATCTATTCCATACAAAATTTGCAAGAGAGACCAGAGAGCTATTTTGCAGGGGAGCCTATTGTTCAAAATATTAGCAACTCATAACTAGTTCTTCATAGTTTCATAGTTGGTAGGGTCGGAAGGGACCCCAGCAGATCATCAAGTCTGACCCCCTACCATGGCAGGAAAGAGTACCAGGGTCAAATGACCCCGGCGAGGTGTTCATCCAGCCTCCTCTTAAAGACCCCCAGGGTAGGAGCCAGCACCACTTCTCTTGGAAGTTGGTTCCAGATCCTAGCCGCCCTGACCGTGAAGTTCCCCAGCCTGTAGGTATGATCTGGTCCTATCACATGCGGACAAACTGAGTTTGATTCATTTGAACCCTATGTCCAGTGTAGTTATTTATACCTGCATAGAGTAGTTTCAGTTCTCAATGAATGCTCCAGCTATTAAACCATGTAGACAGTACACCACAGCCAGCCAGCTGCTCTAATGGGGCAAAGATTCTTTGTGTCCCAGAGGAACCCTCAGGAGATGTAACGCTAGCATAGCCAGCTCTACACCACCTACCTTCATTCTAGCAGCATGAAGGATGCTAGGAAGTCAGGGCAGGGAGGTGGCAGGGCCCAGGATCTTCTGCAAGATGCTCACCACAGCAATGGATGTATGGTGTCAGAGCTTAGAATAATTCCTATGATCCCCAGGTTATGTTAGGGACCATTCCAGATCACAGCAAACCCAACATCAGGGGATTGAAAAGGCTGGTATAAATTCTGCTTAGCTGACAATCAAGCCCAATGATTGGCTATAAAGCCCTGATTTGTGTATCCAATAAAGCCACCATACAGTGTTCTGACAGTGCCAAAGATCTTCAAAATGGCATTCATGTTTCCTTTCAGGACATTCACATTGTGTAATTCAGAATTGGGCCCTACCCTTCTAAGAAGCTAGCATTTTGTACTCTGTAGTGGTGTGAGTGATTACACAATGGAGAAGCAGGTCTGATGGTTCCTCCTGTAATGATACTTTTATAATTGGTGGCACATGGAATCAGGATGATGAATGTGGAATAATGGCTCCTCTGGGCTATTTGTCTAATCGGGAGCTTGTAAAAGATGTGCTTCTCTGGACTCTGCATGCCTATAAAGAAGGGCCAGAGTCAGCAGAACCTCAGAGCAATTAAGAATAAAGCCTTCTAGTTTTTAGTCATTGATCTGATGACATTTTTTGTAATGGATGGACAAGGTAGTCTCAGAGTTTCTGATTTTTCTCAGATCATTGCTACAGAGTCAGAGTTAAGGTCACTTCACTGTGCAATTCTGCACTTACTATTACAAGTGCTTCTTGGAATTTAACATTCACTTTGAGTTTGCTGGGCTTTTAATGACTGGGGTTTTTTTTGGTAAGTAAACCATTCTGGTAAGATTTTTTTTTGGGTGTGGGGGGGGTTGTTTGAATAGACATGAGGTTAGAATGCTTATTTCAAATGATAGTTTTAATCTGGCTTGTTATTAGCAAGGTCCGTGTGGGGTTTTTTTTAGATTTCCCTACTGTTATGACTAAAGCCTGCTGGGAATTTTTCACTGAAACAGGGAGGTTTTCTTTTGTTGTTAGAAAATGCTATTTGTCGAAACCAGAAATTTTGTGAGAACATACTGGTTTCAATGAAACTTCCACGGGGACAGGTTTCTCAGGTCAAAGCCAAGCTGAGAGGGAGAGAGAGACACTCCTTAATATCCAAATGATTGGGACAGTGGTATGTGGGAGACCCAGGTTCAAGTCAGTGCTATGATTCAAGCAGAGGAGAAGTAACAGCTAACCTGGGGTAGTGTCTGAGTTACTGCATGGGAAGCAGGAAGTAGAAGATCTGTGCTCAACAGCGTGCTTTTACTGGTGGAAAAGGAAGAAGGCATCCGGTAGATGTGTGCAGAAAGAAGGAAAACATTTCAAAATGATCAGTTTCTTCCTTGATAATCACCAGCTACTGAGGTCACCCATCTGCTACTGGATCCCCAAATAACCAAGGCAGCAAAACACTCCCACCTTCATCTGCAGTGCTGTAACAAGGGCGGGGGGACAGGGACGACAAGCGGTGTGAGTGCCCCGGGCACTGAAGTGAAGGGACACCAACAGGCGCTGCCTACTTGGTGCAAAGTGTAGGATGGAGCTGTGAGCAGATAATTTATGGGGGCT
>NW_017729034.1:7539494-7544576 GCF_001723915.1 Gavialis gangeticus
ATAACTCCAAATCCACATTTTCCTGTGATTAAAATGAAACACCATTAATATATATCTGTATATTAGTGGCACTTCATTTAAATGACAGAAAAATGTAGATTTCGGGTTACTTTTGAACTGAAAACTGGGGATTTTTTTAAATAAGAGAAAACTAAGTTCCCCTCTCATCAAATGCTACCTCTCTCTCTCCTCCTGAATTCTAGAAATTGTCTCATCTATCCTAAAATGAATTTTGTGTTGGCTCTGTATGTACCACCTGAGGGCTATTCCAAAGGATATCTAAATTAGGTGGCTTGTCTGGGGGCTCCGGGGGTGGGGGGAGGGTAGCTCCTGCCACTGCATGCACTTCTGTGCAAGCATGGGGAGGGAGCATGTGCCCCCCGAATCTGTGTGCTGAGTGAGGGCAGGCTGCTGCTGTGGGCTTTGCCTCGGGTGCCAAAGTTTCTTGCCACAGTATTGTCCATCTGTAGCTAGCCAGAAGATGTGTGCGCACTATCCCATTAGGCACAGCTCTAGGCATAGCTGTCCAGGCATGCATGAATGATTATTACAACTGATATCTAGGAGGGAAGCTGTATAGCCTGGAGTAGCTCCAGTTCAGAAAATAGAGCCACTGCAGCAGCACAGACTACAGTGAACACATCACCCTGGTATCTTCCTATTTGCATTGGTCATCATCACTGAATTAAAGTCACATTCTGTTCCACTTTGAAAGTGTCCTGTAGGGTTTGTCTGAGCTGCCTGAGAGATTTGCCTCTGCATAAACTCCCATGGTAGCTATATTCTGTTAGAATGAGAAAACTTTTGACCAAACAGCATGAGATTCATTCATGTAGGAGACAAACATACATAAGGCCTCACTCCCATGAGGTCTTATGACCCACTGATCTCACTCCTGTGAAAGACATAAATGATCTGATCCTCCTCTTGTTCACAGCTTTCTGCAAAATTCATTTCTCCAAAGAACCCTCCCTGAGTTTAAAGCACTTCACACATGCCCACACACATAAACACATCACACACCCATGCACCCACTTACTAACACACACAAGTATAAACAAACCAATTACCCTATAAATTAATCATCAAACTCTTTCCCTTACTGGCTTCTGAGGAAGAGAGAGGAAGAGGTTGTTTTTTGTGTTTCTATTTTTATACACTTGGAAGGGTCTCACATCCTATGGCAATAGGGTTGGAATATGTACCTACTTAGAGAGAAATGCTAAAATGTTAAGTTCCACATGGTCTCTGGTCCCCACATAACCAAATATCAACTCTCTTCTAATCTCCAAATCTGTTAACCATTCTAAAAAGCACCCCTAAAATCTTCTCTTGAACTCCTCTTAGGTGAATCCTTTCCCAATATATGCACTCTCTTTTTGTGATGATGTTTCAGAAACAAAAACAAAAACCTGCACCAACAAAAAAATTGGCATTGCATAATATTTTTAGAAAGAGCATTTTGAAAGTGAATGCAATAGTTTTCTTCTCATCTCCCCTTTGGAAGTCTTTCTACCATAAGAAAGACACTCAAAAACCCCTGCAAATCCTAATCTTGTACCTGGAAGCTCCTACCAACTAAGAAAAAAAGGAAATTAATAAAAATCTAAATAATAAATTCCCCCAAATCCTATCGAGGCTGAGTTTTCACACTGAGAAAAATAAAAGTGCCAGGGATTCCTTGATGTCCATGAGGGATTTTGCTGTTGCTACTGATTTTACACAAAAAGAGCGACTGGCAGCAGTATAAAAACAATTGGATGGAATGAACAAAGTCATGTAATCAAGAAATAGATGCACACTTTATGTCCAAACAAGACAACTTAAATTTTGAATAAAGCCTCTATGTGATTTTCACACTGAACAGTCCTCAATCCACAAAGTGCAAAAATTTGGCCAAAACTTCTTACTGAACAAAATGACCACAGATTATTAGACATTGTGTTTTATGCATATGAAATCTGCAAACTGAAGAGATGGTTACATTTACCAATTCCAGACAAACTCAAATGGCAAACATGGTGCAATTTTTAAATAATGAGGGTGGCTGACTATTGGAGGAAACTGCTGTTGGAATCAGTGGATTCTCCTATCTCTTTACATGTTCAGTTCAAAGCCTGGTGTCCTTCTGGAAGGTGTATATTAGCCAAATGCAAGTTATGATTTTAGTCAAACACTAGTTAAAGGGTTCAATTTGCTGAAAACTTTTGGCTTGAGATACACAGAAGGTTCAAGTATATGAGGTAATGGTCTTTTCTGGACTTACACCATGACACTACAATGAACAACATGTGTATGGCAAGTTGTGGTCCGGAACCTCCTCTGGGTCTGGAAAGAGATGTGTGAGGGAGGACATGATAAGGGTTTACAAAATACTGAATGGTGAAGAAAAATTAAGTAAGGATTTATTATTTACTGTCTCTCACAACACAAAAACTAGGGGTCATCAAACGAAACTAGGAGACAGTAAATTTACAACTAATAAAAGGAAGTACGTTTTTCTTACAGCATGTAAGTAAAGTGTGGAACTCATTACTATAATGGCCATGTTGTGGAAGATGACAGTTTAGCCAGATTCAAGATGGCTCAGACAAATTCTTGGAGGAAAGGGGCATCAGTAGCTATTGAGCATGAGAGTTAGGGATACAACCTCTGGATCAAAAGTTCCTAGACCTTAAATGCTAGAGGCTGCAAGTGGGGTAGGAACAGGGGAGAACCCTGGTCATACCCTGTTCACTTTCCCTTTCAGCATCCACCTTCTGCCACTGTGTAACACAGGATACTGTGCAAAATGGACCTATGGTCTGACCCAATAAATGGCAGTTCTTACGTTCTTGTGTAGCTCCACTGCCTTTCCTGACTTACCCAACCTTACTACAAAGGAGAATGTCATTTGGCACACTCAGCTGTAGACCCTGGCATGCAACATACCTCAGGGTGAAATCAGCCAGTGGAACCCACTACTATAGATTCATGAATTCAAGTGATGATGAGTAGTCCACTGAAGGGAACCTTTCCCTGTACATGCTTCTTGGGGTGCAGGAATGGACTAAAGGATGTGCCTTTATGCACACAGCAGAGTGGATGTGGCTGCCCAGTGAGGTATGCTCTCAGTTTCAGTAGCAGGTGGCATGCTCCCCGGAGATGTGGGAGGGTGTTCTTATGCCTTGCTGTAGAGTACCTTCCACACCTACCCTATTCCTCCTACCCCCTGCCCCCAGCACCAGTGCCAAAGAAGAATTTGCCCCTACGATGTTTGTCCTAATTTTTATAACTCTAAGCAACAGAGCTCCTTTGGCCTCTTCTTGGGGTGATTGGGTATTGGGGGATATTTCCATTCTTCTCACGCTCTGGAAGTTTTTCTCAAGAGCCAGCTTCAGTTTAACCTTTCTCCATTTCTTCCCATTACTTCTAGTTACACGCCCACATACCAGCCTCAACAATTTGTGTTTTCATCTTTGTGGTATGCTCTTCAAATATTTGCAGGTTACCATGTTCTCCTCAGCTGCTGCTTAACCACGCTAACCAGATTTTGTCCTTTTATTCCTTACTTATGAATCAATCCCTCCCATGCCTTAATGATTTTTGATTCTCTTCTTTGAACAATTCCAAGTTTGTCAATAAAACTTCTTAGTTTTGTTCCATGAGTCATTAACTATATGCAACTTTAATGCAAATGCTGTAAGAGTAGCATCTGTTCTGAATTTTGGACTTGGGTGACTCAGGGCATCCTTCTCATTATTACAATCCACACACATACCAGAACTACATATAAGATATAAAATGAGCTATCAGATACTATAAACAAGACATACTATTTTGCACATGACTGTCCAACACGGGGTTACACAATTGAGGGGTGAAGCCACACAGTAAAATTTATAGATAAAAGGGAATGGTACAAACCTTTAGTCAGACCAAGAGCGCTTCCTTTAAAATATGGAAATCCAGCCCAAATTATAGTAATAGAAAAGATTGCAAACTGCAGCAGGGAAGATATAAAATAGAGATTAAGGAGGTTATAAGGAGCTTTGCTGAACAAACCATGGAGTGCCAAATTCAGGCCCAAGCTCTGTGGGTGACAAGCTTCCCCTGGGAGCAGAATTGTGCGGTTCTGCTGAGCAAAAGGAAGAAGGCTGAATACTATGCAGGATACAGCATGGAAATTGGCTCTGGGCAGGCTGTTTGCATAGCAATGCTCCAGGCACACACAGAGGGAGGTATCAGGGGGATGAAACAGGCCCACAAGGAATGAAACAGCTCCCACGAGCCATGAAACAGAAATAGCCTCTACAGACTGGCTTTGCAACTGCTTCCTGGGCTTGAGGACAAGAACTATATCCTTCCTTCCTCTTCCCAACATTATGGTCCACCATGCCTGAGTATTTGGGCTGTGTTCAAGGCCATGCCTTTGGCCCATAAAGTAAACAAAGACATTAAAGGCACAACTACACAGCCTTCCTCGCAAACACTACTGACAAGATGTCCCACTTCCTTGCTCTTACTCAGCGACTCAGTGTAAGAGACTGATTAGGCTAAGTAGGTGGTTTAGAGAGGCGCCAAAAGTGCAACATCCCTGGGTTGGACTCAGGCTCTTTTGTCCAAGGACAGCCCAAATATGGCACTGGGAGGGAGTTCAGGTCTGCTTCAAACCACCAGGAACTGCTCTGAACTATCCTGTTTAGCCTAACTGTTGGTCCCCAGTGCACCCCACATGGGCATGGCCTAAGACATTCTTGATGGGCCTGATGCAAAGCCTGGAAAGTCTCCCATTTACTTCAGTGGGCTTTCAGTCAAGCACGGAGAGCACTTTCAGTCAGACATGGAGAGCTCGGTGCACTTTGTTGCTTGTATAGGCTGTGCTCATGGGCAGATCTAGGATTTTGTAAGGGGACTATGGGAGCAGCAATGGTGCTGCAAGGCTGGCTCCACTCCTAGCTTCCACTCCCAGCTCAGCTTCCCTGCTCCTGGATAGGCAGACCATGCCATGAGAACAGCAGCTGGGGACTTTACACACACACACACGCACACGCACACACACACACACACACACACACACACACACACACACACACACACACA
>NW_017729034.1:7549576-7551105 GCF_001723915.1 Gavialis gangeticus
ACACACACACACACACACACACACACACACACACACACACACACACACACACACACACACACACACACACACACACACACACACACACACTCCTTTCCTGTCCCATTCTTCTCCTTTCCAGCCCACTGTAGCCACTGTCCCCAGCTGCCATAGGGGCAGGGTGACTTCCAGAGCTGTTCCTTTTCCACCATGGCCAAGCTGTTTGAGGAGTCAGGCTCACAGGGGAAAGCAGCAGTGGCAATGGATAGGTTTGTGCAACAAGGAGCCAGAGGCTCCTGTTACTTTAAGGGGAAAATGCTGCAGGCCAGCCTTGCAGTGTAGGCAGGCAACTGTGTGAAAGCTAGCTGCACTGCAATAAGCTTGCTGTATGGGACATATGGCTAGGTAACCTGAAAGTAAATGCCACAAACAGCTGGGTTAGGCTGTAGTAGGGAAGGGCAAGTTGACCATCACAGAGAATAGGGAACCCTGGTGAATCGCTAGGCAGTCACATGACTAAAAGGGGTGAGGCTTTGGGGCATATGGATGAATGGACTGCAAGATGGGCAGAAAACTGGCTGCAGCACTGGGCTCAGAGAGTAGTAATCGATGGCTCGATGTCTACTTGGCAGCCGGTATCAAGCAGTGTCCCCTTGGAGTTGGTCCTGGGGCTGGTTTTGTTCAGCGTCTTCATCAACGACCTGGAAGATGGCATTGAGTGCACCCTCAGCAAGTTTGCAAATGACACCAGGCTTGGGGGAGTAGAAGTTATGCTGGAGGGTAGGGCTAGGATTCAGAGAAACCTAGATAAATTGGAGGATTGGGCCAAAAGGAATCTCATGAGGTTCAACAAGGACAAGTGCAAAATCCGGCACTTAGGACAGAACAATCCCATGCAACAGTATAGGCTGGGGCTGCCTGGCTGGGCAGCAGCTCTGCAGGAAAGGACCTGGGGGTTACAGTGGACAGTAAGCAGAATATGAACAAGCAGTGTACCCTTGTTGCCAAGAAAGCTAACAGCATACTGGGCTGCATTAGTAGGAGTGTTGCCAGCAGATCGAGGGAAGTAATTATTTCCCTCTATTCAGCCCTGGTGAGGTCACAGCTGGAGTATTGTGTCCAGCTTTGGACCCCCCACTAGAGAAAGGATGTGGACAAATTGGAGAGAGTCCAATGGAGGGCAATGGAAACGGTGAGGGGACTAGACTTATGAGGAAAAACTGGTGGGAATGGGAGTATTTAGCTTAGAGAAGAAGAGACCGAGAGGAGATTAATAGCAGTTTCCAACTATCTGTAGGTTGGCTCCAAAGAGGATAGAGCTAGGCTATTCTCAGTGGTAGCAGATGACGGGACAAGGAGCAGTGGTCTCAAGTTGCAGCAAGGGAAGTTTAGGTTAGATATTAGGAAGAATTTTCTCACTAGGAGGGTGGTGAAGCAGTGGAACAGGTTACCCAGAGAGGTGGTGGAAGCTCCATCCTTGGAGGTTTTTAAGACCCGGCTAGACAAAGCCCTGGCTGGGATGATCTAGTTGGGGCTGGTCCTGCTTTGAG
>NW_017729034.1:7551233-7564261 GCF_001723915.1 Gavialis gangeticus
TTGGGGCTGGTCCTGCTTTGAGCAGGCGGTTGGACTAGATGACTTCCTGAGGTCTCTTCCAACCCTAACTTCTTATGATTCTATATAAGCCCAGTGACTGAAGCAAAGGGGGCAATCTGGTCCTGCATGTTGCAGGGAGAGGAGCTGCTGAAAGAGAAGGGCTACAGGAGACAGGCAGGCAGAAAGACACCCCGGTCACCCAGGAAAGCTGGCATGAGAGAGTTCCAAAAGAAGTATGGCTTGTCGGGGTCACTGACTCCGAGTTGGGGAGACATGTAGTTTGTGAAGCAGCTTGCTTATGCTTATGTTGTGTTTAAGCTTGATACCAGAGGACTGGATTGTGCTCACAGGAGAGGTATGGAACCATGGAGGGTTGTCTGGTAGGGCATTCTATGGCAGGCAGCCCAGCCTGAGGTCAGGGGCCCAGGGTGGCAAGGGCAAGTGCCGAGAGAGCAGCTCAGGTCAGGGTCCAGAACACACGAGTGTGAGAGCCCTCACATATGCTCAGCCTTCCTCCTCCTTGCCAGCCCTTTACCACTTCCCCACAAACCTTTCTTCTATACTCCCCACACACACTTCTTTGTCCCATAGTTACTTTTCTCCTTACACGTCATCTTCCTCCTTTACCCTTGGAGTTCACTGCTCCCAACAGTAACCTCTGACATCCATACCCATATAGTCTGGTTTTCAATGTGGATCTGAACCATCCCCATTGTGCGGGCTGGATTTGGGGCAGGGATTGTTTCCTTATCAGCCAGCTAGTTTACCCCATACAGTTCTGCACCATGGGTAGAAAATTCTCTGCCATTTTCGAAAGAAAGATACTGAGCTGAATAAGCAAGCAGAGCTGTATTTCTACAGAGAGAGAGAAGTATAGGAAAATACTGCCTGTAGAACAGATGAAGGATAGTGGAAAAGTGCTAGAGAGATCCATCTTCCTCCCACACTGGAGGGGTGCTCTGCAACTCTGAGATTCCTCTCTTAGACTAGTGGCAATTAGATTTTCCCCAATATTGATTCCCACCAAAAATCAACAGGGCATTGTCAAAGTCGGGTGCTGGGTTTAAACAACTGTCACTTCACACACAGACATATAAGCCACAAGGAATTAAGTATAGGGTCTTGCTTTGCTTGGGCAGTCAAAACTGGAGGCCTGTGGAGGGGTGGTTGAAACAGCAGGGCCATAGAGGTGTGAAGAACTGCAAACTGACAGTGCTACTGAAGTTCACTCCTACCATCAAGGGGGGTGGTGAAGACATTGCTATGCCAAGGGTCACTCTTTAGTGACTGTGAAAGTGATGTCCTGCGGGAGTCAGAGGTACGAAGAGCAGGCAACAGAGCAAGTGAAGAAATTAACTGCAGACCCAGTGAGTATCTGAAAATATTGAAGGAATTGGAGAACAGAGCAGCTGAGCTACCAATACCATTATGCAATGTATCATTTGCAACAGCTTTCCCTACGAAAGGCCTGGAGGGGGGCCCGTCATTATATCTCTCTTTTATAAAGGAGCTAAGGGTGATCATGGGAATTATAAAGTGACAAGCCTTCCCTCAGTACAGCGAGAAATTGTTGAGAAAAAATCATTAACGACTGAGTTATAAAGCACCTAGATGAGTCTAATGTGATAGAGATAAACCAGGCTGTAAGCTTTTATAAAGGCGAGTTTGCCTCTCTAACCTATTAGGATTTGTTGAAAGAGTTAATGAAATAGTGGATGAAAGAGAGTTGGGAAAGGTGGTGGGGAGGGATATCATTTATTTAGACTTTTGAAAAGCCGTTTGATAAAGTCCTTCACAAGAGGCTATTAAGGAAATTTGTTACCTTGGGGTGGAAGGTAAAAGTTCTGACATGGATTAAAATCCAGATAAGAAATAAGAAACAAAGAGAGAGAATACGCAGACAATTCTTGACATGAAAAGAGGTTAATAGTGGGGTGCTCTGGGGATTGGCATCAGGACCGGGGATGTTCAATATGTTTATTAACGATCTGAAAGGAGGAGGCAAACAACAGAGAAGCATTTTTTATTTTTTTTGCTGATGGCTCATTACTTGTTGCAGGCAATTTATTGGCTACCTTTGGCTCTCTGTTTTTTCCTTCTCCCTTGTCTGGAGCAGATTGCAAGGTTCACAAAAAGCATGGGACAAGTGGTCCCTACCAGTAGAGTTGGGACAATATTTTCATACCATTAGTGGGACAGGAGGAAGTAAATCAGGCATCAGGAGGGTCCTACACAGGGGAAGCGCTGGACTCTCAGGCTACAGCTGGCTTCAGAAAGACGAGACACAGTCTCAGCTGGTATGCTGGCCACCCTATGTTCTCTAACAGGTCTGTTGCCTGCAGCTCTGTATGGATGCTGCATCACTAATTGCTATTGAAGCATGAAGGATCCAATAAGTGCTCCTTCTCCAAGCATTTCTTATTTGTGATCCACAAGCTGAGCTGCCTGCACTCACCTGGGTCACTTGGTACGGTTACTATTCCCCAATTGGATGACATAACCTTTATCAGCTGGAGGGTCTGAAGAAATCATTGGAGTATTGACTGTCTCAGGAAGCAGGCTGAAGGAAGCAGAGGATGCTGGATGTTATTTCTCACCACTCTTCTGCACAAGAAAGATCACTTCATTTAGCTACGGATGCACCTTGAAATTTAAAAATAGACAGATTCCTTCCTGACAAATCTATTAGCTGTCTAGTTGTCTGTGTGGTCAATTATGCTCGTCAAATAATAATAATTGCATGTGCATGCAGAGTTCTGTTATTGAGGTTTGCAGCCAGGTCTTTGCTGGAACATTTAACAACTAGAAGCCACCAGCCAGGAGTGTCAGGGAGCTGTGTATGCTTCTATTACAGCAATTCAGTTTGCTGTATATAAGCAATTGCACAGATTGAATCCACTAAGTAGACTTGTGGTAGTATGCTGCCACTTGCCAGCCTCCTCAGAAGTCATTAGTTACATATACATACATGGTGCTGTTTGTAACAGGCGTGTTCACACACCCTTGTGTTAATCATAGTGCTGTCAGGCCCCTTATGTTGTAGGTTCTGATTTAGTAGCCTAGCTTTCTTCATTGATGAAACATTTAGAGGTGAATGTTGAAATGTAAGTGCGTGTTTAGCTGCACAGCTGAATCAGGGCCCTTGGGAAAACTACCTTACTGATGAATTCTGGGTTATTCCCTATGCAAAACTATTTTCTGTACATCTGACGAAGACATTTTTTGAATGTGTGGGCCTTCCATTTTCTCCTTCCTGTCACCATTCCTCCTCTCAGCCTCAAACAACTCACAACAGTGTAATCCCTTTGGGCGTGTTACAGGTTTTACTTTACAACAGACATCCCATGTTAATCCATTTGGTTGGAATTGGTCTAGGTGACTACTGAGGGTCCTTTGACCCTTACGATCCCACATTAACATCATTTCTGCTTAGCAGGCTTCTGCAGAAATGCTCTGTTAAATATGCCTCATTCCCCAGTACAAAATGAGTCTCTATGTAAAACATTTCAGCACATGTTGAAGGTTCAGCGTGCTAACATACTTTTCTGGACAGGGAAGCTTTTAGGACCATGACTAAAACAAAGCATGTGTTTAGGCATTTTGTTAAATTAGGGCCTACCTGAATTTCCTGGTCGCCATTTGCCACTGAGGTCAGGGGAGCAGTTGTGCAGTGAACATTCAGTCTGCTTTTCTGTGGTATCATTCCCTATTCTGCACTGGAAAACAGAAGGGTGGGGGGCAAGTCACAAGACAAGGATGCAGAGGTTTTGCACAGGATAGGTCTTCAGCAGGTGGCTTCTCCTGGCCTTGCTCCACAGTGGCAGAAACCTGCTGGTGACAGATGGCAACAGCCAAGCTAGCACAATGCCATTTATTCTGGAGGAGGTATATGAGTCTTCCTGTAGAGCTCCTGACCACAGACAGTGCTAGTGATCAGGGAGAAGCATGAAGCTGATATCTTGCTTTGGCAGCATCTAGTGCTGACTGCAACATTACAGGCCTTACTTCGTTATAGCAAGGACCACAGAACCATGGGAGCTGGAGAAAAGTCTAGGCAGAAGCTCTACACTGCAGCGCAGACAATGTTAGGGACAGGCCTGTTTTCTGTGTTATAATAAGCTCCTTGTTTGGCGCAGGAAGAAAGCAACTTTTCCTGCAATTGACTGATATTATCATACATGCCTTGCCAGCAGCGGGTATAAGGAAAAGTGTGCTGCTACTTATGGAAGAGAAGACACTGAGGAAAAAGTGGTAGGGATAATAGGGATGCTGGGGGGTTACTCAAAGTGCTGTCTTTAGTCTTGAATATACTGTGTCCTGTACAAACAGAAGAGCCTCCATCCCAGGAGCAGGGAGGTCAGTCTCCTCAGTTAGCTATACCCTGGCAGGCATTAAACTAATGACATAAAAGGAGGCTGCAAAGAAGGCAAATGTGGTAGAAACTTAAGCCCAACATGTCACAAACAAATTGCACCAAGGTGACAAAGGTGGAAGAAAGGAGATTTTTTCAATTACTTCTATGCCAATGCTAGAAGCCTGGGTAACAAGCAAAAGGAAAGAGAAAATCTCATTGATGACAGGAAATTTGATATAATTGGTGCCACTGAAACCTGCTGGGATTACTTGCATGCCTGGAATGTTAAAAATCACTGCTTATAACTTGCTCAGGAAGAGCAGAGTGGGTAACAGAGGTGGGGGGTGACCCTCTATAGTAACAACTCAATTACCTGTTTTAGAGTTATTGATAACTCAGAACCATGGGCTCCTGAATGGATATAGATTGGAGTGCTAACTAGCAAAGGCCAGGGCTGGTGGGGGTCCATTAGAGACCCCCTGAATCACACCAGAAAACAAAATGAGTTATTCCTTAAGCACCTGCCTGTAATTTAGTAAGGAAAACTCTGTTTTTATAGGGGACTTCATTTTGGGAGACAGCTGGAGGTCTCCTTGCAGTAGGTAGTAAATCATCAATAGGGTTTCTAAAAATGATAGGTGATAATTTTCTAACACAAAAGGTAATGTAGTAAGTGTGAGGTAGTTCTATTTTGCACCTCATTATGATACATAAAGATGATTTAGTAACTGGACTTCAAGTTGGTGGTTGTCTAGTGACCATTAGTGATTATGACTTGATTATATTTTGGATAAGCCAGTACCACTAACTATAACACCAGTACCATTAACATGTTAGGTGTTTCAAAAAATGGCTAATTTTCTAAAGCTGAAGAAATTATAAGCAAAACTAAGAAAGAGCAAAAATGTGGACAGACAAATGTGAACAAATATTTTGAGAGGTCCTTAAAAAGAGTTTAATTGATTGCCAAGACTTTAAAGCTGGAGTATCAAGAAAGAGGACAGTATTGACTTTCAGTCCATCGTAGTTTGGTGGTGCAACTAAAGCATCCGTTAGAAATAAAAAAGCAATATACATATACATACACATATGCATATACATATATATATACACATATACATACAAAACATATATATATATGTATGTATTTGGAGAGCTGTTGGATAATGTATGATTACAATGAAGGATCGTTCTATTAATTAACACCTGAGGTGGATGGTAGATACCTTTTAGGGATAAACTATTTTAAATAATCAGATCCAGATGATTTGTATCTAAGATTCTTAAAAGAGTTGGCTGAGGAAATAACTGGTCTGCAGATGTTAATTTCTAATAAATCCTATCATTCCTAGTTGG
The DNA here is from genome assembly GCF_001723915.1 of Gavialis gangeticus. Classification (NCBI taxonomy): domain Eukaryota; kingdom Metazoa; phylum Chordata; order Crocodylia; family Gavialidae; genus Gavialis; species Gavialis gangeticus. The sequence continues at coordinate 7,556,944 of NW_017729034.1, forward strand.
TTTGAAATTTCCCTAGTGCCTGCTAACTTCGTGCCAGTATTCTAAAAGAGCAAACATGAGAACTTGATTAACTATAAGCCAGCTACCCTGGTATCACTTCCAAGCAAAATAATGAGGAAGCCAATATGTGACTCAGTTAATACAGGATTAAACAATAGAAATGTAATTTATGCACATCCAAATTGTTTCAGGTAAAATAGGGCTTATAAAAAGGAAAAAAAAACTGATTCCATTATTTCATGAAATTACAAGTTGAGTTGAATAGGGTTACTTCTTTAGATGTAATACATTAAGACTTTTGCAAGGCATTTTACTTAGAAATGTGTGGCATTCTAGTTAAAAACTAGCTCTACACACTATCAATAGAGCACATGTTAAATGCATTAAGAAGAAATCACTAACTGGCAGATCTCAGAAACTAGCCAGCAGTAAAAACTCATCAGTGGGGCTTCACAGGTATTGGTATAAGACAGGATGACATTCAACATTTTCAAAGTACTAGAATGCAAAAATCACAGCTGACAAAATGTGTGGACCACAAAGATCAATGGAATGATAAATGATAGCAAGGCCAGGACAGTTATACAGAGTGATCCAAATTATATGGTAACATGGGACTTATTTAAAACTAATGTCTTTTTAAGACAGCCAAATGCAAATGTCCACAATTAGGAATATATAGATTGTACCCATGGCATGGGGACTATTTTAAAAGGATTGTCTCTAGAAAAAATGTAGAGATCAAGCTGGACAAAGCAGCTGGTCAGGTGTTTCCAATGTGATACTGTACCCTAAAGGGGCCAGTGTGATCAGTCAGACTAATGCTGGAATACCAAGTCCAGTTCCAGAGCACACCTTTTAATAAGGATTTTGAAAAAAGAGAGGTACAAAAATTATTTGAGAGCTGAAGAACATGTCTTAAAATGAGAGGCTTAAAGAGCTCAATCTTTTTGGCTTATCAAAAAGAAGATCAAAAGGCGACACTTACAACGTAGAAACCTCTTCAAGGGGAGAAGATTCTGGGTATGGAAGGACACTTTAATTTAGCAGAGAAAGGCCTAACAAGGACCAATGGTTAGAAGCAGAGCCTGTATTAGAAATGAGTCATGACATTAATGGTGCAGTATCTTGAATCATGGGGTGGCCCCATTAGGCTAATTTTATCCAAGTTATTCAATATGTGAGGTGGGGGAAGCCAACACCTCATCCTACGCACCAGGCTCTTAGTCTTAAGCCAGCGCTGGCATATGTTTTTAACAGTGTGAATAATTAACCACTGGAAAAAGTTACCATTGGACGCGGTGAACTCACCAGCTGCTGAGGCCTTCAAATGAAGGCAAAATGGTTTCCCAGAATTGACATTAATAGTGAAGGACAAATTTTCTGATTCAAGATGGGGAAACTGGGCAATAGTCTTTGTTATACAGGGGATCAAGCAAGATTTCAGATGCTCAAGTCTAGCCTGAAACTCTATGTAGCTATGAGCCAACACCATTAGGATGTGGTGCACATAGTAAGCAGCATATATTTGAATAATCTCAGTGTGATTATTTTTCTTTTTACAGTTGTGATAATATCCATGCAACTTGCACAGTGTGTTAGCAGGGATTAAGAACAGACATGATCTCCAGCAGGTAGCTACCCCCTGCGGTGAGTTCCAGACTGCAGTGTGCCTTCCCTTTTGTCTTTTGGATAGTCTTGAAATGAAATCCCAAAAGGTATTGACAGAGAGCAACAATCCACACTAATCAAGGATTGTTAACACAGAGGGTCTTCTAGTCATCTTTGGATAAGGAATGAGCTATGGCCCAGAAAAGAAATAAAACTTCCTTCATAATAACAGATTAGCCAAGCAATGAGTTGCCCAGTATGGTTCTAGATGACCTGGGGAAAAGGGGTGGTGAATTAATAGGAGGGTCAGATGGCAGGACTCAAAAGTTATAAGACAACAACATTTGCTCTGGGTATCTCTCTTTCACTGACCAGAAAAAAAAAAGTAGACTGGGCAAGAGAATAAGGAATAAGGGAGGGCCTTGGGAGCTAAAGGGACTGACAAACTCAAAGCGCTCTTCGAAGAAGGGACCATGCTGGAGGGAATCTTTTTGCATGCAGTTGCAAAAAAACAGCTTATGTTTTTCCACACTTCATGCTTGCTTTGTGAGTAAAGTGTATGCATATTTTTTATTTGGGCCACAGAATCCCCATTGCCAAGAAGGATCTGCCCCAGGAGCCTATGCCTATAGGCTCCAGAGGCAGAGAGATACAACCTTCACTCTGCCCAGCTCCAGCCAACCAGCAGCTTGAGGGACTCACTGTTTGTGTCCAGTACAGCAGCTTAGTGTGCAACTGCCACGGGTGCTCATAATCTCAGTTCTGCACCTAGCCTTGACTTATGCAAATGCAGCAAGATGCTTACTCATTAGACTAGTATAGGCAAAAGCTGGGCTTTCTAGTGAACAGAGATTATTTGTCACCCCTGTGCTGTGGCAGCAGAAGTGTGTCCCTTGGCACTGCAGAGTGCTAGTGCCAGGCAGACAGTGAGCACATCTCTATGCAGGACATCACAGCAGGTTGTCAGAATGGTACTGGCTGGCCTTAAATCTATTGGTTGTCTATAAGGAGCCTGATGTCACAATGACCCAGCTGACCCTTGCCAAGAGCAGTTAGTAGGGCCAGAAATACTGACAGGAACACTCCCACGTCCAATTACTGAATGAGTCACATGCAAACTTCTGGTTTATTGACCTTCTCCCCTCCTCCTGCATGGAGGTGATGGCTAATGTCAGCCAGGTACCAGAGGCCAAGTCACTCACTCTCTTTCCAATCTCTCCTCTCCTCTCCTCTCCTCAAAAAGGACTTTGCTGGAGGTTTGCAGAGCAGCTAAGGTAGCAGTCTAGTATGCCCTGAAGGGCTGGCAGGGCGGAAGTTTCCGTGCAAAGTACGCTAGAGTCTCTCTTGTTTGCACTCAATTCCAGGGCATGCAACTACTTGAAGCAGCAGGGAGGGAGAGAGAATGAATGAGTACTCAACCGAGACCCAAAATACTAGCCCTGGGGTTAGAACTTGGCAGATCGTCAGCAGAGGAGACAACTGTGCAATGCTGTTATCAGTCAGCATTTCTCTCTTTCTCTCTCCTTCTCTCATATCTTGGTTTCTGTGGTTGCCTTTAATGACACAACAGATGTATTCATTTGCATCTTGATGCAGATCTCTAAGCTGTACAAATGGGTGGGCGGGCATGACCCCGTTTTTCCAATTATTTGGCACCTTCAGATTTTCCATTTGTGTTTTGTAGAATCTGTGTGGAGGCATGCAAGAGCTGCAGAGGAAAGACACTCTACACTGTGCTCTCAAGCATCTGGGGCCTGCTCAAATCAACAAGCTGCCTTTCCAGAGCCCCCTTACGTGTGGATGGGAGTTACGCAGGTCTCTGCAAAAAAGGATTGGGCTTCCTGTGTTCTCTTGTGATGAAAAGGTAGCATCTTCACCTACTAAGACACCACGATACTTTCAGACTGCAGCTGAAGAGAAACCACCTCTAGGAGAAATGGAGCCAACAGCACCGAGTATGTTTAATGCTTCTGCTGCTGTTGGAGCTCTATAGTTTACTGTGGGGGTTTTGGATGACAACAATATTCTCTATGTCATCTCAGGACAGTGTTGCATGAGGGTCAGACTTGGCCTATGTGAAGATAACTAAAGGAGGTTCTGTTGCCAGTGTATGCTGGATCTCTTCTTAAAACATATAGGTACAGAATTGTTTCTGCACTAACTGATAGAAGCAGAGCCCTGAGTAAAGGGAATGGCTTGGTTGTCCTGCCCCCGGCAGAGGTTTGACAGTCAAGAGACTAGCCTCCAAGAACAATCAGATGCACAAAGAGAGGCATGCTTCTCTATATGACCCCATGCTGCTTTTTCCAGGGCTGGTTAGCTCAACAGACTGTGGCAGCAAAGGGGTCCTGCCCCACTGTTTCCCCACTTTGTTTGCCCAACACTCCTCAGACACTTGGAGGGACAAGACCTTGTGCTGCATTGGGTGCAACTGAGCCAGTCTTTGCCTGGATGAAAAGGGTGTACCATGAAGGAAGTTTCTTTGAGCATCTCTTTGGTACATTTTCAGCCGGGCCGGAGCTGACATGACCATATTTTTGTGAGATGCTGCTAGCACGACACCCTGTGAGCATGATGACTAAGGATGATGCTTCTGTTGGCAGAGATAATCTCCAGTTTAATTTATGGGCCTCAGCTTGTGTATAAAGATACGGTCATAGATACAGTGTAATCCTGTCACTGTCTATGTGTGGAGCACAGCTGTCAATCACCTGTGCTTTGCATCAGTATATTTTCATATAAATATGTATGCTTCTCCTCTAACGCTAGTATTATTTATGATTTGTATTACACTAGTGCCTGGAGGCTTCAACAGAGATCAGGGCCCTTTTGTGGTGGGTGCTGAGCAAATGCAGACAGAGATGATCCTTGCCATACTGATCTTACACAGATACAGGCAGGGGAAAGGAAACAGAGAGCACTGAGAAGGCAGGACCCTGGCCCAGAAACTCATTGCTAAGTTGGAAAAAGAATCCCTATAAAGTCCTCCATCCATTACTACTCAATCAGCAAAGAGGGCAAGTTCTCATTGCTTGACTAGAAGTGGTGGAGGAGAGAATTAAAATACCTCCCTCAATCTGTATCTCCACAAATAATGCTTCCCAGGGCTTGGGCATGGGGTGTGCATGTATATTCAGAGAGAACCTTCCCAAGGATAGGCAGGTAGGAGGCAGGGCAGGAGAGGCACTTTAAAGACTAACATAGCTCTCTCTACTCAAAGATAGGCAAGTTAAACAACATTTCCCTTCAAAGGCTGCAAGTCTCCTCTCATGCAAACAGGTAGGAGTCAGTCATAACTCATAACTTCTTCAAATGCTGCAGAATTACACCTATTGTATGTCTGGCCATGTTGCCACCGTAACTGTTCCATCTTGAGTCTCTTAACATTTAATTCAAGCCCTAGCTGTTGGAGTGGAGCAAGGGCAGAAGAACCTTAGCTGTCATTTAAAAAAATCCCATGGTTTCTAGCTCTCACAGTTGTGAAGAAAAGCTCAGAACACATGACACAGTTGCACCGTAAAGGCTCAGAAACCAGGGCAAAGCAGAAGAACCCATCATTCCTTCCAGTTAAAAATTGCATGATTTTAAAGCCAATATCAGGATTTGGGGTTGGGTGTAGGGTCTAAGTCAGGGGTGGCAAACCTGTGCCACGTGTGTCACAAGTAGCATGGGCAGCCACTGTTGGCATATGGTGGATCAGGGAGGGAACAGAATGCCCAGCAGCAGCCAGCGCAGGGAGCAGAAAGCAGAACAGCAGGTGGGGTAGGGGAAGGAGATTGAAATGGCACTTGTGGAGGGTACTGGGCTAATTTGTGGAATGCCTGCCAAAAACGTTGGCCTCTACCAATTTAAGTCATGGTTTTTGAATACGTGAAGTTAAGAAAAGCAATGTGGAACAGCAAGAGGATAATTCAGCCTTAGGGCTTCAGGTTTATTTTTATAGCATCCCCTTGAAATCACTCAAAATATGCCAAATCTGCTCCAGCATCCTGTTCCCATTCCTTTCATGCAACTTCAGTCCTTAAATGCCCCTACCATGAAGAAGACCATCTTTTCATCCTGCACAATATGGCTACAGCTCACTCTCCTAAAAGACTTCCTTGCTTCCAGTCTTTCTGAGGTGCTAAGGTCAAGTACATTTATTGACCCTTCTTGCTTCCCAGACTCCATGACTTGAATCTGAAAACTTCTTCTGGGATGCAAGTCAGATAACAGCTCCATACCTCAGCCAAGCACCAGCATGAAGCTCTCCTGCGTACTCTTTTGCAAGGCCCCAGAAAGGCAGACCTCAAAAGGTCTCTTGGCAAACTAGCAAAAGAAATTTAACAGCAGCAACAGCAGGCAGATTCCTGTAACTTTTACGAAATCAATAGAGCCAGCCACTCCAAAACGATTTGAAGAAAGAGACCCTATGCAATTGAAATTAAATGCAGATGATTGCAATGCTTTTTCTGCTTCTGAGGAGGGCTGCAAAGCTTTGTTCAGTTTAATTTGAACAGTAGTTGCTGCGATCTGGCTGCTTCTGAAGTGAAAGTGCCATCATTAATAATCGATCCTGCATGTCATGATCTGGGCACTGGTTATTTTAATGTAAATGGCATATGAATGTCAGTGTTTGAATAGGGGGCAGGGAGGAAGAGATAGATAATAAGGTGGGATGTCAGGGAGTAAGAATTAACATGGAGGACATAAAGAAATGGTTAGCAAATACAGTCACCCAACTGAATGAGCAGCCACATTCTTTCTTCATAGCCAAAGTGGCTAAGAGAAGAAAAAAAAATCACAAGCCCCCTCCCCTTTTCAAAGATAATTTTACCTCAAGAAAGGGACAACTTTTGTGACCAACTTTTTCAAAACAGCAAGGTGATTTTCACAAACCCTTCACAATTTCCCTGCAAACAGCTTTTGTATTTTTCTTTTCTTAATTAATGAAATTTCAAGATAAAAAAAGAAAAACCCTACTATCTGCAAATCTGTCATAACCTTTAAGAAGATATGCATTTTTATGGCATAATGGGTCAAAATATTACAGTAAAACAGAGCTGGAGTCTTGTTATTGCCCTGAAAATTCCTCTAACACCTTTCCTTTCCTTGAACACAAGGTATGACAAGGTACGTTATATCCCTACATCAGAGAAACCTGCTGTACAGAAATGCAAAATGTTATGCAACTTTTTCAAAATTAAGAAATAATACATCCTTCCCCCAACCTGTTTTTTCCCCTTGTATACCTATTTACAAGGTACAAGCATTTTCCAATATGCCAGCTTAATGGGGCTCAGGTCAGGTAAGATAAATATTTTATGGACTTAGTAAGCCTTTATGGCTTTAACTGCGTTTAGGATTTTCTGCATCTCACAGATATCTGACAAAGAAACAGACACAAATCTATCTTTACTGGCTGTTTTTTGATTAAGGATATGCTTTCTCTGGACTGTGCATCTTCACTGTTTTACTGAGCAGGTGTGTTTACATGTGTATTTATGTATGCCTAAACTTAATGCACCTTTGTTTAAAGCGCATTAAGGTGATTTAGGCGTGCATCTACATGCGGATGTGCTAATGCATATTAAGGTGCATTAAATTTCAGCATGAATAGTTAAGTCGCATTAGCTCATGCAGATGTACTAATGTGCATTAGCACAGAATGTGTCCATTGACGCACAATGCGTTAATGCACATTAGCATGTCTACACGTGCTCTAATG
>NW_017729034.1:7569261-7577623 GCF_001723915.1 Gavialis gangeticus
GCCCTCTTAAATGACCAGAGGGCATGTCTACATGTATATTTATGGGTGCTTAAAGTTAATGTGCCTTAAGGTGATTTAGGCATGCATCTACACGTGGATGCGCTAATGCACATTAAGGCACATTAAATTTAGGTGCGTATAGCTAAGTCGCATTAGTGCATGTGCAGACATGCTAATGCGCATTAGTGTAGTGTGTATCCATTGACACACATTGCATCAATGCACATTAGTGCTTCTACACATGAGTTATTCACTTAGCTATTTGCTTTATGCAGGTATCAAATTTAGGCTCACATAGCCTTAAATCACCATTTTTAAGGCACATTAAGGGCACATATATGTAGACATGTGCCCTTAATGCTCCTTAAAAATGGTGATTTTAGGCTAAGCCTGCCTAAAAGAGGCACATGTAGACACACCCAGCTTGAACTCTTCCCAGATTTCAAACTGGCAGCCCCAGTTTGCCTAGTTCATGGCACAGTTATACAGCCCAGGAGTCAGGAAAAACAAGCAGATACCTGACACATCCTCCTGATACACATCCTCTATATACTCTGTTAAATAACATCTATGCCACCCTATTACAGCAAGGACATAGACTCAAATGGACATGCCCAAGTTGGCCAAACAATCCATTTGTTAGAGGTTTTGTTTGTTATGTTTTTTGTTTGTACCAAGGTAATTGTTTTCCAGAGGGTGAGAGTTGGCCCTGACTTGTAATCTGTTGGGTAAGTGGTTTCAATTCTTCTTGAGATACCTGGCTTATCCTTTCCCACCACTTGGACTATTTTAAAGGTTCATTAGGTACAGAAGGGATACACTAGCAATCATTTCCCAGCCCCTAGATGCAGAAGATTGAAGTGCTCAGGCAGCAGGAGGGATATGGAGGAAAGGAGATAAAAATGAGTAACAGGTGGACTCTGCACCTAGACTTCCTCAAAGCTCCAGGTCACATGCAGTGACATTCAGAAATACCTGATCTCACTGTGCAATCACTTCTGGTCTGAGCCTAAAGCACAGCTGTACATTCCACAGAGTATCTAAGCATGTGCTTAAATCCATCCATAAGCATATGCTTAATCTGTATTTAATCATATTCTTAAAGCTCATGGACTTTAATGGGACTAAAGACTGAGCACACATGAAAGTGCTTTGCAGAATAGGGGCCAATGTCCTATAAACCCAGTAAGAAGAAAATACAGGAGAATCTTTTTTTTAAAAAATAACTCCCACCCCTTCTCCCCCCTGAACAAAAACTCAACAACACATTGACAGTCACTCAGCAAAATCAGATTGTTTTTATAAAGCTTTCAGTTTGGCTGGGATTTTTCAGTGAGCTCCAACAAAGGAAAAATAATTCAATTATTAATTATTGATGATTGAGAAGCATGACATCACTGATTCTTACTATTTCTCTCATCAGCATGATCATGCTGTTGTTAAACATAATTAAAATCCTTCAGCTCAGGTGCGGAGGAAGCAGACCTTTCGTGTAAATACTAAATACTTAGCATAACAAGAGAGAGAGCTTTCCGACGCGGAGCAGAGATAAGTGAAGTTGCAGGCTTCCATTCTTTTTAATTTACCATCTGTTCTGTATGACACAGCCTGCATCTCTTTAGGGTTTAGTACCAATTTATTATCCAAAAGCCACCTCTGCCTGCTATTAAAATCATGTTGGAGTGATTTAGAGAGGGAATCCACCCATTTGCCCAAGTGGAAAGATGTGTCATCAGCATAAACCTAAATGCTGCAGTCATCCTGGATGCCAGGCCTGGGAACTCTATCAATACAACACTTCCTCCACCTTTCCCCTTCTACATCATCTACATCAAAGGCAGCCAGCTGGGGCTATGGACACAGATCTCTCTCTTTGTCCCATTTCCTTCTTTCCCTATTTGTTAGCCTTTTCCCTTTCCTTGTTACTGCTTCTTTCTCCTTCCTATTCCTCATAGGAAAGAGATTTCCTGAGTCACTAAATTCAGTCCCTTGCTCTCCCACCTCACCTCCCTGTTCCACCCTTTCCTGCAACCCCAGTTGTACAGGCCAACTGTGTGCATCTTTTGCAAGCTATGTTTATATTTTGCTCGCTTTCCCTTTTTCTCTCAGTCTTACTTTCTTCTGCTCTTCTCTTGCTTCTTCCCTCAAGCCAGCCTTCTCATTAAATCTTCCCCCTCTGAGCTCTCTCTCTCCTGCTCTCCAACTCTTTCGTTCCTGTCAGTCAGACCATCCTCATTATCTCCAGCCTTCCCCTTCATTTCTCCCCAGCTCACTCCCACTTTCTTTCACCCAGCCTTTCCACCCCCTATCTTTCCCCTCATTTCCTCCTTCCTCAACCCATTCAGTCTTATTACCTGGCCTATTATTTAATAAAATGCCGCACAGATAAAGATAATTGCCAGTACTCCCCAAGTCTCATGGGACACCTTAGAAATCTCCTAGCGGCACCAAGACAAGAATCTCCCCTTAATAATAGATGATTGTTAAACTAAGAGATTTTCAATAGTCTCTGCAAATTGATCCCAACAATGCCACCTCCACCTCCACAGCTGCCTTGCATGGCTTTAGCCACTTTCAATTAACTGAACAGCCCAAAGCACTCCACAGGGACCCGGGACAAATAGAATCCAAATAGAAAACAAGCAGGGGAATCCAAAGCAATTAGACCCAAAGTGGCATGGTTCCAAGGCATCTGGCAGCCCTGCCAGAGGCCTGGGACCCAGCTAGAGTACACGCCACACCAGTCGGTCCCTAAGGGGAAACCAGATGTGGAACAGGTGGCAAAGCTCACTCCATAGCAGTGAAAGAGTAAGGTAGCAGTTGTGATTCCTGTGGATATATCTACAATGCTGGTATCTTTCGTTTCTCTGTGTGTGTATGTGTATCTATATATATATTTATATCTATATAGATAGATACAGCAGCCATTTTGCACTCAGATTTGCTACTGCCTGTTAGAGAAGAGAGATGCACACTGTGATCTCTCACTAATGGCAGAATTCTGATGAGAACAATAAGGATATTGCCCTTGCCATCAATAGGACCAGGATCCCCACATGAAGGCTAATTCTCTTCTGGTTCCTGATCTTTCTCCTTGTTCACAAATAGCTGACATGTTAAACTAGAACTAGTTAGAAAACTGTTTTTTTTCCCTACTGTACATAAGAAGTTTTAAACTGATCCAAATAAAAAAGAAACCTGTTTTGAATTTGTATTTTGAACTTAAACTACAATTTTTGTTTTGGCTTGTTTTAAAATATAATTTTGGTTTTGATACTCAAATGAATTGAAATCAAACAAGTTTAAGCTAAAACAAGTTCCTTTCAAATGGGTGCTTCAAATTAAAATGTTGTTTAGATTCTTTAAAAAAAAAGAAAAGTAAAGTGACATGTTAAATAGGAGGGCAAGGTTCTTTCAGTAGGTGTGGTATCTACTCAAAGACCAACTGAGTACAACCAAAAACCCAGCAGCATGTGAAAATTTTAGGAATGGAAAATTTTAGGAATGCAAAGGAAGCAAGTGACAATTTTACTTAAGGAAATTAAAAATTTAGATTTACTTGAAATTAGAATATATATTTTCTATGAATTGACATTAAATACAAAATAACTGGGTGTGACAAAATAGTATATTTTGGCAAGCAGACTTTTCAAGTGAAAAAATTTGATCCTTAGACTTCAAGCTCACTTTGACACTTTGTATATGGAAATGCAACAAGGACTTATAGCACTGGGAAGGAAATTGGAAAATAACAATAAGCTCACAGTTAGCAAATCCTGGTAGGTATCCTTTTAGAAAATAAACAAAATGGAAAGAGAACCAGAAAAGTAGTAGTCTAAGGATGTAATAAATACTTACAAATAACAATTCCTCATAAGCAAACTTTGTGGAGAAAGTTCTATCTAAGAAATCATACCTCTGAATTTGAAGCTTAATTTCTAGATGTTTTCCACTGATGGTCATTTGCTGTAGCATTACCATAGGAACTTGAGAGATACTTGCCTTTGGCCAGAAGGAAGACTGAGTCCACAGGTGAAAGAAGTCACATGGTTGAACACACCTCTAGTAATATCTGCAAAGTTCTGCTGTCATTTCTGGAGGAGACTGTCTGCAGCAGTGTTTTTTCACTGAGCTGTATGGCAGATGCTGTAGTAAGAGGTCTGATTGTATGCTGTTCTTGAACAAAGAGAATAGTGAGGTAGCTGAAGCACAGCAGACTGTCCATGTTCTAGGCAAATGAAAGGGTAGATACTTAAGTATCAGACTGTGTTTTCTTTTTGCTAATATAAATGGATGTCTGCAAAGTCAGAGAGAAAGAATTTGCCCTCTCGCTTCCCCTGCCTCTGAAATGAGTCTTGCTGGAGCCTGAAGGGGAAGGGTTGGAACTAGAATGGGACTTCGTGCAGTTCTGTTCTCCCCATCTTAACCAATATGTCATTGAATTAGAAAAGGAACAGAGAAAGGCAACAAGAATGGCTGAAGGTATGGAGTAGCTGATGTATCAGGAAAAGCTAAACAAATAGGACTCTTTGTAAAGGAGAGGGCTGAGGTATGATACAATAAATGTCTATAAAATTGTGAGGGGTGTGGACAAAGCAAATAGGAACTGTATTCACCAAGTCCCACAATGCAAGAACTAGGTAACACCAACTGAAATTAGCAAAAGTCAATTTTAAAATGAAGGAAAGGAAGTATTTTTTTCCGTAGCACACAGTTAACTTGTAGAACTCATTGCCGCAGGTGGTTGTGGATGCAGAGGGTAAAGCTTGGTTCAAAAAGGGGTTAGAAAATTCATGGAAGACAGATAGATTGGGAGCTATCAAATAAAAGAATTAAGGTTGTATGTTCTGACATCCCTAAAACATTGATGGTGAAGACGTATCAGTGAAGTAAACAGAAAACTGAGGCGTTGAATTCTTTGGCTTCTTCAATCACAGTCCGCACCTCAGAGACAGAGGCAGTGGTCTGTTCGGAAGAGACAGCTTGCACCTCACCCCAACAGGAAAGAAGCTTTTTTGGACCAAACTGACTGACCTGCTTGACAGAGCTTTAAACTAAGATTGCTGGGGGACGGGCGGACAACCATCAGAGCAAGCCCAGGAAGTGACAACCACATACAGTAGGTCAGGAAATACACTCGAACTTACTCTGACCCCAGCCCAAGGATGAGACCCTCCTAAACACAAAAAGAAGCCTAGGGCTTCTGATGGCAGGCTTAGCTGCCTGTACACAAATGCCAGGAGCATGGGAAACAAACAGGAGGAACTGACCTTTCTGCTAAGCAATAACAAATATGATCTCATAGGGATAATGGAGACTTGGTGGGACTCCACCTATGACTGGACCACAGGTATAGATGGCTATACCTTGTACAGGAGGGACTATGTTGGGAGGAAGGGTGGGAGTGTGGCTCTCTATGTCAAGGAGCAGTACACTTCCCTACTAGCTGACATTGACACCCATGGAGGATGACTCGAAACCCTCTGGGTTAGAATACAAGGAGAACGTGGTGAAAGGGATACTACTGTAAGAGTCTATTACAGACCTCCTAACCAGGAGGAAGACCTCAACCACGAATTTTCTAGGGAACTGGCAGAGGTTGCATGCTCTTGGTGTGTGGTTGTCATGGGTGATTTCAACCACCCTGACATCTCATGGGAAGAGCATTCAGCTAAATCTGATTGCTGAAGCTTCCTCACCTGCATTGATGAGCTCTATCTGACTCAAGAAGTTCATGGGCCAACAAGGGGTGAGGCGCTGCTGGATCTGGTTCTGGCCAAATGGGATGACCTAGTGAGTGCCCTAAGGATTGAAGGGAAGCTCGGTGACAGTGATCACAAGTTGATCACTTCCTCTATTCATCACAAAGCTGGCAAGCCAGTCAGCAATGTAGAAATCCTCGACTTTAGGAAAGCTGACTTTCATAACTTCAGGAGGTTGGTTGTCAAGGCCCCTAAAGATCATGATGTGACAGGAAAGAGAGTCCTAGACAAGTGGTCACTCCTTAAGGACGTGACCCTGAAAGCACAAGGGAAGTCCATTCCAGCCTGTAGGAAAGGTAGTAAGAGGGCTGGGAGGCCCCCTTGGTTCAACAGGGAACTCATGGACCTCCTGAATCTTAAAAGATAAGCCTATACGGGTTGGAAGACAGGAAATACCTCTAAGGAGGATTATGCATCAATGGCCCGCACCTGTAGGGAGTGGACAGAAAAGCCAATGATGAAACCAACATCAAACTGGCTATAGGAATCAAGGATAATAAAATCTCCTTCAGTTATGTGGGAAGTCAAAAGTGAAATAAGGGGAACATTGGACCAAATGGAGCAGCTGACATCTGACACACAGGAAAAAGCTAATCTCCTTAATGATTACTTTGCATTGGTTTTTCACCAGCCCAAGGGGATCACCCTGCCTGGCAGGACACAGGATTACAAGGGCACAGGTGACCACATGCCTACATTTGAAGAAGACCTTGTGAGGGAACACTTTGAGAGGGTGGACATAAGTCAGCAAGCCCTTATGAAATGTACCCAAGAGTGCTAAAAGAGTTGGCTGGCATCATAGCGCAACCAATGGCAAGGATATTTGAGAACTCATGGTGTTTGGGAGAGGTTCCTGAAGATTGGAAGAGGGCCAATGAGATGTCTATCTTCAAGAAAGGAAGGAAGGAAGATCTAGGGAACTACAGGCCAATTGGTTCGACCTCAATCCCTGGAAAGATCATGGAAAAAATTATTGAAGAATCCATCAGCAACAGGCTAATGGAAGGTGTCATCCTGAGAGACAGAAAACATGGCTTCATTGTGGGTAGGTCGTGCCTGACCAGCCTCATCTCCTTCTATGACCAGGTGACACATCACCTGGACAGGGAAGGAGAGGCTGATGTCATTGACTTGCATTTTAGAAAAGCCTTTAATTTGGTCTCCCATGATGTCCTCATGACAAAATTGGGGAACTGTGGTCTCGACAACCTTATGGTCTGATGGCTGGGAACTGGCTCTGTGGTCAGACCCAGAGAGTGATAGTCAATAGAACCGAGTCTACTGGTGCATGGTGACCAATGGCATCCCTCAGGGTTCAGTACTCACACTGGTACTCTTTAACATATTCATAAATTACCTGGATTTGAATATTAGAAGCAGACCAAGTTTGCAGATGACACCAAATTATGGGGAAGTGTGGTCACACCAGAGGCTAGCCTGGGGATTTAGGGCCAACTTAGACAGGCTTGCAAAGTTGGCGGTTGAAAACCTGATGACTTTCAACATAGAGAAGTGCAACGTGCTCCATCTCAGGAGAAAAAACCCACATCATTCATATCAGTTCCGCAGTGCTACACTCACTAGCACTACGACTGAAAGAGACTTGGGGTCAAGATTGACAACAGGATGAATATGAGCCACCAATGCGATGCCACAGCTGGCAAAGCAAATGAAATTCTGGCTTGCATCTACCGATGCATCTCAAGCAAGACCCCAGATGTCATCCTGCCACTTTATTCAGCCTTGGTGAGGCCGCAGCTGGAGTACTGCATCCAGTTCTGGGCTCCACATTTTAGAAAGGACATGGAGAAGCTTAAGAGAGTCCAGAGGAGAGCCATGTGGATGACCAGAGGTCAAGACAGCAGGCCTTATGAGGGGAGGCTGAAAGGCATGGGACTCTTCAGTCTGGAAAAGCGTAGGCTCAGGGGGGACTTGGTGGCAGCCTATAAGTATAGGGGTGTGCATCTGTTCACCAGGACATCCCCAGAGAAGACAAGGTCCAATGGTCACAAACTGCTAGAAAACTGTTTTAGACTGGACATAAGGAAAAAACTTCTTTAGCGTCCAAGTCTCCAGATTATCGAATAGACTCCCCCCAGAAGTGGTGCAAGCATCTACTCTGGACACATTTAAGACGTGTTTGGATGATTATCTTGCTGGGGTCAGATGACCCCAGCAAGATAATCATCATGCCCTTGGGGCAGGGGGCTGGACCCAGTGATCTCAGAAGGTCCCTGCTAGCCCTAATGTCTATGAAATTTATGAAGACAGCAAGAGGGGAGGGGAGAGGGAGTGAGGAGGGTATGACAGGGAATGGATTCATCTGTTCATCTCCTCTATCTCCAAAGCATCTACCATTGCAACTATCAAAGAAAGGATAATGGGCTAGATGGACCACTGATCTGATCCATGGCACTGCTTATGTTCTACATAAAAAGAAAGACAGTAAAGTCCCAGCTATAAAACACTGGCCTTACTGGTGATAATGAAGCAACTCCTCTCAGAGTCTATTTTCCATTGAAGAGGCAAATTGTGATGCTCTAGGAAGGGAAGCACCATCTTCAATAGGGCAATTCTTCTCAAACCTTTCCAAATTAAGA
>NW_017729034.1:7582623-7592386 GCF_001723915.1 Gavialis gangeticus
CAAGCAGCACCCCATTTCCAAATTAAGACTACTCCACTCTAGTTTCCACCCCTTTTAGCAGCATGGGAGAGCCAAGATGGCTAAGACTCCCTCATAACAGGTAGTAATCCCTACCTCCAGTGGTGCCAGTCCTCAGGAAGGGAAAATCCATGCAGTCAAGGACAGATCTTTGTTCAGGGCCTTTTCCCTTATTCCTAAATCTGCTCTAGCAGGTCTGCCATCAGCTCTTCCATCAGATGTTTGAGAACAGGAAAAAGCTAGAATGATCTTTGTGTATTCAAGAACCTATACATGTTAATCCAGAAGTGCTGCTGGTCAAAGAGCAAGGACTTGGAGTTCAAGAATCAAGAACGTTGGCAGATCTGAGGATCCCCGGGCTGGAATAGCAAAGGCTGTTTCAGGGCAGGAGTGAGGGACACTGGCAGGGCTGTGGGGATCCCAGGGCTGTAATAGTAGTGGGGCTGCAGAGCTCCAGTGAGCAGCACTGGCCGAGTGATATCTGTGGGGAGTCCAGGACTGGAGTAAAGGGGGTTATTGCAGGTCAGTACTGTGGTGTATTAGTCAAGCTGTATGCACAAGAGAAGCTTGCATAGTGCTAAGATTAGGTCTAGTCAACACCATCTGCCTTTCACTTTCACGAGCACTAAAATTGACTGAAACTCACTCAAAATATGTATTTTAAAAAATGGAAAGGAATAGAAAATGTCCAGTTCCTTTAGAATGATCAATAACAGCCAGAGCTAGAGATGACTTTTTCAGCCACAGAGAAACAACTGTTATTGTTGAATTGCTCGGGAACTTTGCCAGTGGACAAAGATAAACTAATAATGTCAAGGAGAGGAGGGGTGAGATTGCCGAAACCTGAGCTACGGTAAGAGGGTTGATGGAAACACTTTCAAGGGGCATGTGGCAGGCCTCACAGAAAACAATCAACTCGAAGCATGCACAAGGGAAAGGGGAGGGGGAAGCTTGCCTCCATTGCAACTCCAAGATGCTTTTGCCCAACCAAGAGAAGCACAGGGCAAAACACAGACCCATCTGTGTGCAGCTGATCTTTGGAGAAACAGAGGTCTCTCCAGCAATCTCAGTGCAGCATTTTTCTCTCTCTCTGTCCACCTCTCTCTTGCTCTCTCCATCCCATACCAACAGGACCCACCATAGTCATCCCTATGTGATGACAATTCTCCCAGGGCAATAATACAGGTACTGCAGGTCAAAAGTGAAGGGAGTTGGCACAGCTGCCTATGGCTCTCCTGAATATAGATTAGCAGGAGGTGCTGAAGGTTGGTAGTGGGGTTCTGGAGGTGGAGGATGCAGGTCTCAGACTAAAGAAAGAGTTTGAGCTTCATATACTGGGGTTCTGTAAAAAGGACCCTTGCTTTCCATAAGGCAGAACATTTCTGTCCAAAATCTCCATTGCCCAGAACTGGCAATGTCCTCAGATATGCATTATTTATGTTGAAAACTGCCACCTACATTTATCTGAAACTTCATTTTTCCAAACAGAATTCCTGTCCCTATAGTAATAGATTTCAGCACCATGCATCACCTGAAATGTCCAGCTCCCAATGGATCCATTTGCTACATGGCACCCATCCAATGGTACATTTATCTGGCTTTCAGAAAGGCAATTCTTAAAGGCATGGCTTCTTAAAGGGCAGTTCACAATGTTCACTAGGTCACTGCCAGTAATAGATTTGCCTCAGAAGTACTCTAGGGAAAACTGGAGCATTCAAAGGGTCATTGTTTCCTGAATTTCTAACAATTCATCCTGGACAAATAGTTAATCTATTCTTTTAAATTAAAGCCCTCTGTATTTTGCAAAGCTCATACTGAGGGTTTAGTCTCAAGGGACCATATTAATCTCTGGTAAATCCCAGCTAATTCCGTCGACATCAACTGAGTTACACCAGATATGAATTTGACCCGAGACTCCCATTGATTTTAAGGGACCAGACAGACTCTAATGCTGTGCTGTTGAAAATAGAGCTATTCGTACTATTTTGAACATTTCCAGGTAAATTTCCAAATAGTTTGGATTTTCCACCTCCAAATAAAAAAAACCCACTGTAAAATAAAGTTTGTGGATTTTCTCAAATCTATTACATGAAAGAAAATAAGCTAAGGATGAAAACATTAAGTTCTGTAGGAATCTGTCGTAAATGGGGATACGTAATCCACAAGAAAGGGAAGCAATTTTTCAATGATGTCAAACCAGTCAACGAAGGAGTCAGGAGCAAAATGCAGGAGTCCTGACTTCTGGTCTCATCACCTAACTACTAGATGCTATTACCTTTATTTATTTATTTAAGTATTGCATTGGCCATTAATGGTGGAGCAATTAATGATAATACTTAGCTCTTGGTAGAGTGTTTCCTCAGTATGTCTCAAAATGCTTTCAGACTGCAGTCAGTATCACTACCCAGTCTTACAGATGAGGGAACTGAAGTGCAGAGAGAGGGAGGGGATGGCCATAATTCACCCAGCAGGCAACTGATGGCAGAGCTGGGAATAAAACCATGTCCTCCTTAGATCCAATTGAGAAAATGCCATCCAAACTCATGTTCCTTATTACATACTGAGCATGAGTCAGTTGCTGGACAGATAACCTCGTGTGGAATATGAGGCATCCCTACCTCATCAACGGGACTAACCAATACCCTGCAGATAGTTACTAGCCCCACATGATCCATGGAGAAGATACAGTTGACCAAGCATGCTTCCCACTCAAACACAAGGCCTTAAGGTAAAAGAAACCCTCTCCTGGACTGAAGCGCTTTCCCCTTCTACCTCCCTAGACTCATTCAATCCGCACTGTCTGCTGCAAATAGCAACCACAAGGCCAATTGCAATGAGGTTTTTTTTCTGATAAGGATGCTTCTCCAGGAGAAGCTGCTCTGAATTCCACCAATTCATGTCTTCACCAAGACATCAGCTGCTCTTGCTGTCAGTTGCTATTGACCAAACCTCGCATTCCCTGAGCCAGGCAGCCTCTCCACCCCAAGCTGCTCTATTCTGAAACAAAGGAAAACACCCACATTTCCAGCCAAGCACGGAGCCCCTGCATCTTCTCCCTTCCCTCTCCATGTTTGTGTTGCTCTTTAAATGGCTTTGTTTTGCTTAAGCATCCCTTTTAAAGAAATGTTTAGCTTCCAGTTGGAATGAGCTCCGGGAAGCATGGCCGGGTCCCTGCTTGGAACAGCGGCCTGTAATTTACGGTGAGTTATGTTTCAATTACCTCAGTGTTATAGCGTCTTGGTGAGGGCAGGCATTATGTCATGTCAGGGATACAGGCAAGGGAGAAAATACAGACGCTCCCATTACAGCCAGTGATGGAGCAGTTTTAATAATACTGCAGGAAAAAAAGAGGAGGGGGGAGAGCAAATGACTTTCCAGCCATAGCATTACTGCACATTAGTAACACAACGTGGCCAGGGAGGGAGAGGTGAAGGCAGGAGAGAAGCAGCAGAGTGAGGGAAAGAGATGGGATTTGGTTGGAAGAGAAAAAGAGAAGTAGGTGAAGAGAAGGGTGGTGTGGGAGATGGAAAGTGGGATGCAGGGGAAAGAGAAAGAGGAGGAAGAGTCTGGGGTGGAGATAAGAATGAAGGATGGAGAAAAATGGAAAGTAGGGGGCAAAAAGGGGAGTAGGAGAGATGAGCAGAAGTAACAGAGGATGAACAGAAAATTGCAGCCTGGTAATTATTTTCTCTTGCTGCCAGGGAGCACCCAGCCCTTGTGGCACATCGATGGAGCCTCTGGCATGCCCTGGGGCCTCTGCAGCTCCACTGGGCAAAGTGGGCTCACTCCGCTCAGTGGGCTTACTTTCCATGCCAATGACAAACAGGGTCAGCTCTGTGGCAGGGAAGCACCTGGTGGACCTCGATTATTGAAGAAGCTTCATGGAGAACAGACCACAACCAGGACAGGGCCCTTTTCCACCAAGACACTGCAAGAATGGCTTCAGGGCAGTATGGGTTGGGGTGGATGGTTTCTTTCTTGGGGCACTGAGAGAGTTTCCTCTGAAGTACACTTGGCTGTCAAGCAAGACATGATATGCCCCTCAAAGCCAAAGCCAGGAAGCACATGGAAAGGTCTTTTCAAACCTTATAGGCAGCTGCCAACACTGTGGATAATGGCCTCCTATTGCAGATCTAAAGCACTCAACTTCCCAATAAATAAAATCAAATTTCTATGGCTGCTGTGGTGGTGTTAATTTCTTTGTTTAGGTGGTGGACTTGCTGGGCTTTACGGCTATCCGGGCTTAGGAGACCGCGAACGGGATTGGTGGGGCAAAACCTACCAATCAGAGACAGGCAGGGGAGGAGCCAGGAGGAGAGTCTGTTCCTCCTCTACTCCAAAGGGGGACGAGGGGCAGGAGTGGAATTAATTGGGAACTGCAGTTGCAGCCCCCTGATTGGTTCATTTTCAACTTGGGGGTGGAGCCCCAAAAGGGGATATAAGCAGCTGCATGCCAAGCACGCAGTGCAGTTGGTGAGGGATGAAGAAGAAGGAAGAGGTTCTGGGGCCAAGAAGAGCTGCCCAGCTGCCGTACCTGGCTGGCCAGAAGAGCCCAAAAGATTCAGCCACTGGATGGAAGCTGTGGGTGGTGCAGGTGTCACTTCACAGAGGGTTCGCCTCCTTGGGACAAGGGAGTCAGCAGGGCAATGTGTCTCCCACTGGGTAGCGACACTTGGGAAAAGGTAGCCTCAATAATAGAGGGAGGAGGATCCCCTAGAAGAGGGGAACCACTAGAAAACTCTTGCATCTCATATTTTGGAGTGTTTATTGATTGTTTAATACACACTGTGCATTTTTAGAGTGTTTATTAACTGTCAGCTGTACACCTTGAATTTTAGAGTGTCATTTATTGTTGCACATACCTGTTCATGCTGTTTGGGACCATTATACCTACCTGTTTGCATTTGGGTATGTATATAGTTATAGTTATATGTACTTGTAACCTGTAGATACTCGTTTTAGTTCACTACCTTTTTATATATACATGTATTAAATTTGTACCTGGTTAAGACATCATTTTCTGTTCCTCCTCTATTGAGACACCATAGGTGGGAGGGAACTGCAAGTAGACTGCAGTTTCCATCCCCAACACATGTGCCCTGCTGGTTTTCCCATTCTATTGGTGAGGGGGGGCACTCACTTTGGGGACACCCAGGTTACATTTATTATTTATTTCACCGGAGCATGGTAAATCTATGACTTTATGCTTGCTCTTAGTTACTCCTCTCTTCCACTCCCTCACCCTAGTGCTCTCCCTCGCTCCCTCTCTTTCTCTCTCTCCCTCTTTATTTTCTTGACACAAATGGCAGTCATTGCTCAGAGAATGTGCCGGGGTAGCCTGCTTTGTAATTCAAACCTTTTATTCAGGTTACCATTATGTACTAAAGAGGAAAATATGTATTGGCTAAATGGCCTTGTTATGGATGTTCCCGTTGCAAAAGGGAAAGTTGGACTCGCACACAGGCATGGACCTTTCCAAATCACTTCTCTGTTTATCACCTATAGTAGAATTCAGCTAATATCCAGTTCCACCTTTCTTTCTTTCCTTTCCTTTTCATTTTTTTCCCCAGTGGGTGAAAAATCCCGAAGTTTAGAGATGTAGTTATGCTTTCCAAGTTTTATTATTTTTTCATTTAAACAAATAGTAGCAAAACCCAAGGAACTTTGGACAAGTCCAATGTCTTTTGGAAAGTCCAATACTACAAATTCAATAAGGTCTCTGCTTTGGAATGACAGAGCTGATGCAGAGGCATATCAGTGCTAGAGGTTGCTGGATACTGTGCTGCGCAGTGTCGTGACTATGGGTTCCTCTAAACCAGTGAAAGTTGCAAACACTGTAAATGCTTCAGGGTTGCACAACCCAGTGCAAAACCAGAGTGAGTCTAACAGGCTCAGAATATCTACAGTGGGGGTTTGCATCAGGAAAACTTAGCTTGTGTAGCTCCCACAGTGAAAATAAAAGCTGGCTCTCACCCATGGCCCCAGGGTTAGTGTTTCCAAGATTCTGTGCTGTGATATAGCAGGGATGAGTAGCCATGTGTCATTACTGCCATTTTCCAGATGCTGTGCCATGATATCACAGGGATAATGCAGCTGTGTCAAAGGACAAGAGTTTCTTGGATGTTATCCACTGAGACATGCCTTATCTCATCTGTTCTATCAAAATAGAAAACTAGGGTTGGAACAGTTGTACCTTCAGTCCTACAGGTTTCTGGACAGTGCTGTAATATAGCAGAGACAACGTAATAGTGGAATTCCCAAAGGCAGTGATCTATAACCAATATTTTAAAAGGCAGCTCTCAAACATTTCCCCATTAGTCTGTGATTCAGTGTTCTTAGGGAAGGGCCTTCTGCAGAAAGCAAGGATGACAGGACTTGAGCATCTAGCCATCTGTATTTTTCCCTTTTAAACAGAATGCCCTCACCTGTCCGTCCTCTGACAGAGGCAGCTCTACTGGGTAAGTCAAGTATTCTTTAACTGTCCTTTGCTGGAAAGGGTAGTAATTTGTCCCTGGGCTTGTTCTCTGTTTTCCTCTGTTGTTTTTTTTCTCAAAGGGCCGGAGCCGTGGCGGGTGGGGCAGCCATGAGGGGGCGGAGGGCTCATGCAGAGCCCTCCATGCAGCATGGGGCTGTCGGGGGCAACAGGGATCACCCCCCGGTGAGCACCGGGGCTTTTCTTTAAAGGGCCGGGAGCTGGGGTGGGCAGGGGAGCCAAGGCAGGGGCTGGGGAAGCTGGTGTGGGTTGGGAGGGGTTGGGGGAGCAGAGAGGGGATGGGAGCTGGCAGGGGTCCCCCCATGGTCCCCTCCCCCAGGTCCCCCTCCCCTGGTACTTACTACCTCTGAGTCTGGGTCCAGGTCCCTGCTGCAGCCGCTGGGGACTGTCTGAATCATCAAAGCCCTCTGAATCTTTTCCAAAGATTTGGAGAGCTTCGAATTGATTCAGACCTTTTAATTTGCCCCCTGATTCAATTCAAATTCAGAGATTCGGCCACCAAATCAGGCTGAATCTCCTCCGAATTCAATCACCACCCAAAGCTTCTCACAGCCCTACTGTCCATACCATGACCGCAATGGTGTCTTTCATTCTCTGATGTCATACTGCCCTATGAAGATGGATAAGAGTCTTTGCTGGTCCTAGATTCTGTTCCTAAAATGGACATCCAGTGATGTCATTATCAAACCAAGTATGTGATCAAGCCCTTGGCATCTGATTGCTTCCTGTGCAGAACCTGGTCCTGGCTTGGGTGTGACTGCATCTATTATTTGCAGACCTCCCTCACATAGCTAGTGTAGGTGCTTCCCCAACTGTGGTTAATGGTGCATGCACTGGTGGTCTGCAGAGATTTGACTGGTCACATAGTGCAGACTCCTCCTCCTTGTTACCAGCTGCTTGAGCACATTAAAAGAAGCTAACAATATGTGAAACACTCTCCTACTAATACTTTCCAATGTAAGCAACTTCTGTAATTGTTGCGGGGTTATTATTAAGTTGTGAATGAAAAGAAATGCAGTCCCTTTGCTTCCCAATGGTAGGGGAGGTATTTGTAAGCCAATCTTTCTGATGAGAAGTGGTCCATGATATGAGACATTTCAAGGTATGAGACATGGTATGAGACATTTCGTATGAAAATAACTTGCAGCCTATAGGATATTAGTGAGCAGTTCCTTCACACCATTGTGATTGAATTATTTGTGGCATGTGTTGGTCACCTAAATCATATGGTGCTGTTTAAATTCCTTGACTGGAGGAGTAAATGTTTTAAAACTAAAGAGCAACAAGCAAGCAACAGCTTTCCTGGTTAATTTTTTTGGGATGCATAATATATTGAGCTCAAATTTGGGACGCTTTGGGGATTCATGAACATAATTACAAACAAACATGCATTTAGCAGAGTGTTTGCAAACAACTAGCAATATAATCCCACAGATAAGAAAGCAGGCTCATCCCACTTACTTATGAAGATGTATTGACAAATCTCTTTGTCACCTTCAATCAGCTACAGAAGAGAAAACTCTCACCTCTCTTTACAGATGGAGAAACTGAAAACTGAGAGATTAAGGGTTGGACACATGGTCAGTAGCAGAAACCCGATCCTTACTCTAATCATAAGGCAGCACTCCCTTAGAATTGCACCATGATTTGGCTGGTGGCCTTTGTCCTGTAACTGTGGTAGAGTTCAATAGTATCGAGATGGTGCAGTCTTTTAACCATGGTAGGTCAGACACGATGACCATCAGGCTAAATGATGTTGTATCCTAGAGGTGGTTAGACGGTGGCACGTGTGCCACAAGTGGCATAGGCAGCCTCAGTGTATGGCACAGGGCAGATCAGGGTGGCAGCTGGAAACAGTGATCAGATAGGACAGTGATCAGAAAGCAAAATAGCAGATCTGGCAGGTAGCACAAGGCAGGGAACAGAAAGCAGAACAGATCAGGCAGGGGAAAGGGACTGAAGTGGCATTTGGGAGGGATATGGGACTTACCTTGTGGGAAAAAGGTTGGCCCCCTGTTCTATCCATTTTTTTGTGTACATTTTCCGAGTTGCAATGTCAATAGATTTTGACTGAGTCTTTTCCTTGAAGGTACAGAAGAGAGAAAAACCTTTTCTTAGGGTCACCCAGGCCTACCACCTTGCTTCTGCAAAAGATCTGATTATAGGCCATATTATCAGACAAGCAAAGCATATTAAGTTATAGGCCAAAGTCTGCTAAGGAATGGAGAATGTAAAGCTAAGGTATCAATGAAATGGAAAAACCTCTTTAATGGTACAGAAGGGACTTCTGTTCTTGAAAGCATTTATTAACAGAGCCTGGGTAAGCAAGCTGTAATAGTGGAGCTAGCAAAGGCGGTTAGCCTGTTGGATGTATACTGAAATCCAGAAAACTAGCAAGGAAAGTTCTTCTTCAAAGAGTTCTTTAGAAGCATTTTTACTCCCTGGGTGAATAGCTAGCTGTGGGCTTCACCATGTACATTCCACTGGATTAACTAGAGGATTCACACTCCTGGCTGGTGAAACAGTTGGAGTCACATTGTACTCAGGTCCTTCTCTCCCAAGTGGAAGGATTCATACCCTGGTGCGTTTTATGCCAGTGTTCATGCTCCTCATCAGCAAGCTTAGGAAATTTCACACCTTCATGTATTAGTGCAAAGTTTCATACTCAAGTGATTGCATGCACCCAACTGTACCAGGGCCAAGTTTATGCTTTACCTTGTGAGCATGGTAGGATTTAAAATTTGTTCATTAAATTAGGTTGTTTCAGAGGTATAGCTTGTCACCGTGTTGGTCTAAGGACATAGGCAGAAAAGGTTTCATAGTTTCATAGTTTCTAGAGTCAGAAGGGACCTCAGCAGACCATCTAGTCCGACCCCCTGCCATGGCAGGAAAGAGTACTGGGGTAAAACCACCCCAGCAAGGTGTTGATCTAACCTCCTCTTAAAAACCCCCAGGGTAGGAGCCTGCACCACTTCTCTTGGAAGTTGATTTCAGACCCTACCTGCCCTGACCGTGAAGTAGCACCTCCTAATATCTAACCTAAACCTACCCTCCGCCAGCTTGTAACCGTTATTCCTGGTCACTCCTGGCGGTGCTTGGGGGAACAGTGACTCCCCCAATGCCTGCTGATCCCCCCTGACTAGTTTATAACAGGCCACAAGATCCCCCCTCAGCCTTCTCTCTTGGAGGCTGAACAGGTTCAGGTCCCGTAGCCTCTCCTCATAGGGCCTGCCCTGCTGTCCCCTGATCATG
>NW_017729034.1:7592988-7596094 GCF_001723915.1 Gavialis gangeticus
CCTCCCTGGTGATGACCCCTTCTTTCCATTGGGTGTAAGCCTCCTTTTTAGCAAGGAGACATTCCCGGATGCTTTTGGTGAGCCATGGAGGCTTGTGTGCTCTCCTGCTCCCTTTGATCCTCATTGGGATTACCTTCCTTTGGGCTTGGAGGATCGTCTCCTTAAGGAGCGACCACTCTCCTTGGACACCTGGCTCCCCTCCTGTCCAGGACTTCAGCACTTCTCCAACTATCCTCCTTAGCTCGCTGAAGTTTGCCCTCTTAAAATCTAGGGCTGCAGCCTTCCTGCATGCCTTTGCCACCTTGCAGTAAATCTGATATCTTTTATTAGACCAACTCAAATAGTTGGAAAAATTCTTCTTCACAAGATTTAGGGTATAAATACCCTTTGTCAGGCTGAGGAAACATCTGCAATTGGTCTGTGCTCTTCCTGGATGAAATAGTGAAGAAGCAAGAATCCAGTATGAATGTGAGAAAGCCAGTCAGTGAAAATGTAAATTGAGGTAGTTAGCGGACAAGAGACATTACCTCAATTTACGTTTTCACTGACTGGCTTTTTTGCATGCATACTGACTTCTGGCTTCTTCACTATTTCATCCAGGAAGACCGCAGACCAACTGCAGATGCTTCCTCAGCTTGATGAAGGGTATTTATACCCAAAAGATTGCAAAGAAGAATTTTTCCAACTATTTGAGTTGGTCTAATAAAAGATATCAGATTTACTCAAAGAACTTTGTCTAACTTAGGTTGCACACTCCTACTTAGTTAGTACAGTAAGGTTCACACCTGGTATACTAATATTAGGTCTTAGTGTTAGAGAATGAATGCAGCTAGATTTTCAGGTGCAGATACTAGAGCAGAGGTTTCCAAGTCCTATCCAATGGAATCTCCTAGCACAGCAGTGCATGTGAGGTTTTCGAACAAGCCAGTCAACCAATGCTTTGAGACAGAAATGTTAATCTTTGCTTTGAGACAGATGTGACTCTGCCTTCAGCTTCCCTGCAAAAACTGAAATGACTGCATCCTTCACAAAGACAGAGGCAGTGCACTGGCAGGCAGCTGGGACTGCAGAACTGGAACACCACCCAGCAAAAGCCATGTCCAAAAAGGAACTCAGCAGTCAACAGATCTAAAAAAGCCTGAGAGGATCCCAGGATGCCTTGAGGTAACCCACCTTTCGTTCCCACCACTCTCTGTCTTGCCCTCTCTACGTCCCATCAGCTCACTCTACCTCTGAAAAGGGACAGTAGGGAGGTGAAAGGGACAGGAGTTGATAAAATGTAAGTGACTTGTTGGAAGACTCTGTGCTTTGATTAGTCGAGGTGACTGTGCCAGATATGTTGAGAGAAATAGTGAGGATAATAAACAATTGGAGAGCTTCTCTAACTCTCTGTACTCCTACAGGTCTTCTGGATAAGACCTAAGGTTGTGTCCAGATAAGCGTGCCTGTGCGGTTTGTGACACCGTAGAAACATCTCTGATGCCACACATTCAGGTGTTCTCTGCGCTGCAAGGTAGCACCCACACACAAAAAAAGCAAAATCGGAGCCTGGCTGCCCAGACCCACACTCTGGCTGCTGGCCAGGCTTCAAGTGCCAGGTCCCTAGGACCCCAGGTAAGGCTGTTGGGGCCAGCTCAGTGCTGACCCCAGCCTCCCCTACCCCACCTGGGGTAGCCTGCCACATGCCAGAGGGCACATAGCACAGGTGTTCCCTGGGGACAAGTAGCAGCAGCAAAAGGTGTGCTGATGTTTCTTGTCCCTGGGGAGACAAACATCCACGCTCATGTGGATACGGCCTAAGTAGCCATTCATAACCCTTAGCACCATTAATGAGATTCAGGTATTAGCCTCGGGGTCCAGCATTGTTAGGCACAACTTCTTGACAAATGGCCTGAAAATATAGCTGGACAAAATATTTCTACTGAAGCTATTTTCTGACAGACGATAGTGGGGTTTTCTAATGAACAGTACATTTTTTTCTATTGAATGTCAGATATTTTGTCAGAAAGCTGAATGCTCCCCCCAAAATAAAATGGTTTCAGGTTCATCCTCCTAGATATTTTGATTGTGAACTACTGTTGAAGTGCCTTACATGAGCTTTAATTCAGGGAATTCTTGTTCCCTTTCTCCTTGCTCTAGGGGCATCTGTAGGGTTGTTATGGGAGACAAAATCAGAGGAAGACATCAGAACTGTGGCTTCGCCTGTAAACCTGAGACCCTACTTCAACTTTTTCTTCTAGTCAGCCTGGGTAGCATCACCAGACTCATATACGTGACCCTACCGTCTAAAACTAAGACTGCCCATAGAGGAACACTACTGTGGAATGTGAGCGGTGAATGAATGACAGCAAAATATGTAATCTGAACAATGCATATTTTTGTCTGCAGGCCAAGGCAGTATGCAGTGATTTCCTCACCCTCTTTGCCTGGTCAGGCCCTGTGCATTCGTTGGCATAACAAACTTGATGCCAAAGCTGGAATTTGTCTGAACAAATAATTTAGTGCACACATATGAACAACAATAGAATGTGGGTGGGTGCTGATCATATCTTGAACAGGAGAAAATGAATCTACTAAACACATTGTTATCAACTAATTCTGGTCGTTACTTTCCACCTCTCAGAATGTCTTCTGGATTCTTTATGACTTAAAATTGACCCTCAAAGTAGGCTAGGCCTGCCTTTGTTCAGCACATATTTATGCTGAACTACACCCAACCAACTTCTAAGCCTTTGGATCCAGGCTGATGTTTTTAAAGGGTTTTGCTTGTCTCACAGGTGTTGTTGATGGGGTGGGCCTAAAACAAAATGATTTTCCCATACTCCTTCTAACCTACAGCAACTAAAATATCAGGAGCAGGCAAGAATTTTCAAGGTCTCTAAATAGCTCATTGAAGCACCAAAAAAAAAAAAAAGTGGAAAACTGTACATGAGATACAATCCCAACCAATCCTTTCCCCTCACTCACTCTCCCAGAATCTTCCATCCGTCTTAGTTTAGTTTCTGAATCAAAAACCATGAAAGCTTTTCCACTGACTTCCATCTGTCTTGGGTCAGGCCTTAGGAAAAGCTGTTTTCTTATTTCCTATCTCCCATAAACATAGAAG
>NW_017729034.1:7596197-7607558 GCF_001723915.1 Gavialis gangeticus
TGTGTGTGTGTGTGTGTGTGTGTGTGTGTGTGTGTGTGTGTGTGTGTATTCTGGGACATGGTGAAACTCCATCCCATGACAAACTTCCCTCCCCCACTCTTGATTTCTACAGGATAGCAATGCAGAGTACAATAGCCAATTGCATACTCCAAGACAGGGCAAGATGAATGGGGGAACATGCACTGCAAGAGATGTTTATTGAATTAGATGTTAAATGAATAGCACAATCAATGCTGTAATATTTAATTCAATACAAACTTCTGATTGGGAATGTTCCCCATCTATTTCATGCTGTCATGGAAATCGCCATTTGTCATAAAATTTGGTGCAAACAGCATATGGTTGCTAGGGGGCGGAAAACAGAAAGAGTTTTCACTAGAGACAGAAGAGGTGGGGGTCTTGGCTCCTGAAACTGGAGAAAATGTATGTACTGGCCAAAAGGGAAATTGAAGGGTCTTCAGCAAGCTGTGGGCTTTAGAGACTAACAGACTGGAGAGAAGTTTAGGATATTGGGTCCCCAGTCCTCTTCATATGCTCTTGACCTCTGAGTGTGGTCCTGTTACTGTAACTAATCCCCATTTCTGTGCTTATCCCATGCACAGACAACAGTTAGGTTGCTTGGAAACACAAAGGCATTTGCTGACACCCAAGCCGCAAGATACGTTGACCTGAGTCAGCGAGACCAACTGCATTCAGCCCACTTGCCAGCCTCATGCTTGGACCAGCTCATGAGCTGCCCTGCCTACTGGCACACAGCTCCATCTCCCTCTGGACCGCTAAGAGCTCACCCCAAACTCTTGCACTTCGATATGCTGTCCTCTGGCTTTGCCAGCTGGCATAATGCCCCTCGCTTGCGACAGGTGGCATGTTGTCTCTAAATCATTCTGGCCATCCCAATTCACACCACCTGGCTCCCCTTTCCTCCATTTACATCTACAGCTTCCATATATCTCAAGCCATCTGGTGTATCAGCCTGAAGTCTCAGTGAAGCTGACAAGATCCCCTTAACTCAAAAGAGCTGGGCTTCCATCCCAAGCTTACATTACATGGCATTGCCATCCTACCTCTCTCACCCTGGCTAGCACCTCATCCCTGCCTCATGCTGGCTTTGCCTCATTTTAATTTCTCCAGCATTGCTCTGTGGTCAGTTGGTGCCAGGATTTGAACAGCATTTAAAGCACAGTTTGTATCCAGTGACTCTCTGATGGAAGCATCCTCATTTGAACTAGTTTATTCTCTTTTTTTTTTTTTTTTTTATTTCCTAGGGATTCACTTGAAAGGAGGACTTGGTAGCCAGGTATTGATTTTCACACAGTGTTTGGAGAACGTGTTCACTCAGGCAGGTTTGAATACCTTCAGCAGGTGCTCTTCAAAGCCAGCTTCACTCTTGAACTGATCTCCGTTACTTATTCATTCTCTCCTCAAAGCCCTTCCCTTTTTTGTTCTTTCTCTCTCTCTGCTGTCTCGAGCAGGTCCTTAATTATTCCACAGGGACTTAGCCAGGTGAAGCTGCTGAATGCTGTGCTTATCACATACTTTGATTATTACCCAGCACACAACTAATGAAATAAGGATAGATTTAGGCAGCCTGGACAGTGGTGGAAGTGTTTTTTCTTCTGCCCTCCCTGCACTGGGAAATCAAATCCTGCCAGCCCTAGTTCACTTCCCTCTCAGTTTTCAGGGACAGAGGGAGGCAATACAGTTGTATCAAGCCTCAAATGCTACAGTGCTTAGGAGGCTTCTAATGAAGTGTAATTTAGGTGGAGCTGTTTGAAAGAGAGCGTGGAACCAACCCCTGCATTAACTGGGGTGATACAGAATGTAAAGCAAATGTCATTGCAGAAGCATGGATGTAAGTATAAAGAACCATTTCCTCCCCTTTTCCATCTATCCATGCTGCTTCCTTTCTCTCCTTCCTCCTCTCTCTTCCCCTCTCACTTTTTTCCCCCTTTCGTCTTCTTTTTGTGGTTGCAAAATTAATGCTTCATCCGTATTTCAAAAGTTGGTGAGTAACCAGAATTTTGTCAGCATCTTCATTTTAAACTGAAAAAAAGAAAAAAGAAACAAACAACACCCCCCTTTCCCAGTCTGTTCCTGCCAGAAGCATAGCAACCAGCACGCACAGCTTTCTGCAGGCAGCCGAGTTTGCATTTAATTAGCTCTGTGATATCCTAAACTCCTTTCAACCTCCGCCCCCAGAACATCACTGTAGAAATCCTTGCACTGGGGAATGGTAGGATAGAGTTGTCAAAAACCAGCCTCCATGCAGTGATATGTTTAGAGTGCTTGGGTTCCAGAATGAGGACACTGCCTGCCCTGGAAATCTCACTCTTCTCCATTCCATGAAAAAAAGAGATGGATTTAATGATATGCTGCAGAGTTACAATGTGCTTTACAAAGGAAAGAGGATGTGATTGACTCTGTTTTATGGGTGTGGAAAGCAAGGCAAGAACCGAAATATTCTGTTTGCCTAAAGTCAGACAGTGTGTAACGGTAAGACCAGGCCATGTTCTTCTCTCTAGGCAGGCATTATCTGTATCCCAAAGTACAGGCTATTAGGCTGTAAATAGTAGTTACTCCTAGTCCACTATTTTAGAGACATCAGAAACTCAGGACCAGGAGCAGAATCCCAGACTTCTGACCCCAAGAATCTTACTTTCCCTACCTGACCATGTTACTTTCTGTAAGTGAAAATAGCACCCACCACCTGTCCCCTGCCCTTTAATTTCACACGACCTGCACTAAGCCTAGACAGTGTTGGAAACAGAACTGGGAACAAAACCCTGCTTTCTGATCTGCAGGTTATCTGATCTAAGGACCAGGCTAGAAGTGGCTGAGAAAGATGATTGGGCCTCTTGTGGGATTTTGACAGCTCTATGACACAATCTGGCCCCTATGAATGTTCACTGCTTCCTGCATTCTCATCTGTATGCATGAGTTAATGGGTGGACAGAGTCCTCTTCCCCTCACTCTACCTCTTCTAGCAAGCATGGCTCTCCCGTGAGAAGTTGTCTTCCATCCTATGGGATATGGCTTCACTGGAGATGGCGCAAGACTCTGCTATCTTCCTATCAGCATTCCAGGGTGACACCCCTCCCCCCTTTTACACTGACTCCCACCAGTGTGAGCCATGAATTTCCACTTGGTAATTCACGATGGACACAACTCCCCAAGGAGAAGCCAGAATGTACACACGAGACTATTCTAGGGCTGGGCAGTTTTCTCACCCAGTTCTCCAGCCCAGCTTAATGCTTTGAGAGTGGCAGTGTTAACCTCTAAGTTCTGTTTCCAACACAGTTTCCACGGTTGCTACATGATGGCTCCCACATTTTTGCTAGTATACAGATGGTGTCTCTTCTTCTCTACCTTATTTCTATGAAGGCTGTTAAGGACAGCTGCTGAGAGGTCAGGAAATGGGTATGTGTAGGAGGCTTACAGATGCTGACCCAATATGCTCACCTTTAGCAACCTCCTCACACCAGCGTCCTCCATCCTCTCCCACTTTGTATTGTCTTCTGCCATGTCTTGATGTAATAAGTAAATGGGGGAGGCTGCCCAGAGGGTGAGGTCAGCTTTGGAGAAGTGGCCTCTGTATGGTCTGTGGCTTCTCTGGCCTCATCCCACTTTTACTCTAGCTGAGCTCTTGAGCTTGGGGCCCACTGTTCAGGGCCACAAGCTTCCAGCTCAGCTTTGGCCATGCCCTTGTGACCTCAGGTCCCAGGCCCTGCAAGACCCCCTACACACAGACAACTGGGGATATGGGTCCTGGTTTCCCCAGCTATAATCCTGCTTTACAGCCCTGGGCAGGCAATGGAGAAGTGGCCTCTGTCTGGTCTCTCATGCTCAGGACATGCCCCAGTTGTTATCTTTTGTCCTCTTAACTGAGTTTCAAATTTGGGATGTCCCCAGTCACCTCCTTTCCATGGTTTCCACCTCCCCTAAATCCACAACCCAGTCCTCTGGGGAAAAATAGAAACCACAAAATACAAGTGCCAGTCCTGGCTCAAAGACATGCGCTGCATAGGGTTTGCCCCACCCCCCAGTGGCATGCTCCAAGTCGAAAGAAAACAAAATAGAAGAAGTCTGGGGTACTTAGCTTGCTCCCAGCATGGGTCCTCAGGTTGCCGTCACCTGGGTGGCCCTCTTGAATCCTCTTCTCGCAGTCTGGGACATGACCCCTGCACCCTTCCATCAGAGGCTCTTTCTCTAGTGACTCCCATGGCCAGACTGCCCCTTCCTGGCCTGAGGTTTGAGCTTATGCAGGATGTTCCAGGACACCTGACCCTTCACTTCTGCTCTCTGGGTCATCAGGCACCATCTGCACCTGGACCCAGTGGCCATCTTCTCTCAGGCTTTTCTGCCTGTGAGTTTGACTCTAGCCATACCAAGAAGGTGTATATAAAAGAACGTGGGACCAAGGCTGGGTGTGGTGAAACCAGGGAAGGAGAAAAAACAGGGAAAGCGACCCCATGCTGAGATGGAGTGAACTGGCACCAAAAAGGGAGGGAGAATAAAGGGAAGGGGCAGGATTCATGTTCCTCTAAGTCCCCTTCCCTTTTTAGTAATGGGGTAGGTGTCCCATAACAGCATGGAAATACAGGAAGCCTTTGCCTCGCTTGGCAAGCTTTTTGTTTCCCACCTACCCTCTTCTATTCTGCTCCCATTAAACCCACAGCAGTTTCTTCTGCTTCATCATCTCTTGTTTTCTGATTAGACATGGCCTGCCACATGGCTGATCAAAGGAGGATGGCACCGCACAGACTAGCTGAGCAACTCCTGAATTCAAACAAACACATCAATCTCCATCTCTTTATCTCCCTCAATTTTCTTTCTTTCACTATCTTTCTTTATTTCCCTGTCACACTATGCCTTCCCTCTTTCATTCTTTTTGTTCTCATTTTCCCCTCTTCCTCTCTCATTCTTCCTGTACTCTCTTCTTATTCTCAGCTTCTTGTATTCTTTCTCCCTCCTTTCTCCCTGACTGCAAACCTTTCTTCCTCTCTTGTTTTTTTCCATCACTGGCTTTCTTTTACTCCATCCTTCCTTCCTTTTTCTCCTTCCTCACAGTCTTCCATCATTCTTTGTTACCCTCTCCCTCCCTGTAAAGGCAACATAACTGTCGACTGTATGAATCTGTATGTGAGACCCCAAAGAAACACACACCTTTTTCAGCACTGTGTATATCAGCATCAACATAAATGCATACTTGTATAAAGTGAATGGGGCTGTCCCCTATTGGTTAATTAACGACTTTTTCTCTCTAGGTCTCTGGCTGAAATCCAGCTGAAGGACAGCATTCACACAAACACACCCTGTCCATCTTTATTCATTAAAAACCTTTGGTTCGCATTTGTTTTTGACAAGTAACAATTACAAGCCATTAAATGAGGCAACAACATTGTAAAAGATCTATTTGTTTTATGTGAGCACCACCTAAACAAAATCAATTCCATATTTCATAGCAAACCAGCAATACTTGGAATATCTATAGCAATTACTCTTGCTATTCAAATAGAACCACGAATTAGTCCTCCGATTGGAGTTGGGCCATAAGATCGGCCTTGTACTTGAAAAGTGATCTTCATCTTGATGACTTTGGTTTCCCCCAAATTCTGAGACTGATCAGGTTGGACATTTTACAGTAGAAGTGTAAGAACAGAGACTTAGGAACATGCTCTGAGACCATAGTCCAGCCTCTCACAATGATCCAACATCAGGTGCTTTGGGATAAAATACAAGAGCTATACCATAAGCACATGTGGGGTAACCTTATTCATCATTAGGCCTCATCCTGATCTCACAGTGCAAGAGCTTGGTGTAAGCCAGGGGTTCTTAATCCCCAGCCTGCAGAATATATCTAGCCCCTAGCACCATGTCAACTGACTTATGGGATTCCCCTATTAGCATAGCTCTTGATTAATCAGTTGAAGTATGATGGGATTCTCTTGCAATGTGGAATTCAAGTTAGTTACAGCAGGGATGGCAGGGCAAAGTAGGGTAGGCCTCACAGTCAGGGCTGTATTAATGCATAGGCAAACTAGGCACATGCCTAGGGCCCTAAGTGGAGAAGGGACCCAGTTGTGTTTATTTTACATATCATAATTATTGAGTGAAAAACAGTAATATAAATATACAGTATTAAGTAGGGGTCCACAAATTTGTTTGCCTAGGGCCCACTAAAGAGTTAATCTGGCCCTGCTCACAATTCCCTTGGAACGGGGGCACTTTTACTGAACTGAAGCAGGGCACTTTAACTAAAGCTCATCTAACAAGCTTTAGTTAAAGCACCCTGGTTGCTATTTTGAAGCACAGGACAATGAATACACCATATGCTGTGAGTGTTTTAATTAGAGTGGGTCCAAAGAGCCACTCTAATTAAACCCTCACTCCTCCACCCTGGAGCACATGTAAAGACACCCAAAGTGCCTCGCAAAAGTTTGGTTCTTTCAGCAGGAGTTGAATTCAGTTTAGGGGAAAGAGGGAAATAAGTTCCACCCTCCTTGTGATGAAACATTTTATTTTTTTAAATAACTTTTCATTACAATTTTTCATCCTGCATTATAATAAGATATAGAATATAATACAACTTGCATTCTAAAATACATCAGAATGAAATGTTTGAAATGTATAAAAAACCCAACATTTGGAATGAGCAAAAACTATTTTTTAACCCCAGAATTTTCTGTTATGGAGAACTTGGAAATTGTGAAGGTTTTGCTCCAATTCAGCTGTTAAAATCTGTAAATCTCTAGTGAAACAAAACTTCTGGCCATGACACATGCCTAGTGTGTGTGTACTTGGTTTGGGACAGACCTGAGACATTTGGAAACCAATGGGAATTTCCCATTGACATTGGAGAGTGGAAGACCTGGCCTAACTTAAGAACTCATTCAGATTTCAGTAGTGATCATACTGCAGAGCTAAATAACCTGCTGAGCTTCCAAGCATCATCATCTCTTGCTTGAAGCTATTGAGCTTCTTCTGTTTACAGTCTCTTTCCATTTCAGTGCCCAACCAGGCAATTCCTCTAAACACATATATACCTACACATGCATGTGCCCTACAACTACTTTAAGGTTTACATTCATCCACCTCACTGGGTGTAGGAGGGGCTTAGATTTTGGGTGCTCAGTTTGAGACAGAGATGTCACATTTGACACCCCCAGAACAAAGATTCAAATCAGAGGCCCCTTGTCCTATATCCTTAATTACCAGCTTAATCATATACCCCCAGTCTTGTAGTTCCAACATTCATAAGCAGTACCAATAAAATCGTTTGCAGCAAGTAATTTGCTGGAAGAATTCTCTCTCTCTCTCTGCTGGCAGATGGTTCATGAGCAAATCAAGATTTCCTCAAATGCACTTATTATTTGAATATACTCAACACATTTTTGGCAAAGATTTTTTTTCTTTTAACCTACAGATTGCGCACAGAGACACTGATGTAGTATTCAGCACTTGATCTTCTAAATGGAAACTGCTGTTTTGCTGTGACACCTCACAAGTTGTGTGGTACTTTTTCCATTCCCTGACATGAGGAGTAGAGTTCTTATAATCTGCAGTAAGTCTTGAAAGAACGCCTGGGCTTTTGCCTCCCTTTGGAAGAGGCAGCAGATTAGGAAAGGATGCATGTAGACTGAACTAGAATGTTTTAGAATAGTCACTCTCTTGGCCCCACTGGCTTTCCATAAAGCCTCCTTCTCAGACAAAAATGGATTTGCTGAGCACATTATTTGACATTTCTTTATCCCTTATCACAATCATACCTTGGAATAGCATGGAAGTAAGACACCTTTACTATAGGTAGTCAGAGCTATGTCTGGCTTGTATAATTGCTTCTGGGCCAAGATTTAGAACCTGAAGTCTTTTTCCCTACAGACTCACAAGAACTTGAACACATCTGCCCTTTCATTATGTTCTTTCCTCCCTGCCCCCCAGATCTCCTGCTGGTGGACTCCCTCTAGTTTTATCAAGGCCACACTGCATCTACTCACTTCTGCTATTTTATTTGCATGAGATGCAGTGCAGACTCTGTAAAGTTCATTCAAGGTGAGACATGAGTTAATGACCTGGAGCTGAAAGGGTCCAAGCACAACCTAGTATAAATCCATTGAGTCATCCATTCTCTCTATCAATCTTCTGTCCCTGTGCTAATGCGTGTTACTGATGCAGGCTCAGACAGAATTGTGCCATTCTTTCCAGCCGCTTCAGGGGAGAATTGCATTTACATTACTAAATGCTGCTTCGCAGCAAAAACACCCAGTGAAGTCAGAAGACAGCCTTTGATAAGGAAGAAAGAGTTTTTTAAACAAATAACCCAAATTCACCCACATGTATTCAAATAGAGACAAGAAGAACAAAAAAACACAAAAAACAAAAAAATAAAAAAAACAAAACCCCAACCCCTTGACATTTTTGCTTAAAACAGCCTTTATCATGGAGAGTGCAGCTTTTATTTTGTCTGTTACCTTTCTTTTTGATAGTCTCTTCTGATTCACTTAACAAAAGCTGTTTCCTGACTTCCCTAGGTACTCTCCTGCATTGGGGGATGTTTCCTGTGTCAAGTTTCTGTGTTCACTGAATGTCTCTGGGCTTGGGCTTGGCTTTTCTTTGAACAGAATTTGCTCGGTATGTTTCTAGCTATAATTAAATGAGACCTAAATTATGAGGTAAGGTACTCAGGTTTCTGTGACACTTCAGGAAAGCAGACAGGAAAGTCTGAGACAGCTCTACCTACATTTGAAAAAGAAGGGATTCCTTTTTTTAATGAAAGGTGAAGGCTGAAAAAGATTAAATGATGTATGGTAATTTAATAAATCCCTTACCTCGGTTTCTTTGAGATCTCTAAAAGAAAAGCACAGTTTGAGAACTAGGATATTATCTATACTGTCCCTCCATTTTCAGATACTACAGACTTTGTACTGAAAATGAATAACTGAACTTTAGACACTGCCAAAATGAAGAAGTGTATGTTTTTGGGAGCTGGTTAGGGGAAGCTGGGGCTGTTAGCATCTAGAAAAGCCTGGAAGGAGCTTTGCCCCTTAGCTTGCTGTTTTCACTAAAATGGCCATTGATTCAGTTATCAAAGCTGGGACTGGAGTTCCCACCATTAGGCTTCAGAGTTGATACCAGTTAGTGTGATATATGAAGTAGCTTTTACCTGTAACTGTTACTGTTTTCAGTTATCTGGAGCTGCAGGGAAACACTTCCATAGGTTATATGTGCATGGTTTTCACAGTACTCATAGGAGCTAGGAATATACTTTTAAAAAGTGAAAATAGAACAATGCAGAGATAAGGCAGATTCTGTGGCAGCTTCCCCATGACAGCAGAGACAGAAAACACACTTGGAATTAGCTATAAAGGTAGTTTCCCATTACTTCTTTTAGCTAAATATTCCCCACCCAATCCATTATCAAGTTAAGTAAGAATGGTATGACCAAATCAAAACTCAGCCACTGACTGCTCCAGATTCAATCTGTTTGAAATCAAGACCAAAATCTGGATCAAACTTTGGCAAATGGTTTCTCCTTTACAGTGGAGTAAGAACAATCTCCAAGCCCTTCTGGGTCCTTGGAACATCATGAACAGAACCAGAGCCAGGTGTTTAGTGTGGACTTCTCTTTAGTTCAGATCAGAAGAGGGTAGATATTGGTGGCTTCAGGGGCAGAAGGGGCCATGGACCATTTTTAGGGTTCATAAAAGTCATGTGACTTCATGGACTATATTGCCTACCATTTAAATTCAAGAGTTACTCCCTGGGCACATGATTTGCTAGCTAAGGGGGGAAGCCTGTGTGTTAGTCAAGGTAGAAGAATCCTCCACAGTTTGGCTGACAACTGGAGGCCCTATCTGTGATTTATGTTTCATTTCAGTCAGTTTAGATAAGAGTTAAGAAGTCACCTGTGCAAGAGTTCTAAGTGCCCTAATAATTAATCTTACAGTAGAACAATGCATCCAGCATCATTAAAGCAAATGTTCAAGCAGGAACACATTAGCTCAGCTCAACACTGCAAAAGCAGTCTATTCTACCCCCTTCATTCTGGGATTGTACTCTCAGTCCCCTCCAAACACCCTCTCCAAGAGATCCTCAAGCCAGGAGATGACAGAATTCAGGCTGTTCTATCCTCAGGGAAGGGAGGACAGTTTTTGCTCTCAGACTCCTCTCCGAGAATGCCCTGCTGGCAGCCTTTTCTGTTAGGAGGCAGGGTCCAACTTGATTACCCCTGCTGACTGCCGAGGCAGCAGATGGCACAGGAAGAGAAGGGACCTCTTAGGTAAGCTTGTGATGGGCCATTTATAGCTTTGTAGGTCGTCTGAAGCTCTGCCCAGACACCGATAGAAGCTAGTATGGATCCCAGAACACAGTGTCTGAAGGGTTTAGACACTGCAGGGTTTGTGTGTTATTGAGTTATTTTTTGTCCATCCCTCTGTATTCCACATATCACCCCATTTTTCCAAGGGATTTTCTCTCTCCTGTCTCTCTGCTGCTCATTATCAACCATCAATACAAAGCAAAGTGAGGCAATGTACAGTCAACACTCCAGTCCAAATGCTTAGCCCACAACTTTCAGCTGGGCTCAGAAGTCCATCTGGTCCCCATTAAAGGTATTCTTTTCATGTGCTTGCCTTCTTCTGTCAAGGGGAGCCTGAACGCTTGAAATTCTAGTAACTAAAACAAGTATTGTCCATAGCCTGCAGAAAAGCACTTGTCACATTAAAGGAAATCCACTGAGTGGACCAAATGCCATCTGTAGATAGCCCTGTAGCAGTATTCATTCTAACCAACTGCACATACTAGGAATCCTAATGATTTAATACCTAATGCGTAGTTTGCAGTTGTACCTCTTAGCATGCCAGCTGCATACCCCCACAAGTATTCCCCCAGTAAACTCAAGGATGTTTCTGGGTTCCCTTTCACTCAGCTTTTCATCTCTTCCAGAACCACAGCTGGACACTTCCTATTCTACTGGTAACTGCATTCTGCAGATCCAGCACCTGCAGACCATCTACACAGTAGGGGTGTGCAAAGCGGGTTCTATTCGATTCAGATTTGGATTTGGCCCGAATCAGGGACAGTGATTCGATTAATTGATTTGGATCACTGTCCCTGATTCGATTCAGCTAGGTCTGAAGATTTGATGCTGATTCAGAGAATCAGCGATTTGGACATAGACACAGCTTTAAGTTTTTTCTACATACCTTGAGGTAGCAGGAGTGGCTTGTAATCACTGTGGTGCTGGGACCCATGGAGTGTCCCACAAAGTGTGGGGGGGGCCCTTCACGTGCTCGGTGGCGAACCAGGAAGTGGAGTGGAAGTACTTCTGGTCCACTTCTGGGTCCACTGGGGAGTGCACAGGGG
>NW_017729034.1:7608123-7614686 GCF_001723915.1 Gavialis gangeticus
GCCCCAGTGCACTCCCTGGCAGACCCAGAAGTGGACTGGAAGTGCTTCTTGTCCATTTCTGGGTCTGCTGCTGAGTGCACTGGGGGTGGGGGGGCATGCTTCTGTGGGATACTCCATGTGCCTCAACATCACAGCATTCATGAGCCCCCACTTCCTAGAGGTATGTAGAAAAAATATTTAGAGCTGTGTCTATGTCCGAATCTCCGAATCTTTCTGAAACTTTCTGAATTGATTTGGAGGGTTCTGATTCAATTAAGAGAAAGGAAAGGGTCTTCTGATTTGATTCAGTTTCGGCCTGATTTGGCCATCAAATCGGGCCACATCTCCACCAAACTGAATGAGAGACTGAAGCTTCGCGCAGCCCTACTACACAACTACTATGTTTTGCTACCCAGACTCCCCATTTTGCCTGGAACCCCAAATATCCTGTTTCTGATCCCTGTCACAGCTAAACCATCAACTCCTCTGGACATTGCCGATGCCAATGCTGGTTCTCCATAGACAGCTTTGGTTCTACAGCACTAGTTTTCAATCTGTGGTCTGTGGACCCCTGGGGGTCTGCAGTCCATGTCTAAGGGGTCCACAAAAGATAACTATGATAAAACAAAAGAATGTGAATATTCACATTTACAATGCAATGGCATCCACACCTCCATTAGAATGTTGCAGGGGTGTGCAAATGAAAAAAGGTTGAAAAACCACCGTCTTTCAGCAAGCAGCCTGCTTGAAATATTTAAATGTTTAGGGCTTGTTCAGCAGCTTTCAGAGAGGTTTTTTGTTTTTTTCCCCCCTCTGGCATAAATTAATAATAAAGATCATGGCAGCTGCTCTGACACCAATTTTCTCCATTAAAGACCAAGTCCTCCATGGGCCTCCTTCCACTTTGCTGCATTTTGATAGCAAGATCCTTTTCTTCCTCTTGAGATGAGAAGAGTGGCAGAAAGCAGTCAAGCCCTCATTTGCTCCCCAGAATGTGGCTGTGTGCTAAAGCTGGTGATATCAATGCTTTGCTTTCATGCCTACCAATTTCACTGCTGCTTTCAACACAAAGACGATGGAGTTTGTTTGTTTTAAGGGGAATTGCTAGGTCACACATGGCCCCAAATTTAGATTAAAACAGACTTGTACAAGTGATAAAAAAGCAAGGCAGGCCTGGCTCAAAAGTCTACATCTGAAGTTTCTTCACCCCCTGCCCCGGCCCCAAAACTCTGAGGAAGTGTGGATCCACATCTGAATGTTTTAGCTTGATGAGGTCTTTCCCTGTGATTCACAGAAGTATTCCAATGAATATTTAATGTTTTAAGTTCCAAAGGAAGGGGGAAAAGCATATTTTAAGTAGATAGATAGATAGATACATAGATCTCTCTCTCTCTCTTTCTCTCTCTCTCTCTCTATATATATATACATATATCTCCCTTAAACAAATACCTTAACAGAAAGTCAAAAGTTTTAAAATGTGCATACTATTACATACATTTCTAGAACACTGTCTACATTTACCTACAATAATACCTTATGGAATGAGGGGCTGTAGTTCTGTCCTGCACCCAAACTTTGAGGCAAACTCCAAAG
Source organism: Gavialis gangeticus (assembly GCF_001723915.1). Taxonomy (NCBI): domain Eukaryota; kingdom Metazoa; phylum Chordata; order Crocodylia; family Gavialidae; genus Gavialis; species Gavialis gangeticus. The sequence continues at coordinate 7,609,696 of NW_017729034.1, forward strand.
TGAAACTGTCTAGTTTATTTTCATAGTCAAATAGTTTGCAAGATGAAAACACGTAAGGCCAGATTCTCTTCCACCTCTTAGGTATTTAGGTACCAAAGTGTGAATCTAGTTCACTCTGCCCAAGTCCCAGAAAAACATGCAAAAGGTCAGTGGGTCCTTTTCTTTCTTGCTGCATTTTTGTCAGTCAAAACGTAAGGATCAGATGATGGTGTGTTACAAGAGTAAATGCATTATTGGATTTTCAGGGGCAGGATACAATAGAATCAGACTTAAGTGCCTAAGTCTACCAGGGCATCTAAGAAGTGGAATTGAATCTGGTCCTGTAAGGCCAAGACTGATTTTATCTTGGGTCCTCAGCAGCTCCAAAACTGTCTCACTACGTAGCAGAAACCAAGAATATTTTTGCAATAGGAATGAACCTATGCTTTTTGCTGCAATAACCTTTTGTATTGTGAGGAGCAAGTAAAGACATATATGGGGTATTTTGGTAGATATGCTTTTGTGACAGGGCACTTTTGGTGCCTGCCACTTTAAAGCTAAGAGCAGGCAGCCACAAGGTGCGGGCCAGCCGTGATGAGGCCCCCATTTTAGACCCAGATCCTCAGGGCTGAGGCAGCAGTCTGCTGCTGGCAGCTGGAGAAACGTCACCTAGCTGAGCTGCTGCTCAGATCATCCTTGGAGGTAAGGGCAGGAGCTATGGGGATGGCAGGAGGGTCCTGGTCCTGGTCCTGACTGAAAACTGCACCCTGCTGGGAAAGGATGGCTTGGTGGGGCTACCTATGGTGGGGGAGCTCCTCAGAAATACCAGGCCAGTTGCCTCCCCAGTGAAAGGTGGGGAGGGGCACCATAAAACCCCAGCCCCCACATCCTGTTGGGTTACTTAGGCTTAGGGACAGACATGGGGCCCAGGCATGTCTGCAGACACCTGGTGTAAGATCCCAGAGGCCCCAGTGATGGAGCAATAGCATGGCCTGGAGTGAGAAGGCAGAAGAGTGGCCCCAGAGGGGGGCAATAGTGTATGCTGGGTCTGCACAGAGTAGAGTGTGCCATTGCAACCTGATGGACTGTGCGTAAGCAAGGTGTATAGTAGGGTCGCAGAGGCAATCTGAAGGACTACACCAGGGGGTGTGTTGAGTAGGGCTGTAGAGGTGGCCTGAAGAGCAGCACACAGGCCAACCCTCATGAGTACGTGAGTGTGGAAAGTGGCCCAATGAGGGGCTAGGGGAAAAGTCAGCCCTGTGTGAGGTAAGGCCGGAGCCACGTAGAGTAGGGAAGCTCAAGCAATCTGAAGGGCTGTGTGGAGTCCAGCCAGAGAGGGACAAGGCAAGCCCAATGGCCCAAAAGTGGCTGCTCAGGGGAGCAGGGCAGGGAGAGAGTGACCCAGTGATGGGCGGTATGCAAGAGGTCCAGTGAAAGTGGGCAGAGTGGAAGAGGCCCCAGTGAGAGGGAGGTGGTATGCACATGACCTAGTGAAGGGCAGAGTGATACAGTCTCAACATAGGACTGAGTTTTGCCTTGCCTTAAGCCACAGGAATAGTAATAATCTGAATGCTATCTGTGAGGTATGGGACACGATGCTGGGATGGTATGGAGCCATGGACAGTGCCCCCTGGCATCAGGGGATTAAAATGAGCAGCCTCCTGCATTTTATACCAGCTTATGGAACATGTCATGGCAGGTGAGACTGGGTATACTGCCCTACATAGACAGGGGGCAGGATGAGGTTGAGACATGGCCCCAAGTTGGCCCCCTGTTACAGCTTTTTAATGAAAAAATGTTAGCTTTGTCATTCTCCCCTTTAATAATAAATTGTTTGATCATGCCCACCAAGCAAAAATCAACCAAGGCCACAACCGAAGGAAGAACATCCTATCATGTATGCAAATCTATCCCATATCCCTCTATCCCATCCCATTTCTCATATTTATTGCAAAAACTAGATGGAACAGAATTTGTTGCTTTCTTTCAGGGCAGAGTTGCAAGCTGGCTTGGTAGTCCTAGCTTCCTTTATTTGTCCATGGAACAATTATGGCATACATAGCCAGTTCCCCTCACACTACCCTGCCCAGGTCCTGAGCTGGTTCTAAGCTGCTAAAGATAACAGGAAAGTTTATTTTCCATGTGCTATTCAACCCTTACCCTTTTTGATGAGATGGGCTGCAATGGTGGTGGTAGGTTGTCATGTAGAATTTGTCTGCTGGAACCAAGACTGAGACCAACAAAATGCACTGGCCAGTCACAAGATTGCTCACTAATGACTTGGAGTAGATGGGGACATGGTCTTACAAAGGAAGTGTTCTCTTATTCCTCTCCAATCCCCTGAGTCACCTAGTTTTCCTTCCTGTGCTGCATTTGAAATATATGTGGTAACACAGAGAATGTATCAAAAAGGATTGTGGAACTGGCCAATTTTCATGCTAATTAAAGTGCAGAAGATGGAAGTGAGCTGTTTGAAATACATTACAGCACCAAGGAAAACATATTGTGTGATATCATATATTTTCAAGAGCCTTCATTCAAATCCACTTTCAATCAGTATGCAATGTTTTATAGACCCACATGCAGAACTTGCCCTGTTCGTGCATTGGCTCAGCCTTTGGCATGTGATGGTCCTTGCTGCAGCCTCAATCCCTGGAGACTGAGAGAACTAGGTCAGTGGTTTGGAGAGAGACTGAAAGTCCAGGCTTCATTCAGAGGTAGGGAAAGGATTACTAACGTCAGTAGACAGCATAACCAAAGGGGCAAATATTCAGATTTCCCTCAGTGGACATGTATAAAGGAGACAGCCAAATCTGGGAACAGCCTTTCCGTCACATCTTAGTTTTTCTTGCAAGGATTTGGGAAATCTTTGGGTTCAGTGAACTAAGAGAGGTGAGATTATCTTAGTTTATTCTGCGATTCCTGACTCTGCCTGATCCTCCACATTGGTCTGACTCTCTAATTGACTTTCTCATTTTTTGTTGTGTTGTCCCCTGCACACAACTATTATAAGGCTTCAAATTAAAATCTGAGATCTGATATTTCTGAATGGTGGTGTATTCTGTGTGCGTGTGTGTTGTGGGGGCGATATGTATATTTGTAAACCTTTCCCCTCAGGGTGCACTGAGCTTGATGAGTATTTATCCATGATTCCTGTCCAGCTAGGGACATAAGCAACTGAGGAAGGTTTTCATAGCATAAATAAGTGTTCATACAGGACTGGGTTTTGGCTATAAATTCCTTTTTGTTGCATTCATAAATATTGGTGTCCTCAAAAGTGTTTGTGTATGCTTGCATGCATGTGTTGATGCTGTATATTAGAGTTCCTATATATCTCTTTGTATGTGGCAATGTGCTATCATTAGGGCCACCTTATTTCCCTACTTTCAAAATGGGGCGCACACACTCTAGCATACTCAGTTGTGTCTGAGCTCGTCTCAGCTGAGTGCACTGGAAAGTACAGCTTGGGCAGTTGAGTAAAATAATCCTGTTTTCATGGGGTCAGTCCCATTTTAAACTCCAGTTCTGGGCATCCCACTGAAAACAGGACAAATGCTTCCATTTGACTCAACTAATGGGGTACCCAGGACGGGTGTTTAAAACAGAACTGTTCTGGTGAAAAAAAGGGCAAATGGTCTTCCTAGCAAGAGACATCCCATGTCGGTGTTGAATGGAAAGGGTGCTGTAGAATGTGTCTGCATGTATTTTGTGCGCTTGCTTTCATCCCACACATAACTTGTATGAAAGAGTTCTTGTTTTTCTCTATATATGTATGTGTATTTCCCAGCTTGCCCCTAACTGCAAGGATTCCTAGTTTCTGAAGTGCCTGGAACACCCAGTAAATGTGTCAGGGACCCACAGTTCTCTTCTGGGCTGCAGTGTTTGTGTATATTGGAATTCCTCTGCTGTGCTTCTTCCATCTCTGTCATGCTCCCTTTTTCTCCCATCCATCCTTCTCTTCCAGAGACTGAGATGCAAGCGTATTTTGTCCCCAAAGCTGAAAGTTGCTAAGCCCCTGTCAAACCCTGAGCAGTACTTCTGCCCCTCAGGAGGGGATCTGCTGTTTTTTTAATAGTTGTCCAGCTGCTGTCAGCTTTCTGACAATGCATCTAGTCCCCAGCTTCCAGGAGAGATCTCTGCTCAAGCCAAGGTTTTCTCCTGGCAGGGGACAGCACTTCATTTGCAGCCACTGAAGACTCTTCTATTATGTTATGCCAGCTTTGATAGTAGGTACAAGTGGAGACAGCTTTTGTTTTAAAGTCCCTCTCTTTCCATCCAGCCAGAGTAGACAGATGATTACCCTTGGTTTGGTACCTGTGTGGAATTACACTGACAGAGCAGCAGAATCCAGGAGAGCGCTGGAACAGCAGCAGGTGTGGGCTCCCTGTCAGGGCAGGGATAGCTGCTTAGCAGATGGCTGTAGAGGGATGTGGAAAAGGGAGCTGAGCTGTCTGTAGACAGGATACTTAATACCTTGGAGAATAGTGATGGGGAGAAAGGGCATTGCATGACTGCCTAACAGGTTGCAGACTTGAAATGCTCAAATTTCTTCAGCCCCTTGATGTTATCAAGCATTTTCCTCCTTGGAGAAGGGACAGGAGAATAGACGCAGAGAGACACACACCTAGATAGGTAAAGAGAAATCAATTACAGCACAGAAACAGAGGTGAACACAATCCGGGGACTTGCCAACAAAGGAAAAAATAACCTGAGGTAACTATTGCTCACTAAATTCTAGTGTGGATGCTTTAGGGTACCTCAACCTTACAGTGACAGGGAGCTCAGGATAATAAGAAAAGAAAATAAGTCCCAAAGAAAATAAGCCCCATTTCCCTATCTGCACTTCGTAAGCATCCATCCTGGAGACAAGGCAGAAATGGCACTCTAATGGGACCTCTCTTCCTTTGCTTATGGCCTGAGATTCTGGAGTGCTCAAGGGTACTGCCTCAGTTCCAGATTTGCTACCCATGGAGCAGATGTGTATGTGTGTGTGTGTGGGGGGGGGGGGGGGG
>NW_017729034.1:7614895-7623245 GCF_001723915.1 Gavialis gangeticus
GGGTGTGGGGGGGGGGGGGTGGAGAAATCTTATGTTGTCAGTGGAAGAGTAGCATTACCCATGCTGCCATATACTTACAGTATTTAGACTTGGAAACAGTGCAAGTTGGGCTTGTGTATGTGTAAAAGGGTTATACATTTTTCATCACAGCTGGGAGGATTAGTTTTGTTTGAACAGCATTCTGCAATCCTTGGTCACCTGAGAATGGACTCACCATACAACAAAAGGGGTCAATGTTGTTGAGAGGGTAGGGTAATCATTTAAGTAACTGTAATTTTAGTAATCGAGATCCCATGCTTCCTCTGTCAATGAATTATTTGCTTTAATGGGCAGGTTGTAGTCCTGCCTCTCTAAATCAAACAGTCAACAGTACCTGGATGATTCTATTCCACTTGCAACACATTACCTGTGTAGGTACCCATATGTCCACGCACAGAAGGGAAATGCTGGATGAGTTGCATGCAGTCTGAACTGTGTATATGTACCAAAAATTGCTGTGGTGTGGCCACACAAATATCACTTAAGTGTGAGAAAGTGAAATAGTATTTTTCCCTTAGTGTGTATTGGCTACTGGGATTTAAGGTCACTGGAATCACTTTCCTAAGCAGGCTAGCCCTGCAGCTCTGTTTGTCCCTACCAAAGCTTCACAAGAAGGTCCCAATGACTTGACAGCTTCTTCCTTGTGGAATGGGCTCAGTGTTCAAACTAGGACTAGCCCTGTTTGAAAGCCCTCTCTCCATAGTTTCCTATTAAAAAAGGATATTAAAGTTTGCAGGCTTCTTAAGTAGTGATTTTCCAAATGAGATTTGGTAAATACAGCGTGGCAGGAAACCTATTTTCTAAATCTGAGACAGTTTGAGATGCTGAACTCTCCACCCATCCTGAATGATGACAAAAGTCAAAACCTGAGAAACTTTCACAAAACTGATCATCTAGAAGGTCCCTAACCAGCAGCATCAAAACATTTTGTTATGATTTTCACTTTTTTTAAAGGCTACTAATCACCTCCATCCACCTGTCCTCAGGATAGTGACAGTCCATCCATAAATAACCTGTTTTCAAATCCCAATGACCCACAATACTACAAGAGCAGGTAGAGATCAGAACCCACATACCCATTTCCCTGGCTACTGCAGGCGTTTTTCGTATAACACTTTTCTCTAGCGTGCTGTCCATTTATGCTTTAATGATCCAAGCAACTGTGCCTCTGCATACAAGAGCTTGACTAGTGACAGTCACTTGGCTTATGCTCTTCCCAGGGAAAACCCCTCTCCCTGATGATTGCTTCATTTATTTCATTTGTCTCCTCTCCATCCTCTACCCTCCCCCCTCAACCCTCTTCTCAAGAGAATACAGCAGAGACAGATAAGCTAATGAGACAATTAGCTCTCAGTTACTTGATTGAAGGGCCCTTTATTTCCCTAACCAGTCAAACCAATTCTTAACAGTGCAAGCGCTTGACTTTATTTTTACAATGTGATTTATCTCCCCACTCACTTCTATAAAAACCCCTCATTAAAAAGAACATTATTAAGGTGGCAAAGTCAAGAGCATAAAAGTTGGGAAAAATGCCACAGTTGAGGTTACACAGGCCAACCGAAGCTGGTCAGTTCAAGCATATTCATCTAGATACCTTTTTTAGGTCCATACTGCCTTTTTTTCCCCTCCAGAGAGCCCCTACCTCAGTATCCAAGATGGATGGTGTTCAGTTAAATGTGCAGTGACACAGTATTTTGTTTTCGCCTCATTCTTCCACAAGTGGCCCTAGGCCACTTTTACTGCACACTAATCAAGCTCTGCTCTGAATGTAGAATTGCTGCTATCTCCACAGGCTTCTCCATGGCACTCAACACTAAACATCTGAACACTTCACAAAGCATAAATATATTTATCTTTGCAACTGCTTTGCAAGGTGAGGGGCTCTTCCTGTATTCAAACTACAGCTGGGGAATGGAGGCACAGAAACATTAATGTAAAAGTTGTGCGCTAATCTTGGGATCCTAAATTTGGGATGCTTATGACCTGATTCTGCACAGTACGTAGTACTGAACAGGTTCAGAACATGGTTCCTATTGACTTCGTTTATAACTGTGAGTTACACACATATGAAGGAGGAGCATGCAGTAGCTGACCCTAACCAAGACTTCTAGCCTTATTACTTTTCCAGAGTCTGAAGTTATCTAATGAGTGGCTGATGCAAGCATTTGCTGACCAATGGGCTACTGGCTAACTGTTCACCATTAATATTTGTGGGCATGCCCTGCTCACCATTTGCCTGGTCATCCAAGTCACCATGGGGATTTTCTGTTTGCTGCTTCCTTGGATCTTGAATCCAGCAAGAGTTTGCAAAGTGGCCTGAATATAGTAAGATTGGAGTGCAGTTGTAGCTGTGATGGTCAATCACAACTCCTGAATAGACTTTGCTGTTTTTTTTAAGAGTACCTGCAAAAACTTTGCAGAGGTACTCTTGTAGGAGAACTTGTGCAGAAAAGTAAAGAAAGATAATAAAAAAAGAATCACAAGCATTAAAGCAAAATATACAAATTGTATTAAAACATTTTAGCAGTATTTGTCCATATTTGGCACCAAGGTATAAGGCAGTTGAAAGGAGCATCTCCTAACCTTTCCCAAAACCACAGTTTCTCAGTCCCCTAGTTTAAGATGTGCAGATCAGCAGACAGAGAGTTAAGGCTTTCTCCTGCTACACTGCGGCAAAAGTGAGAGATTTAAATAGACTGGAAATGTAAATCCAACATTTACTCCATAGACAGATAGTGGCAGAGAGGAAGGGAGGGAGGATGGATGATCACTGACTGTGTGAGAAGAGAGATGCATCATACAGTATATATTTTATAGGTATTAATATTCATACCAGTTCTCTTGCTCCCTCCAGGCTCTGTCTGCTGCTTCAGTTCATCCATCCAGCTTCAGGAGGGAGATGGATCTCTCAGCACTTTCCTCTTACTCTAAACTAGCAGTTAGATGTTGGAGATGGATGCACACGAGTTTCTTGCTCAAGGGGCTTCACCACCTAGGACCACTGGCTAAGCCATGAGTAGGCTTGGGACTACAACCTTGTGCTGGAAGTGTTTCCCACCCCTCCAAAGGAAGACATGTACTGGATTTGGACAAGGACAGGCCAAATTTGGAAAAGAAAGCCAGTGAGACTTGAGTTTCTAAGGGCTCTGGTGAGAAGGTACTGTTCATGATCATGGTGCACAGAGCTCCAAGGACTACCATGATCATGTGTCTTGTGTTACTTAAAGGCCTGGAACATACCACATGGCAGTTTTAAAATATTATCTTGCTATTTGGCAGTCAATTGCAGCTCAGTCTGGGTAAGAATCAACTCAAAAGTACAGTGAACTTGAGTATATATGATGAAGGACTGGCTAATCCTGCTAACTCCAATCAGTTTGGTGACTATTTTGTTGTTTTCCCAATCCCATGAAAATCATTGTGGTTCATTCCAAATGGCACCAGTAGCTTACATGGATCTGGAGATGTAGGGAGAAAATTTTCTGCTGCCAGACATGGAGAGATTTACTTTTCTGGGCTAGTGTTAATAGGACCATTTTGTAAATGCTTAAAGGTAACTCTTTAGAGACATGTGGAAGAGAAGATGGACAAGAATTTGGAAGTTTATGTACAAAGTCTGTAACTGTATTCTCATGCTGACAACTCTGAAGATATTCATAAGGAAAAAAATACATCCATTTTCTTAACTCTGCTCAGAAAAGAGACACTGGCAGTCCTGAAAGACTGATGCTTCCCTCTGGACCCAGGTGATATGAACTATAAAGACTTGATGGAAGTGCTTAAAAAGCGCTATGTACCCCAAATAAAATTTCATAGCTGAGAGAGATAAATTACACTTAAGCTAGCAAAGAGGAGGGGAAAAGCCTATCAGCTTTTCCTGGCTGGTCTTAGCAGTCTGTCCTCAATTGTCATTTTGGTATCCATCTGCAAGGAGGCCTCTGGGATTGTTTTTTGTTTAGGATTAGAAAACTAGATTTTAATGAGAAGCTGCAGAGTATGCAGATAATAGCTTAATTTGTGGAAGAACAACAGGAACTGGGGATGTGTCCAACACAAGGAGGCAGCAACTTGTGAGAGTACCTGTGCCTATGTATACAGGAGTATGGCAGGGCCAGTCCATAGTCTTTGCTAGCCAAAGGAATCACTATAGCCAAAACTTTAATAAGGTTGGAGGGAGACATATCCCGATTGTTTGAGGTGTGTGTAGGGATGTGGCGAAGAGATGAAGCACAGTAGTTTTTTTGTAGGTGAGGAAGAACAGTAAAAAGACTGAACACCTGGCTTAAGCATGTTATACATGCCCAATAGCAGTCAGTGAAAAGAGGCCATTTTCATCAATGTGAACAGGGGGGAAGCCCAGAGTAAAATTTGTGAGTATGCATAACCAAATCACCACTCAGAATTACACTGTGTTACCTGGAGCCCCATATTGGTTTATTATAACTATTACTATACTATACTATGGGGTACACAGAAGCTACAGTATCCATTTTGGAAATATACACACACAAAAAAACAGCTTCTTTTTATCTCTGAGAGATCAGTTTGGTCCTAATATTAGTCTAGTAAAAGCCCAGGTCACCAGCTGGTAGAAGCTGATGTAGCTTTATTGGGGTCAGAGGAGTCACTGATTTACAGCCACTTCAGATCTGGTCAGAGGTTTTGAAACCTTCATGTTACAGTGAAGTACAAGGATGGTTATTTATGGTTGTTGTTTGCTGTAGAAAGAAGAGTTTTGTAGCCAGTTGGAGAGATGGGTTTGTCAAGATTCTTATTTTATTGCAGTAGCTTCTAGTGCCTTTGGGGGATCCACTGTCTGAGATTCTCTACAAAGATACTGAGAGGGACAGAACTCACCATCTAAGTAGACAGCTCAGTCAAAGGGACACAAGGGGGGGTGGAATGAGTTGCCCAATGCTACACAGAAGGCCTGTGGCAGAGGCAGCCATAGAATTTTAACCTCACCTCTGCTTTCCTTTCACTCTACCATGAGACAATTGCTTACAAAAGGACATAAGAACAACCAAAAATATTTAACCTAAAGCTGTTTGACCTCTTTTCACTGTCCCTTTCTTCCCTTGAAAGAAATGTCTTTTTTCATTGCTGCTGCCTGATCACCTTCCACTTCAAAAGGAGCTGATCAAGGAACTCCATTCTCATACTTCAAAAGTCATAGGCATGCATCTTCAGAGCCAAAAAAGTTAATCACAGCAGTATCTGGAAAATTTTCAGCATTGTAAACTCTGCCCCCTGCCTCCTCACCCCTGAAACATTTTCTTGTCTCCAACTCAGGCAAAGTTTAATTTTTTTCCAAACTGAAATTTGGAAAATTGGTTTGATTAAATCAGTCTTTTTTGCTTTCAAATTTAAAACAAACAAACAAACCCGCCAAATACCCCCTCCTCCCCCATAATTAAACTCAGGTTTCAAAATGAATAGTTTTAAACTGGAATTATTTGTATAGACTTGTTTGTGTTTTAAAATGTCTCAAACAATTTAAGTTTTCTTCAAGTGAAGAAGCTCTTCAAAACAACCTGATTCTTTATTATATATATAGAAAGAGAGCTTTAAAAAAGGTTTGTTTCAAATTGAAAGATACCAATAAAAAATCCTGATGAGTAACTCCAGTTAATCATGGCTTTATACTAACTATTGTGATGTATGACAGCTATGTTACCTTACTTTACTTACTTTAGGACATGGAAATCAGGGCCTAATCAACCCACAGGACACTTCCTGGCAGTCTGTGAATAAATATTGGACAGAAGATGTTTGGACATGAGTATCTAAGTATGTTTGTGTCACCAACTATGAGAGATGTGATGAAAAATGTTGTGCATGTATCTGTAGGCTGGTGTAGAGCATCCTAAAGTGGTGTGTGAATGAAACTATGGAAAAATATAGTAACTATCTTAGAGGCTGTACAGAAAGCTTTGAAGTTCCACTTGTACAGCTCTGGGTGGACAGAATCAGTTTTTCAATTGGTTGTTTGCATCTTTTAACCAGGAGCCAGATTTCCTAAACAGTCAATTGTTTGCTGTTTACATTCAAAGAATCATCACTTCTGAAAAAACATGCATAAAACTGCTCCAAATAGAAAGAAACACTTGTCCTCATAAAGGAATAATGTATGCGGAAAGTGTGTCTGTGTTTAAATCAAAAACACACAACAGCAGCAGCACATCAGACACTTTTTTTGACCAAAGCTTGACTAAAGAATTGTTTCCCCTGCTTTGACGTAACTCAGAAAATAGCAACATCAATTTTGTAAAAACAAGTCTTTTGGCCTCAGATTATGCTTTAGAATATTCACCTAATCAGGAAACTTACTGAAAGAGTGTCTGAAGAAGCAGAACGAAGAGCTAGAAAGCTGCAATTCATTCCTGCTCTGCTTATGGAATTTGCAATGTTATTCTCACAGTGAGCCAAAAGTCCATAGCTCAGAGTCCTCCTGTTATTTGGGGACTGGGTTATCTTCAGTGCTGCTAAAATACACAGAACACTCTGTCCTTCTTTGGGAATCCTATAAACACAATTTCGCCCAGGTTTTTTAAAGCTCCCTAAGAAGAAGCCTGGTGCTGACCGTGGTGCTGATGTTCAAACCTTAGGACTATACTGGAGCAGACATCTCTCAGAGTGTCCCAAGAGGCAGCTGGATCACTGCAAATGCAAGAGGCTTCTTAATGAACAGTCATTACACATCCTGTGCTCTCCAGTAGCTTTCTCTCTCATTACAAAATGTACTACACAGATGAAGGCTCCAAAGCAGATACACAAGACGCTGTGTTTCTATTGCATAGGTTTCCCCAGACAAGAGTAGTGACAAAACCACAGCAGTGAAGTGATGCCATTGCTTTACACCAAAAGAATGGGGGTTCTTTCCATCTATCTTTAAAAAAAAAATCAGAGTATATGACCTGTCATGACTCCTTCACAATGCTTAGAAACGGAGTGTACTACAATATAGCTCAACTGGATTTTGTTCTTTACTGAACAATATCTCATGCAAATGCTTTGGTGAAATAATATTCTGCACAGGAAGTAAGTGACAAAGCAGTGAGAGGGTGATGGAGAAATCTTTTATTGTGAATGAATTAAAGCATTCAGGCATCAGTCAAATAGAAATGGCAGAGAGAAAGAGCAAGCATGCAATGAAGAATGGGAACAAGGATAAGAGATGTTTTTCAGATGAGATTTGAAATGAAGAGCTGAGGACACAGGCTATAGAAGGTGTTTTAACTGTGGTGAGATTTTGTTAACAGCAGAGGGATAGGAATCAAGCCGAACATACATCATTCCATCAGGTTGGAGTAGGAAGTCTGTGGAGAGTTTAAGAGGCTACCAGCCTCTAGCTTATTCTTTAGCCTCCAAGACTCTGAAATCTTTGGGTGTAATTCTCTTTTCAGACCTCAAGAAAGTTCCCCTAGTTCTCCATCCCAGTGGTATTTGAACTTCTGGAAGCCCTTTGTTTTCTTTTGCCAGCCATATTCTTAGGTTTTAGCACTCTTTCCACAGGAGGAGATGGTCAGGACAAATCCATGAAGACCGTAGCTATGGATTAGGGTGCCCAATACCATTTCCTATACCCTTTGAACCTTGGTAGTTTTGAAAACCAGACCAAAGGGGTGGATAATGATGCCAAGTCAGAGAAGAACATCCTCAAAATGGGGTGTTCAAAGATGTGGGCTTAGCTCCAATTTGTACAGCCCAAGACTAGCTCTGCCTTTGTCACAAGAACACTGTTTTGCAGTTACATTGAGAAGGACCTGGCTATGGAAGGCCTGGGATTTGACGGAACGTCTCAGTATCATTTGAATAGAAACTGTTTTCTTTCCCTCTTCCTCCACAACTTCATTACTTTGTCATGACTGCAGCCTCAGTACAGCCCTTTACAAGGGTTCAGGACGATGACTTTGAATTGACTCAAACTGGAGCCAGTTTCGGCTAAGACACATGAAGGGCTTCTTTGTAGCTTTCAGCCCTCCAGTCCTTGTCTGTTCATTTAATTATAGTGAGACATACAAATGAGACATCATCATCATCTACCATTTTTCTACACAAAATTCAACACAGCAGGCAATATTATTGGCTCAGTTTTATAGATGGAGGAGACTAAGTGAAGTGCCAGACTACCAGGAGCAAAAACTCTATTTCCTAGTACATCTTAAAGTACTTAAAGTAGATAAGCCTGAACTCATGGGGCACTTGTACACATGATGAGGGTTTAGCCCTCAGGATTTTATTCTTTATTCTATGCCCCCTAAATTGAATTTTTCCATCACATTATGGCAAAGGATCCAATCCTTTTTTT
>NW_017729034.1:7623429-7640950 GCF_001723915.1 Gavialis gangeticus
TTTCCCAACCTTTTTTTTTTTTGTCAGAGCTGGGTGGGTTTCCAGTGGGTGGGCTTGGGGACCTGTTGGATTGGTCTGGGTGCTGCCTCCAAGCTGGGGCAGCACCCAGCCTTCAGGAGCCCACCAGGTAGCCCCAGGGGGTGCTGCCATTGTGGAGGGAAGGTCCTGGACCCCACACAGCTCAAGGGCCTTTCAGCCCACTGGCAGCTTGTTTCCCAAGCCTGTGGGAGAGGCAGAAAAAGGATTAGGTCTCTCACCACTTCTGCCTTTAGCAAGTGTCTGTGGCCGGCAGAATAGCTGGGGCCATCCAGGAATGGGTTGGCTTGTCTCTGGGGCAGCACAAGAAGGTGGCAGGATGGCAACTGGGTGTGCTGGTCACCAGAGAAGGCAGCAGAGATGGTGCATGGGGTGCTGGAAACCTGGGAAGGCTCAGGGAAATGTTGGATCAGGCATCTCTGAGCACTATCCCAACCACCTTCTCTGGCCACCAGCAAACTCAGCTGCCCTCCTGCTGCCTTCCAAAACTGCCCCAGGAGCAAGCCAGCCTGTTTCTGGATGGCCCCAGGTGTCCTACCAGCCACAGGGGTCTGGTGAAGGCAGAAACAGTGAGGGGCCTAATCCTTTTTTCTTCAGAGCCTGCTTGCCTCTCCCATGGCTGGGGGTGAGCTGACAGCTGAATTATTGCAATTTGCAACATTTAAAACTAAACTACATGGGCATGTAGTTTAGTTTGCAATGATGCAAACTCATTTACAACCCCCCAGACTCTTGCACATATATAGTGTGACACCATTAAGTCACACAATGTGGCATTTTCATCATGTGTACATGGTAATGGTGCCACATGTACAAGCACCCATGGTCCTTACTCCGGCAAAATTCCCGTTGGCAACACCTCACTGAATGGCTGATTGTCTATCAATGACCTGTATAGACAAAGGAAGGAAAGCCTATTCAGTAAGGGTTCTGAGAGATATTCTCAGATCTGATCTGCTGTGCAAGTTTGGAAATTAATTTTTCTTACTCTTGCTCAGTTTCCCCACCTGAAGAAGCAAGAGAAAAAGGCAGAGGACCACTCCTCCCCATTGTAAAATGCTTTTATATCATTGGTAGGTATTCACATCGTTTGTGAAGACTCCAGAAGCTTTCATCTAGAGGAATAAGAAATGGGCCATATTTGATTTGGATTCGGATTTGGGGACAATGATTTGATTTGTTGATTTGGATCACTGTCTCCGATTTGATTCAGCCAAATCTGAATCTGAAGATTCAATGCTGATTTGGATAATCAGCAATTTGGCTATAAACACAGCTTTAAATGTTTTTTCTATATATTTCGAGGTACCAGGCGCAGCTCATGAACACTGTGATGCTGGGGAAGATGGGGCATCCCACTGGAGTGCAGGAGGCCCTCTGGATTATCAGCAGTGAACCCAAAAGTGGACCAGAAGTACTTTCAGTCCACTTCCAGGTCTGCCACTGAACATGCTGGGGGGCCCCCTGCACCCCCCCCGGCTTAGTGATCAGCCGCGAGGAGACCCCAGGTGCCCCCCCAGACCCAGGAGGCACCAGTTGCCAAGCCAGGGGAGCACAGGGGGGGCCCCCAAGTGGACCCAGAAGTGGACTGAAAGTACTTCTGGTCCACTTCTGGGTCTGCTGCTGAGCATGCTGGCAGCCCCCTGCACTCCTATGGGATGCTCCATCTGCTCCACCATTGCAGCATTCACAAGCCGCCTGGCACCTTGAGGTATGTAGAAAAAACATTTAAAGCTGTGTCTATATCCAAATCACTGAATCTTTCCAAATCTGTCTGAATCAATGTAGAGGGTTCTGATTCGATTTGGAGAGATTAAAGGGTCCCCTGATTCGATTTGGATGTTCAGCCACTGAATTCGGCTGAATCTGTGCCGAATTGAATCAGGGACCGGAGCTTTGCACAGCCCTAATTCCCTCTCTCCATGTGCCAGTGTAAACAGTTAGAGGCAAAGTCTGTCTCTCAATATTTAAACAGGGCTTTTCTCAAGTCCACTTATAATTGTATTGCTAGATGTGCACAGGACGGCTTGGATGAAGTCTAGATGTGAGAGAGGAACAGGTGGGCCTTCAAGCTTACAGTGAAGGAGTTGAAATGTGGAGGGGGCAGGATAGCTCTCTTTCTTTTTCCATTTTCTCTTGCCTGTGGAAGTTCAACGCTTCCAGTACTTTCTGATTCCTTTTCAGAGAGCTGTATTCCCCAGGTGGACTGACTGCCACCTCCTCCCCCCACTTTTCTTTGTGTCTTTGGGGATTTGAGCCATGGGATAAAGGGAAGAAAAGCAAAAGAGGGATAAAAAGTCTTTGAGTGGATTCTGAAAGGCATCTTTATGCCAAAAGGCAAAACCCCCACCATTTTAGATTCCCTCTGAAGATTCACAGAATGGGTAGAAGAGATTGGTGAGGATGTCAGACACCTATTCTTTTTTTGCATGTCTTAATTAACCCCTTTGGAAGATAAATCAATGCCTGAGGTACAGGAAAACTGATGGAACAATGTGAGAGAGGCAGGAGGCTTGGCACTCTCTCAGTTCACATGTAATAGGATTAAAGTCAAAATAGGATATGAGGACATAGTGAGGAGAGACCTGGATGCCCTCTATGTACTGTTGCCTTACTTGGGCTGCTTAGCAAGCTTCTCTTTCTAGAGACCTAAAAGCACACAGTGGGCATGTATACACATGCATTTACAGCAGCTTAAATTTACTGCGCAGTAAGTTACTGAACAGTAAGAGGGAATAGGCTGGCGTCTACATGTGCAGATGTTAAAGCACATTAACGCTGTGTGTGGACTGACTTGGGGCTAACTTTAGTCCCATGTCAGTCCATACACACAGTGTTACTGCTCAGTAAGGTGTCTACATGTGTGTTACTGCACACTAGCTAATTGGGAGTAAATTTGATATCTGCATGATGCAGGTATTAAATTTATGCTCAAGGCAGCATAAGTCACCATATTTACTGTGCAGTATGGGCATGCATGTCTAAACACACTCTTGTACTGTGCAGTAATTTCAGTTACTGCGCAGTAAATGCACATGTGTAGATATGCCCAGGAAGTCACCAGATGATAGGATATGGCACCTTGTCTGTTGTAAATAATCCAGTTAAGCCTACCCTCTGACACAAGGCATAGTCATAATCCCACATAAGTTTAACATGGAAGTGAGCCTCCCATGCTACCAAGGACAGTAGGCCCATTCTCAGCCTAAGGCCATGGACAGATGTGCATTTGAATTGCTCCAAATTCTGTTCAGATTTGGAGTATTTCAGGCCATGGACAGATGTGCATGCCTCTGCCATAGGCTTCCTACACAAGGGCTCTAAAATCTCCAAAAAGGTATGCAGTGGCATGCTCCCCATCCAAGGAACACAACAGGAGGTTGCTCAATACCGTAACTCCACTCTCCACACCCCTCTGGATAAAGGGGAGAAAAGAGATGGGGGGCAGACAGGCAATAAATACACAGCCTCTAGTCTTCCAGCATTGGAGTGGAGCAATCCCTTGTCACGTTCCATAGAGCATGCACATATAACTAGAGTTACGTGAAAATGAAATGTTCCATGGAAGGTTTTGCTCCATCCAGGGTTGTGTTTTGAGTGCTTCAGTCATTTTTAGATGACTCCATAGGGTTTTGCCTAGTATATAAGATGGCTTTACCCCTCTTCTGCCACATCTCCCTCCCTCCCCACCTCCTCTTCTAGATATCCACTACTGTTTTGGCTTAATCTTTAACAGCAACAGCTGGAGCTCTATTGGGGATGAGGCAGCAGCAGCCATTGACCACTTCAATATTAGGATGTTTAGATGTGCTTCAACTAGGCCTTGAATGTAGATAGAGCCATAGGCCAGGGGATCCTTATCAATACTAGTGCAGCCCCACTCACAGTATAAACAGTCTTGTTAACAGTGGGGAGAGCTAAGTGTAGAGGCCACCTTAATAGTATTAGTGATAGTAAAACTCCAGGGCAAACAGGCCATCAAACTGAAGTCCTCCACATACCTGCCAGGAAGGAATAGCAGAGAAAGTTCTCCCTAATTCCACCCCTCCCCATACATGCAGTCCCCTAACCAATATGCCCCATTCAGAGAAGGACCAAGGCATCCTTAGAGATGAGAAGGAAGTTCAATTGCCATGGATCATGCAGACCTTGGCTTCTCTACTTCGACAACCAGTAAGGCAAGTAACTAGTTCTAACTGTGATTGCAATATCAGAGAGGTAGATGCTTTTCTGTCTCCATAGGGAACTTAGCTGAGACCAAGAAGCTTAATGGAGCATCTGTCTTAGCTGAAGTCTATCAGATGGCCCAGCAGATCTCCATTTGGCCGCTGTGGTCTTTCAGCTTCACCAGTTCTAAACATGCAGAAAAGTAAAAAATAATGGGATGCTTCTAGAGACACTAAGAATAGAGCCCTAGGTGGAGAAAGAATGGACATAAAGTAAACTCCCCATGTTTGGGAGCAAATGTTAAGGATAAGAAAGTCTCCTGGAGTAAATAAGAACCCAGAGAAGATGTTTTGGCTGAGCAAATAGGTGTCACATGAGAAGAGAATGTGTTGAACAAAGGGATAAAGGCAAAGCCAGGAAGTCTGTGTCAGTACCCAAGCCTATCTAGGACTGATCCAAACCATGCTTCTGAATGCAAGGAGATGCTCCTGGTTTCAAAATAAATACTATTTGGTGAGTATCTCTTGCAACACTGTCCCACACTACCTCTGGGCTTCCCCATGTGATTCCTACATCCACTGGTCCTTGCCTTATCCCACCCATTACAATGAAACAGATCAATCCACACCTTTCAACAGCTTTATTCTTGCCTGTGAAGTAATGAGGCACTACACAAAGATGAATAGTATGTTTGCATGTTTCATGTGATTTCTGTCTGTGTAAGAGCTTTCCTGGAATCTGTCCCTGGGTTTCTTGGCTGTATTATCTGAACAGTATCCTCCATAGACTCCCAAATAAAAGAATTTTAGCTGAGGGATTGGCATAAAAGCATGGATCTGGATGTTGGTCACTGCATAATGTGCAGGTGCTCAGGTCTGGTATTTCTGTTCATCCTACTATAAATTCAGAAGCTATTTGTAAGATTCAGATCTGACTCTAGCATGAGATTTCAAACTCTGAAATGTTACTTCTTGATTCTTAATGAAGATGAGATATACTTCCTTGGGCACATCTACACATACAAATGCTCTGGAGTGGGTTAGCTTTGGAGTAATTTACTCTAGAGCAAATTCACCCCAGGCAGGCAACTACAAATGCAGGGAAGTGGAAGCAGATTTGCTGCTCACGGCAGCAGTCTGCTCTGCTCCCACCAGCCCTGTACTGGCCCCCTGCAGTAGCCAGGGGAAGCTCTAGGCTCCTCCTTGGTTCTAGCCTAGGGTGATGGCAGGGAACATGGGGCCATGAGATAGCTGTCACCTAGTGGGGGCTGGGAGATGGCCCCCTGCCCCCAGAGCTGCCTGCTGCTGGGGTAGGCTCCACCACTGGAGCCCAGGCAGGGACAATGTCCCCTTGCCCTGGCAGCAGGGAGATCCTACTCCCTACTCTGCAATTGTAATTGTGGAGTGGGGGCTGGGAGATTGTTATTGGCCAGCCTCCGCTCTGCAATTGCAGAGTGGGGGCTGGGAGCTCTCTGGTGCCAGGGCAGGGGGACATTGTCTCCACCTAGGCTCTGATGGTGGAGCCAGCCCTAGCAGCAGGCAGCTGCCAGGGGAGGGGGGGAGCAATCTTCGGCCCCCTGCCATCTGGCTGACTGGGAGCGCATTTGCTTCCAGTCAGCCACCTACATGTGCCCTACTGCTCAGTAATTACTCCTGCGTAAATTTTCAACTTGTATTTACAGGTAGCAAATTTACTCAGTATTAGAGCAAATTACTGTGCTGTAAGCATCTGCACGTGTAGCCAGCGACACTTACGGAGCAGAAATTTGCTCTGATCTTGAGTAAAGCACCTTGTGTAGATGCACCCCTTGTGCAGTAAGCATGTAGCAAAAGGAACTTTTCTAGAACTATTACTGACAAGTGTAACCTAAATTCCCAACCTGCAAACACATAAGCGTACATTTTGCTTTAAGTACATGAGCAGAATAGTCAGCCCCATTGAATCCAGTGGTATTAATCACAGCTTACAGTTAAATCTGGGCATATATTGGCAGGAGCTGGGTCCAGATTGTAACCCCCTCAGGAATATTCATTAAGGCCTGTACGGTTAAGGAACACTGCTGCACGACTTCTTTATGTTTTCCAATTTACTCTTCAGTTCTCCTTTATCCTCAATATCCTCTTTAAAACCTGGATGTAATAGTTTCTTCCTCCCCACCCCACCCCCCACTTACCAGTAATGCTTTTTCTGGGAAGTGCTAATTGTTATGGTTCTTCACTTGTGGCAAGTTAACATTAATTAGAGAAGGGACTGAACAAACACCCATGCCTAAGGAAGTCTGAACCTTGGCAATGCTTGGATTTGATGTTGCCACTTCAGGTTGACTCTTAGTATTAACATTATGGCATGTCCCAGGCAGGGCCCATAACAGAAGAGAGCAAACTCTATTCTTATTATTTTTTAATGATCGTTCAGGGGATTGCTAATGGGATAGTAAAGGCTTTCACATCCTGGGCACAATCCAGGCTCAGGTTGTAAATAACTTAAGTCATTAAGATCTCAGGACCTGAGGGAACGTAGGGTAGGGGACCCTTTAGCATAAGAGGATTCCCACAATAGATTGAGCATCATCCCAGAGCAATTACTTCAGCATGCAGGGGTGGGAGCATAACTTTCCTCAAATGTATATCTGGAATCTGCAATCCCCACTGTCCCATAACACTTAACCTCCGAAGCCCATAGAGAAAGAGTATGCCTCACACCTGCACCATTTCCCTAGAGGGAAAAGTTCTCTCTGGAATTCCTTGCACCTGCACAAGGAGATATGTAATTGTCCCAGAGAATAAGCATAAGATATGAGATTGTCCCAGAGACTAAGCACCTCCACCATTTGCTCTATTAGGATTTCCCTCAGGGTCACTGTGTGAAGTTGTAGCAGTTGTGACTGCCAGATCCTCACTGGTTGGCAGGGCTGTTCTCCAGAGTTCTGCCACTAGCCTGCTGACTGCAACCTGACTACCACACACAGTAGAGAGAAAAAGCCAGAGCAGGTCCATATTTAGTGTCTTACCTGCACCCAAAGTCTTTTAGACTCTTACCTTATAAAATTCCTGTTACCCAACCACCGCCCCCCAGAGCCTTCCCTGGCCTGTGCCCAAATGGTTCCAAAAGAATCTGTTTTACTTTCTGTATCCCTCTAGAGCAATTCTTATTTTGACACTCCATTAGGCCCTAGGCCTCCTTTTTCTTACATAATACGCCTCTATTACCTTGAAAATGTTTTGGTTGAAAGAGCAACATATCTTAATCTATGTTCAAAATGCTGCTTACCTTCCAGCAATTATAACAAGGAGTAGGAGGATATTTTGCCAGGAACGATGACCTGATGTAAGGCATGGGTGGAATCAGTTCCAGCTGTAAGAAGTGGGTCTCTGTTGGGCTTTAGAATGCAAACTCAACAGACCTAGATTTGCCAAATCCAGACTTGGGTTTTGACATAGTAACATAGTTGTTACTATGTCACTATGTCAAACATAGTTGGCAGGGTTGGAAGGGACCTGAGCAGATCATCAAGTCCAACTCCCTGCCATGGCAGGAAATAGTACTGGGGTCAAACGACCCCGGCTAGGTGTCTATCTAGCCTCCTTTTGAAGATCCCCAGGGTAGGAGTGAGCACCACTTCCCTTGGAAGTTGGTTCCAGATCCTAGCTGCCCTGACTGTGAAGTAGTGTCCCCTGTTATCTAGCCTGAATCTACTCTCAGTCAACTTATGGCCATTGTTCCTTGTTACTCCCGGCAGTGCTCAGGGGAACAGGGACTCTCCCATTGCCTGCTGGTCCCCCTTGGTTAGTTTATAGACGGCCACAAGATCCCCTCTCAACCTTCTCTTGTGGAGGCTGAACAGATTCAGGTCCCATAGCCTCTCCTCGTAAGGCCTGCCTTGCTGCCCCCGATCATGTGAGGGTCCCTCCTCTGGACCCTCTCGATGCTGTCCACATCCCTCCTGAAGTGCAGCACCCAGAACTGGGTGCAGTACTCCAGCTGTGGCCTGACCAATGTTGCATAGAGGAGGAGGATCACGTCCTTGGACCTGCTTGTGATGCATCTATGGATGCATGACAAGGTGGGGTTAGCCTTCCTGACCGCATCCCTACACTGCTGGCCCATGTTCATCTTGGAATCAATGATGACTCCAAGATCCTTTTCTGCCTCTGCACTGACGAGAAGGGAGCTCCCCAACCTGTAGGTATGGTGCTGGTTCTTCCTCCTCAGGTGCAAAACCCTGCACTTGTCAGTGCTGAAACCCATCCTGTTCTCATCCGCCCACCCCTGTAACCTGTCAGGATCTAATTGCAGCCTGTACCTCTCCTCTACTGTGCCCACTTCTCCCACATCTTAGGTCAGCCGCGAATTTGAACAAGGTGCTTTTCATCCCCTTGTCCAAGTCGCTGATGAAGATGTTGACCAGTGCAGGCCTGAGGACTGAGCCCTGGGGAACCACACTGCCCACATCCCTCCAGGTCGAAAATGACCCATCCACCACCACTCTCTGGGTGTGGCCCTCCAGCCAACTAATGACCCATCTAACTGTGTAGGCATCGACACTCCAGTCACCTAATTTTTTAATGAGAATGGGGAGAGAGACAGTGTCAAAGGCCTTCCTCAAGTCCAGAAAGACTACGTCCACCGTGACACCTGCATCTAAGGATTTTGTGACCTGGTCACAGAAGGCCACCAGGTTGGTCTGACAGGACCTGCCCCTAATGAACCCGTGTTGGTTGCCCCTGCTGGCCCCTTGCAGATGTACTCCTGGATAATTTTCTCAAAGACCTTCCCCAGGACCAAGGTAAGACTAACAGGGCTATAGTTTCCTGGGTCCTCCTTCCTCCCTTTTTTGAAAATGGGGACCACATTGGCCTTTTTCCAGTCCTCTGGCACTTCACCAGAGCACCACGAGTGCTTGTAAAGCTGTGCCAGGGGTCCCGCAATGACCTCTGCTAATTCCCTCAGCACTCTGGGGTGGAGATCATCAGGACATGCTGATTTGAACATGTCCAGTCCCTCCAGAAATTCCCTGACTAGGTCCTCACTGACCCTGGGCCTAGCTGTGCCTCCCCTGGGACCGCCAGGCATCCTGGTGGAGGGGATGACCTGGTCCCTGCTCAGAAAAATGGAGCCAAAGAAATCTCTCACTTGAGCACATATTAAGAACCTGCTTGATCAGGAGCATCAAAGGCATGGCATAGCCTATCAAAACCCAGGAACTGTAGATTAAAAATGACACTCCTAGGTTTAATATATACTCCTATAGATATTTCATACTCCCACTGTGGCCAGATGTGAGATTACAGAATCCAGATTGAAGGGAGTATATCTAGAGAATTCAAAGAAGCATTCATTCCAGAGTCTCTGCTCTGGTCTATGAGTGGAGGAAGCCATGCACCATATGCTGCTTTTTACTGATCACTACTGTTGGTTTGAATAGTTCCATGAATCAAAAGCTATTTTCCTAAAACCATTTTGCAGAGGGGCTGAATGTGCTTGCTATTCATTTGAATTATTAGGATGCTTTTCTTGTGAGGTTCCTATTGGGAGTCATTACTTTGATGGGTGAAAACATAAGGAAAAAGTTCCATGCTTGGCTACAGGTAAAGAATGCCATAGCTGGCAGGAAGGCTGCTTTAAGACAGAGCCTGGTTGTCCTGTCTTGATGCCTTCTAAGGCTTATTCTGGCCCTGCAGAGTAAAGGCTTTGCTTCCATGCACAAAGTGGCTTTGAAAACTTTGTCTTAATGCCGTGTTCCTATCCTAAATGGATCCACTTAACAGCACCTGACTTTAATCACACTCTCCCTTTCCCTTTCTCCTGCTACAACCTTTCACCTCTTTTAAGGTATGCCAAACAATGCTTTCTGTGCATCTCAGTGGACACTTTGGGCCAAAACCCATTCACCTTGAAATTACAATCAAAACTTCCATAGACTAAAATGAACAGAGTGTTAGGTCTCTTCTGCAGCTTCAGCTCCATTAAACTGCAGACCTGTTCATATACTTCATCTCTCCAAATACAGAGGTAATCCTCTGGCCATGTGTGATTCTGTCTTTCTCCTGCAAAGGGTACACATAGAGGAGATTTGCCTGCTACACACCTAGTTACCACTTACTGGGTGCATCTACACATGTGCTTTACTGCAGAGTTGACTAGCTTTTCAGTAAAGCATCACCACCTATACATATGCCAATATTAGGGTGGAGTAAATTAATTAGTTCTGCCATAAGATAATACAATCAGGGTCAGTTTTATCTTAAGGTGGAGTATTTAAATCCATCAAAATGCACATATAGACAGTGATGGGCTGGCTGGGGAACAAGATTGCTAAAGTGCAGGGGCTGCTTGCCACCTAGCCTTGCACTTTAGTACCCTTGTGCCCCACCACCCATCCATTGCCCAACACTACTGCCCAGGGCTGACCTCCATAAGCCTGCTGCCAGCCTGGGGCTGCTCTGTCTGAGCTCAAAGTGCTGTTGTCTTGGGCACAGCTGCAGACACTGTGCCCAGGAGCAGATGACTCCAGCTGAAACAGCTCCGGAGTTTATTGCTGCTCATTAATTTCATGTATAGATGCACCCACTGTAATCAAATCACTCATTTGGCTCATATAGAAGTGTTATGGCTTTTGATGCCTGATCCAAATCCTGCTACAATTACTAGGCAGAGTCCTGTTGACTGATAGGTTTTGGATCAGACCCTTGGAACTGAAGGACGTAAGTTTTCTTTGTGGAGACAGCAATAGTACCTGCTAGTATGGGCAAATGGTTGTATTACAGACTGGCACCTGAGATGTGAGATTTGCACTTTCATGTGCTCTAAGACACAAAGAGGGAGCATGCAGCACTGGTGATATGCTGTGCTTTTTCTAGTGGCTGATTTACAGTGAAGCTCTAAACCTGAAATTTCCAGTTAAGGGTATTTTTTTTCTTCAGGAAGTAGGTTCAATCCTGATGGTGACCAGGTGTGTGTACATATGCAGCTGGGGACCTATTACATTGTATCACTCCTCACCTTTGCTTGTTTCTATCCTTAATTTGATATTTTACCAGATTTTCAGGACCTTTTACCTTTATTTGTAAGAATGCAACAGGCATTTCTCCCAGTGCTCTTGTATGCAAAGTGTGGTTCTATCTTCAATCAGTGACAGGGTGGAGCATGAAAAGTGAGACAAAAAGACCTAGAAAGAGGGTATAAGACAATCCCAAAGAAAGGGCAACCTGAGATAGAGCCATCTAAGTTGCTGGCTGAAGCTTTCACTATGAGGAAAGCTTCAGAGTCCCAGGGAGAGGTGAAAGCCTATGGCAGAGCCAGCCACATTCCTGGCTGTGACTACCTGCTCTGGAAGAGAAAAGGGAATTCCTGGGAGAGAGGAAAGCCTTGGAAAGACTCTGTGTACTATTAAGACAAAGCATTTCTCTCACCCTGGGATTTCTCTCTTTCTGCTCTGGAAGAAAGAAAGTCAAGTGTGAACAGCCATGGCTGGGACTGGTAAAGCTAATCCAGCTGTGCTGACAATGGTTTTTGTGTCTCCAAACAGTCATTGCGAGTCAGGTGACTGCTTCCCCATCATGCACTGAAATTCTCACCCATGTATTGATACCATTTATAAATATTTGAGCAGATTTGGTTTTTCAAATGAACTGCCGCTGTTTGCCAGTCATGAGGCAGAAGCAGCATATCTGGCATTTTAAAGGAGGGGAAAAGATGTTCAAAGTGGGCATGTTATTAATATTTGAAAACTGACTTCAGCACATGTACAGGAAAGTTTATTGTCATGGCATGTTTTAATTTCACCAGAATGTATAATGGGTTTATTTAATATGTAGGTTTCGCTACAGAATTCATTATGGTGGGGTTTGAAAAGCTTGCAAGTGTTAATTAACTTTATCCTCACAAACCCCCAGTGAGACACTTCGGTGTTATCTCCATTTTACAGAGGGGGAGCTGAGGAAGAAATAAATCAACTGACTGCCCTTAAGGTCATGGAGGAAGGCTGTGGCAGATCTGCATCACCTTGCATCTTAATCAGCAGGCCATCCTTATCCTGGGGACACGAAATAGGCCAAACCAAAACCCCAAGGCAAAGTAAATCAAATCGGAAGGAAAATTCAAAACTGGGGCAAATTTCATCAAACTGGTTGAAACAAACAACCAAACAATATTTCCAGGCATCCACATTCTCAAAGAACATTCAGCTGAAAGGTTCTTAAGTAAGTGTTATGTGTAACAGGCAGAAAGGAGGAGAAGAGAGGGCTACAGGCTTGTAAACTGGGATACAGTGACAATGCAAGAGAAACAGGGAGTCAGCACTGAAGCACAACAAATGCTTTATTTTAATGTATACTAAATTCACTGAATTTTGGCATTTTATGGGGACTGAAATGATTTACAAAGTTGAGCAAAATCAGAAAATAATTTTAATCTAAGCAATGAATTTAGCAAAAATGTTATACCATTTTATTAGACATTTTCAAAATGGAACACTTGACTCTGGAAAAGCTAAAACGCTTTATTTTAACATTTCTTTTAAAGAAAACTTTCCAAGTGACCATTCCGAAACAGAATTGTTCTATTAAAAAATCATTCAATTTTTTAAAAAGGAAGTAAGTTTTTAGGATTTTTTTAAAAGGTGATTGAATAGCCTGAAAACAGTAACACATTTCAAGCTAACCCAAAATCAACAAATTGAAAACTTAGCTTCAAAAAACACCCAAACCAAAATGTTATGCCCAAACCAACTTGGGATGGCATTGTTTTTTGATGTAGTGTGAGACCCTGAGCAGGGGGTTGTACTAGATGACTTCATGAGGTCCCTTCCAGCCCTACTTTCTTATGAACCTTTTACATGCCTGTGAGTAAATGAATGTCATAGCATGTCACCCTTCTCCATAAAATGTTCAGCTCAATCCCATGGTTCAATCCATCGTGAGAATTTTGGAGACAATCCTCTGCTATTTTGTGGCTTGGTGAGGTCAGCATTAACCACTTCAGTGATGATGAACTTAGAAGTTACAGTCTGTGAAGTATAACACACCTCCAGTCCTGGCTCATGAATCTGTTATCTCTGCTTTTCCACTTAGACACACACACGTGCAAACCAAATGCAATGTAGAAGGTGTTGGAAGGAAAAGAATTACTCCTGTCCTTGGATTGTTAAGGGTACAGTGACATACCAGGTAGAGATAAGATGAAATCAGGAACGGGAAATATAGTTTGAAAATCAGGAATCACTAAGGAGCCTTAGGTGGTGGAATACACTATCCAGGAGAAAGGATAAGAGTCCCTTTGCTCAGGACGTATACTTTGAAGGTAGCCTAGACATAACATTAATGCATTTACAGTAGAGAATAGCCATGTGTTGGCTGGTGGTGGAGATAGATGGATACAGTACTTTCCACTTTCATAATTCTGTCACATTATAAGTTGATGGCTGCTAATAAAAGTTGAACTGTGTTGCGCTGAGAATGAATTTGGCCCAGTGATTCTTTGATCCATGATTCCTCAACATTTTCAGCATGCTTTGGATTTATGGATTCATTTAAGTTGGCTGGAATGAAGACCTTGGGAAGTCTAGGAGCTCTTGCTCTGTCACTTGAGGCTTCCCTTGTAAAATCCAGTAGTACCCTATTTTATCTCCAGTATTATTCAATATCTCCATGCAGCCACTTAGTAAACTGGAAAAAACAATATAGGCAGGGATGACATAGAGCTCCAGCTATCCTTCACTGTATATAACAGTTCTAAAAGTAAGATGGCCACAGCTTAGAGTAGGGTTGGAAGCAACCTCCGGGGGTCATCTAGCTCACCATGAGTTCTTCAGATGTGTCCTCCACTCTGCACTGGCTTCCCACAGAATATGGAGTTAAGTTCAAAGTCTCAGCCCTTATTTTCAAGATGCTTGATAGCTTTAACCCATGATACCTACAAGCTATCTAAACCTCCAGGAGCAAGGCAGTAGATGACAACTATGCTTGGCTGGCACAATGGACCTGTCTATCATGAAGCTAATTCACCTCTGAGAAAAGACAGAGCTTTCTCTGGCAATTTACCTGGGACTGCAGACACTCTGAAGGGTAGAACTGGGATCCAGAATGACCTGGATAGACTGGAAAATCAGTCCACAATTAAACAAGGACAAGTACGAAGTTCTGCCCATAGGACAGAATAATTCCATGCACAAATACAGACTGGGGAATGACTGGCTAGGTGGTAATACTACAGAGAAGGTCCTGGGGGTTATAATAGGTCTAGCTGAATACGAGCTAGCAGTGTGTTCTTGTTGCAAAAAAAGCCAACAGCATACTGGGTTGTATTAACAGGAGTGTATCTTGCAAATCAAGGGAAATGATTCTTCCACTCTAAACAGCACCAGTGAGGCCTCACCTGGAGTACTGGGTCTAGTTTTGGGCCCCACGCTTCAAGAAGGATGTGGACAGTTTGTGAGGCATCCAGTGCAGAACTGCAAAAGTAACTGAGGGCTTGGGAAGCATGACTTATAAGGAAAGGCTGAAAGAACTAGGGTTATTTAGTCTGGAGAACAGAAGACTGAGAGGGGGAATTTGATAACAGTCTTTGTATGCTTGAAGAGTGATTTTAGAGAACATGGAGATGGGCTATGCTCTGTGGCTGTAGGGGACAGAATTTAGGAGGAACTTTCTGATTATGAGGGTGGCCAAGTCTTGGAAGAGACTACCAAAAGGAATTTTGGATTCTCCATCCCTGGAAGATTTCAAGAGCAGGTTAGACAGACACTTTGATGGGATGGTCTTGTCAGAGATGATCCTGCCTTAGCAGGGGGGTGGACTAGATGACCCCATGAAGTCCCTTCCAGTCCTACTTTCCTATGATCCTATGAATGTGCCATGAACTTCCCCAAGTCCCGAGGAGCTCCCCAAACTTCACCAGCCACTGGTTCAAGTGCCAGGTGCATTTCTTTGACCTTCCCTTCTCCACCATAAACTCAGTATACCAGCATGTCTGTATGAAAGAAAAAGAAAAAAAATGTAAGATAAGCCCAACTATCAAATTAAAACACTGCGCAACATGCACAGTTTTTGCCTGGGAGATGGGGCAGGAGGCTGAGGCAAAAAGCTAATCAGATGTGGCAAGGTGTTCATCATATTACTTGATGCATTCCTGGAAGGTATTCTGATACTACAGGGAGAAGGAGGAACCTGAATGTAATGCAATAGAGTCTTGATCCTACGTGCATTGAAAGGAGCACAATGGTTCTAAGGCAGTAAAGAACCAGAATCTCTCTCAGACAACTGTTTTTTTGGTGTAGAGTAAGTTAAAAGCAATCTTCCATCCCCAGCATTTTTTCCCAAACACAGAGCATTCAACTGAATCATGGCTGGGTCTGCCCCATGTTTATTATACAAGAGAAGGTGCAATTGTCTTCCACACCTTCTAAAGAATTTCCAGTCCCTTTGTTAAAGCTGAAACAAGCTCCAAACATCAAGGGCACGCAGGATATTTTTCTGTTGGAAGACTCTCTCATCTCTGAATAACCACAGGAGTCTTTTTGTCCCCATTCCCCTTCTGCTGAGTCTAGCCTTCCTGGCTGCATACTGTTCTCATACACACTTATCCAGTCACATGTTCTGCCATCTAGGCTTTCTTCCCAGCACAGCAGGTGATTTTGAAGGAGAATCATTTCACTAATTTTGGAAAGGACAACGAGGAAGGTAGAGCTTTAGAGAAGCTGCAACTTGAGTATCTTTTCAGGCCTTGTAAATAATCTTAAGATTCAGGGGAACAGTTAAAATCCTAAAGGACTGTCTCTGATCTTACTCTCATGACAGATTATTCTTTCTCTGAACCTTCCTTTAGGAATAATATCAAATTACTCGCTAGATGAATAGGCAAATATGTGTGTGGGGCTAAGTCAGGGGTGGGCAATTATTTGGGCTGGAGGGCTACTTAGGGAATTGTGAGCTGTTGTGGAGGAGTGGGGGGATGCTGACCCAGTCTGGCATTGGGAGGGGGTGTTGACCTAGCACAACAGGAGTGGGGGACAATTGATCCTATGTGGCCTGGGCCTATCCGCACTGCACCCACCACTGGGACCACAGATGAAGCAGGCAGACAGGTAGGTTGGGTCTCCGTGGAGACCAGCTGGGACCCCTGCCCACCTGCTCTGTCCAACACCCCTGGCAGGGGGGGAAGAGTGGATAGGGTGGATTGTCTGGATAGCAGGGCTGGGTCCAATGGCAGCAGCAACACTGGCAGCAGAAGCTGAAAGGAACCACTATTGCTGGGGCTGCTGGGAAGCTGAGTCAGGCTGCCATGCCACCCTAGCCTCACTGCACCTGAGAGTGGTGGGACCAGCTGTATGTGCCAAGTAAGAAATGGACACAGTAAACTTGGTCCTCTATTAACCTAAACAGAGTAGTGTTTTCAGGGCAAAGGTGCTATTCCAGCAACACATCAAAAATAGGGAAAATCCTGCAGGAAAAAACTATCATCCATAAATATTCACTTGGATCAATAAACAAATACTTTGGCTTATAAATAACTTTTGGGCTCAGATTCCATGTGACCAGTTTTAAGACCATGAATACTTATGTGACCAAGTGACGTTTGAAGTTGAAAGCTTGATTGTTATTAGAGGACAAGACTGCATATCCATCCAGTCAATGAACAGAAATGATACTATGTGATTTATCTAAACAATCAAAGAACAAAGAGCTTGAATAGGAAGCAGTGAGCACTCAGGGAGGAATGCTCATGAACAATGCAAGGAGTTAATAATATTGGTAGCAAAAGTAATTAAGAGACTAAATGTGAATAATAACTTGTGGAACTTCCACTCTATTCATAGATCTTCTAGGACCAGTCAAAGAGGCTGGATTTGTGATGTAAAAGATATACTGTAGCTTCGTTGCTCAGTTGTGTCAGATCACAGTGAAGGAAAGCCAAAAAATAAAATGAAGAGAGATGTATCATAGAATCATAGAAGTCGGGTGGGAAGGGACCTTGTAGATCTTCAAGTCTGACCCCCTGCCTGGGCAGGAGAAAAAACTGGGCTCAAATTCCTCCCCCCTGCCAGGTAGGCATCAAGCCTCTTCTTAAAGACCCCCAGGGTAGGAGCCAGCACCACTTCCCTTGGAAGTTGGTTCCAGCTCCTAGCCGCCCTAACCGTGAAGTAGTTCTTACGGATGTCTAATCTAAACCTCCTCTCCAACAACTTGTGGCCGTTATTCCTTGTTATGCCAGGGGTGCTAGGGGAAACGAGGTCTCTCCCAAACCCTTCTGGTCCCCCCTAGTGAGTTTATAGACGGTCACCAGGTCCCCCCTCAGCCTTCTCTTGTGAAGGCTGAACAGG
>NW_017729034.1:7641573-7642184 GCF_001723915.1 Gavialis gangeticus
TGACTGTGTAGGCATCAATGCTACAGTCGCCCAATTTTTTCATGAGGATGGTGTGGGAGATGGTGTCAAAGGCCTTGCTGAAGTCCAGAAAGACTACATCCACGGTGACACCTGCATCCAATGCTTTTGTGACCTGATCATAAAAGGCAATCAGGTTGGTCTGACATGACCTGCCCCTAATGAAACCGTGCTGGTTGCCCTTCAGCATCATCCCTGAGGCCGGCCCATTGCAGATGTGCTACATGATGATCTTCTCAAAGAGTTTCCCTAGGATTGAGGTAAGACTGACGGGTCTATAGTTGCCCGGGTCCTCCCGCCTCCCTTTTTTAAAGATGGGGACCACGTTGGCTATCTTCCAGTCATCTGGCATCTGGTCCGAGCACCATGAGCGCTCATAAAGCCATGCCAAGGGCGCTGAAATAACCCCTGCTAGCTCCCTCAACATCCTGAGGTGGAGAGCATCTGGACCCGCTAATTTGAACATGTCCAGCCCCTCCAGAATCTCTCTAACCTGGTCCTCCCCAACCTGAGGTCTGGAGGTGTTCCCCCCGAGTCCGTCTTGCATCACGGTGGGGAAGTCCCGGTCCCTGCACAAGAAAACACAGGTGAAG
>NW_017729034.1:7643495-7666309 GCF_001723915.1 Gavialis gangeticus
GCCCCTCTGACCCCATTTTGCTGGCAGAGGATGTGTATTGCTCCTTGACATAGAGCTCCACACCCCCACCTTTCCTTCCTTCTCTATCCTGCCTGTAAAGCCTATAGCCCCTAATGCTAACTGCCCAGTTGTGGGATGAATCCCATCACGTTTCTGTAAGCCCTATTATGTCTGGATCTGAACTGGCTATTCTGAGGGCGAGTTCCTCCTGTTTATTTCCCATACTACGAGCATTGGTATATAGGCATTTAAGGCCTTGCCTAACTGTGTGTACCACCCCCCAATTTGGGAGACTGTTTGGACCCCTGTTTCTTACCTGGGCACTCCTTGCATTTGTCACTTGTCTTGCTTGGGTGGTGTCTCATTGTAATTTTCCTCTCATTGTGAAGTGGGTGGTATTCAGAGATTGGAAATGATCTTCCTAGGGTACAGCATGCTGTGAAAGCTGAGGTTATGAATGAACATGGAGGCTGCATTTCTCTTTAATACCTAATAACAGTGATTACATCCTGCTCACATTGGCTTCCACTGGTAGGGGTGGAGAGTAGGATGGAGAATAAGTGAGCAGTAATGCTACTGCTATTTGCATAGTATTCTAGATGCTAAAAGTATTGTGCAAGCACTGAGAATTATTATCATCCCACTGACCAAGAGTATTGCGATTAACCCAAGGCCACAGAGCAAGTGAAAAGCAGCGTTAAGATTAGAAGCAAGGACTTTTCAATTTCCTGCATGGTATGTCCATGTACAAACCACTGAAGTTGAATTTCTTTCTAATTTTAGAAGAAAGAAAGTGTTAAAGACCTGTTTTAATTAATATCCTCTATTGAAATAGGGTGGCAAAGTCAAAGGAGCATTTAATATGCATTTGCCTTTTGTACCAAAACTGGGGTGACCTACCTTGCCGCAGTGGAACAGCATTAGAGTAAATTCAGTGGCCCCAGTCTTTCTTCCTGCATCTGAAAGACATTTGTACCTCTTTGCCATTAACTTTGAGATGAAAGGGGAAACCTAAATTAGGTTTCACAGCATTTCATTGCAAAATAACTGTGTAAAAAATGATTTTAAGCGACCTAGATGATGTCTTTTCATATCATTGTTTAGCAATATCTGCCTCTGTAGATGATGTAGCTGTTAGTACTGGAGGATCCCTTAGGACAAACTCCTGTTGTAACACATTTTCTTTGCACCAAAGCCTGCATAAATGTTAAATGAAGCCACTTTAAACAAATATAGGAAACAGAAGGGGAATAAGCCTGTTAACAGAATCAGCACTGCAGTCACTAAGTCATAATATTTTATTTATTTATTATCTCATAATACCTGTAACGAAAGTAATGAGACGCTATAAAATAATATTAACAGACACAGAAGTCAAAATGACTCCCAATGTCTAACCTTCTATAAAAGCTACTTTGGCTCCGAACATGCAACCCAAAATAATGTTTTGCTGGAAATTGGGCTGAGCAGGAAAGCATCACTGCCTGATCTACTGCTCTCCAAACTCATATGCCAAAAGACAATCCTGCCTCGACTGGCAAGCTAGCCATTAGGTTCTGACAGAGGGCATGCCAGCAGCTACAGATCCCAAACTATATGATAAGGCGGGGGGAAGGAGAGGGGCAAGTAGGCTGTTAAATAATAACTGGTTTCCAAACTATGGCCTACAGATTCCAGGTCATCTAGGAGAAGGACAAACATACCTTTCAACTGCTTGGAAAGGGGTGAGGGAGCTACTGCTTAGGAGCACATGTTAAGTTATTGCACTGGTACAGCTGCAGTATTCTATAGTAACACAAATTAACTAACTTGCTCTGCTTTATATCATGAATGAAATAGGGTTAAAATTGAAACAGTTTTGCTATTTTTGCATCACCACAGAATCCTGAATATGTAATGCTTACATGTCAGTATCATTTGATATTCCCACAGTTGTTACTTCAATCTGTAGCATTATAGAGGATTTATTGGGGCTCTACAGAACCCAAGATGTTGAAAGCAGAACAGGAAGGAGTGGCGTGATGAAAGAAAAGATGGAGATATAAAAGTTGTCCTTGGAATTATTCCAGAAATTATTTTCAGTAAAATGTCTTTTCACCCACTGTATTTGTCATGAGCTTTCCCCTTTGAATATTCCCTGTTTCCTATTCAAACTACCAATGAATACAGAGGGATAAAAATGCCATACAAAATTAAATCAGAAAATAACTTGGAATAGATAAATAAAATGTGGAAATTACACTTCACTCATGGATATGCAGTCGGAAGTGATAAATGAAGGATTTGTTATTTAAATGATGCATTAGAGATTTTTTACTCAGCTGCATGGGTCTAGGTGAAGGAAAACCCAAACTGGAATGAACAAAGAAACATAATTTTCCTCCTATTTAGAAGTGGGTCATCCACTGAGGGCTGGTCATCTGAAAATCATTCCCTTGGTGCTTCATAAAACCAAAGCTTGTGGGAGTCAAGCAGTAAAGGGCAGAGGTAGGGGAAGATGAGTTGGGGCATGATGATCTTCCGAGGTCCCTTCCAGCCCTAATGTCTATGAAATCTATGAAATTATGAAACAATGAATAACAAATAATCTGAATAATAATCAGTGACTGTGGAGCGTTCAGGTTGCCCAAAGCCATCACATTTTGAGCTACATGAAGAACCAAATGGATATTGAGAGTGGGCAAAGAGGATAGGTGCTGGGTACTCAGAGATATTATGCTCCATGAGAAAGTGAACAACACTAGAGTCTCTACAGGGTAGCTCCAAAGAGAGGGCCAGCCAGGAATGCCATCTGGAGGTGACAGAGACAGCAATTGGCTTACTGATGCTCACGAGAGACAGGAGAAGGTTACTATCTCCTGGTCAGAAACAGAGAAAAGCCAACAGTTTTACTGTGTATCCAGAAGCATCTGAGAGATCTGAGAGGCACAGAACTGTAAACCATACGGTTGGAGTGGCACAAAGGGCTGCCTATTGAAGTTAAATCCACTAAGCCTTGCATTCCATCCTATTCCTCTCAAGCCAGGGCAGGACGGCAGCCTAACACAGATGCAGCCAGGTGGCATTGCCAGCATAGAGCATACAAAACTATCCTCTCCTCAGCTCTCTGCTCATTTAGTTCTGTTTTCATTTAAGTATAATGAACATTTATGCAGCAGCCAATGTTCCATTTATACCCAAGCAGGCCAAAGCGTAACTCCTTGTCTAGCAGAAATGCAACATGGACTCATGATGATGAGATTGGCAACAGGTTTGGCTTCTAAATATACTTCATTTCCAGTCCTGAAGTCATATCATTTCAGGCTGTGATTTTGTCATAGTCTAAACCAACTGAGGCTGGCATGGGGGCCTGTATCTGAGTACCAAACCCACTGCTCTACAGAACATGCTGTGCATAATATAGCAGGTAGCACCCTTCTAGTGTCTACACTGGAAAAAAAAATCAAAGGTGTGTTTTTGAGTTTGCTGTTTGGGTTAAAGTAGAAGTGAAGGCAAAGCAACTTGCATTTTAACTCAGCTTAGCAGCTTGAGTCTGTTCCATGCTCCCTTATGAGCCTTATCTTCAGTTGCTAATCTGAGTTAAGACACAAATGCCTTGACTTCACTGCCATTTTCACTTCTGTTAGATATTTCAGCTAAAGCATCTTAAGTTAAGAATACACCCTGAATCAGTACTGAATCCTGGCTGGTGCTCTGCACTGATAGAGGAGTCATTTGTCAAACAAGATGTAAGATTGAGATGCTGTCTGCTTGTGGTTATTGAAGGCTCCCTGGAAGCTGGCCCAAGAGAAAGGCTGGTTATGCAGTTAAAAGGCACTGACAGAAGTGACATATGTCATGTGATCAGCCCCCTGAATGTGCTCTACAGCCATTCTGTGACACATATGCAATTCATGGTTACACAGTGCTTTAAAAGTGGCTGACTGCCTGACAAATTAACCTTCATCACATGAGGGATCAGATGAAGATGCTCCACTTTGGAGTGCCTTAGGGAACTTGTGTTCCCTATGGTCAATCTATTTCACAATTAGGGCTGGATTGATGCAGCCTAGCCCCACCCCTAGTGCTTTTGCAAGAAGGGAGGGGGAGTGAGCTGCAGTCTGGGGTTTGCCTGGCCTGAGCTGGAGGTGGGTGGGTGGATTGAAGCCCCCAGTGTCTCATGGCTCTCCCCAGCCCTCCCCCTCCAGCACAGATTGGGTAAACCACAGCCCACAGCTCACTTTTCCTCCCTTCTCCCTCTTTCCTTCCTGCAGACAGCACTGAGAGGGGTGGCAGTACTAGGGGAGAGTGGATGCAGGCAGGATCCTATGCTTGATCAGCTCCAAAATGGAGCTTGATTCCACACCCCGACACCCAACAGGCAAATGTCTGTTGGGCCAGGGGGCACTGCTGTAACTCAAGGCAAGGCCATGAGTTAGAGCAGGGGCCTGTATGTCTGTCAGCAGCCAAAGGTCTAGATTAGAAAACCTGAGCTGTATTCTGGGCTCTGTTGCTACCTGCAAACACATAACTTTACCTTTTCCTGCTTCATTGTCTTCATCAGTTAAATAGGACTGACAATGCTTTACTCTCTCTCCAGGCAATGGTGAGTGTAAAATCCTTTGGGATTGGTGAACAGGAGGCACATCTACACATTCATTACTGCACTGTAGTTACTGAGCATTAAGTTTAGTACTTGGTTAACCAAGTACTAAATCAATGCTTAGTAACTTGTACTACTGCACAGTAGTGCTGGCATATGGTCTTTTAGTGATGCTTCCTGGGCAGTAGCCTAATACTACTGTGCAGTAGTGTATTTGTATGGTTCTAGCCCAGCACACTTCTGTGCAGTGTTATTAGGCACTATGCAATTAGATCTTGTGTAGATGAACCCAGAAGGTACTACAAAAACTCAAAAGCAAGAGGTGTGGGGAAAGGGTTTTGCGCTGCTCTCTATGCCAAAGTCCATCTCTCATCTGTCTGTTCCTCCTGGAGTCTCATCTGGCACTGCTATTCTTTCACTTAGTGCTACCATCTTGAGTGGTGTTGCTGTTCTTGGGAAACATGACTTGAACCTTACCCACGGTACATGAAGAGGCTTGGGTTTGTATCACTCTGATTGAAAGGTTCCCTGGAAACAGAGAATGATCCTTGTTTAGCTTTTCCATCTCTGTGGTTTCTAGACCACAGGCAATGACATTTTCACCTGGTTTGAGGGTTGGGGACTAATCCAGCCCTTTTGTGTAACTTTTTTATTTCTTTGTTTTCAACAATGGGGAAGGAGTTTTCACTTGGCCTCTTTGAGGGAATTTCACGCACAGCTGGAGGTGCCCAGAAGGGAGAAACAGAACACTGTTGAGATATTCCAAGTGTCCAAAATAGAAAGCAATTTATATGGACAATTAAGAGGAGCCACCCGGGACTTTGGTGGCTGAGAGCAAGGATGTTGTAAGCAGGCAATTTCTAGGACTTAAAAAAAAGTAGAATTCACCTGTGGCCATGGAGAAGAAAAAGAAAGAACAATTCCCAAGTTCATGTAGCAGGACATCAGCTTCCGACTTGCACAGAAACTGCAGTATCCTGTGATGTCCTGCCAAGGCCAAGCTAGGGCTGATGGGAACAGAGTCATCAGACAGGTTTGGAAGTATTATACTGGAAAAAAGACAAAGCAAGTCAGAGTCTCTGAACAGAGTGAGACACCCCCACACACATACATTTAAAAGCCTGTGTTTGTTGAGCACTCTTCCTCATCCTTTAATTCCCCATGTCCTGGCCCATCCATCTCTCATCCTTGGTGTCCTCTGCTGTATGTCTTTTTTCATCTCATGGTGACACAAATGAACAGGCCTGTTTAAAGGGCAGAACTATGGTGGAGCAGAAATACATGCTACTGGATTAATTTTGTTATCATTTTAGTTCCCTTAGCACTGAGTGGCCTGAGAGCTTTGCGTGACCCAACATTTTCCTGCTGGCCCATCAGATAGGGGACTCTCAAAAAATAGTTAAATCAATTGGCTTCACAGTAGCCCTAAGAAATATGTCAGCTCTTGAGAGAGGTCCCTCAGGGACCATATCAATGGCATGAGGTACTGCAGACTGAAATTTAAGCAGGCACAATGACTTTTCATGACATGAACCTTTCAAAGAGAGGGTGATATCAGATCCGCTCTTTTCTGGTGGACTCGCAGAGTCTGGGGCCTGGTCTACCCTAGC
This sequence comes from Gavialis gangeticus, assembly GCF_001723915.1. NCBI lineage: Eukaryota > Metazoa > Chordata > Crocodylia > Gavialidae > Gavialis > Gavialis gangeticus. The sequence goes on from NW_017729034.1 coordinate 7,649,688, forward strand.
TTCTCCCCAAAATGCTGCTGTTAGTTGTCTCTAATATGAGGTTTGGATAATTTTGGAGTCGTTCTGATTAGCAGTGTAGGAACACAGCCAGGCAGGAAAAGCAAAAGCAATAGCTTTGTGTTCATGATTACAAATGCACGGCTTCTGGCAGCAGCTCCCTTTTTTCGCTGCTTCCCCCCCTCCCCAAGTCAGCACCTAAGGTGCTTGCCCCTGTTGCCCCCTCCTCCCAGTTATGCCACTGATTCTGATTACTAGCAGCCTCTCAGTCTAACACGGACCCTGTCCTTGATAAATTCCTTGGTCACCTCCCCATATCCAGTGGGGGATTCAAGTTTGCGGTGAAATCCTTAGCTGACTCACCCAGCCCTTGTTTGCCTATGTGAAATCATGCCTGCTGTATGGGAAGGTGTGAAATGCTTACCTACACATGGGGCTTCTTGAACCAGAGGGAACTGTTTCAGTTGAGCAGCTGTGAGACTTCTGGAAAGGAAAAATCTTCTGCTTGAAGGCCCCTTTGCACAAGGCCAGGGCTCTTACACATTTTTCCTCTGTCTGAGATCCAAATCAAAAGCTTGGCTGAACCTTATGGGTCTTCTCACCCAGATCAACCATCTCTCAAGAGCCTGGAAATCATATTTTGAGACATGGAGGAATGGGACTTTGAAAGATCAAATACAGTCATGCTGCTATTCTATCAGAGTTGGTATTTCTCCCCTTTTTTTTGCATTCACCTTTGTGTGGACAATGGGGGTGTAGCTCCCCTAAGAAAGCAAAGAACTGTTGTCATGAGTCAACCCTTAGCTCTAATACCGTTTATTTCCCTATCATCACCCTTTGTTGCAGCCTGAACTCACCTTAGCATTTCTCTCTGGGCTCTCTAAGTTTTTATGCCTCCTTTCTGCCTCTCTTGCTGCTATTATTGTGCAGTATTTAAGTTCTTCTGGTTGGGCTGGAAGCACTTCCTTGAAAGCACCTCCTTTCTCTTTTCTGCAGGGGTGTTCTGGGATCTGTCAGGGCTTTATTAGATCCTGTTTCTGACACCAGTCAAAGATTACTAAGATGTAAGACACTTTGCTGAATGGCAGTCTGTTCTAATTTCCTCTTCACATGGGCTCCTGCCTCTTTCCTTTCCACCTTGAATGGAAGCCTAAACAGTCACAAATAACACCCCAGGGAGAGCTCTTGCTTAGGACAAGGGCAGGTTAGGATAGGGCAAAATGAGATACACTCCCTCATTGTGAATCAGGAAGAGGAGGACTTGAATTTGGGTCTCTCATGCCATGTTGAGTGCCCTGACCACTGCACCAATGGCTAATCTGTGATGTTCTGCTCTCTCTCATTGCAGAAATTTTCTCTTGGAGAAAACTTTCACAACAGCAGCATCATTGAAACTGGCATGTTACTGTGAGAAATGTTGGTCTTAATAACCAGCATTTTTGAGTGAAAAACAGTTTTGTCAAAAAACTCCTGACTGACTCCACTAAGCAGGTCTGCATGACGGGCTATGAAGGAAACTGGCAGGCAGCTGGGACACATTACTTTGCTGTTGCCACCATTGGTCCCAATGGAAGAAGAGCTATCAGAAAAAAAGACAAGTGGGGGAAAGTCAACTCCATGGGCATCATCAGGACCTTGGCAGATCTAAACCCCCAGCTACACTACTTTGGCAGGCACAAAATAAAAATGATACAAGCCTGCTGCTACTCTGCAAAGCATCTTGGCACTGAGCTGGACTGCCTGTGCCCTTGCTGTCCAGTGGCTGCTCTTAGTGAGGAAGAGAGTTACATTTTAATGCTGTCTGAGAACTGCTGAAGCAGGTGTGAAGGTCAAAGGCATCTTGGGGTAGTGACAGAACATTCCTCCACTCCACACTAATGCATGTGAGTCATTGCAGGCTGATCCCATGCTAAGGAGGGAAAGAAAGCTCTGTTTTATTCTTGGCAGCCAGAAATTCTTCACCCAATCATGTTTCCAGTCAACATGTTTGAGGGAGAGAGAGTACAGTGTCTTGAGGGATTGCCAATATCCCCTCTAGATCCCTGACCCTGTTTCAAAAGAGCCATGGAAGACCCTGTTCCCAGAGAATCCATTCCACATTTCAGCTTAGCTCACTGCATGTTGGGGCCACTCACTGGGAATTTCTTTATTGCTGTGTGGATGTGTATGCAAAAAGACATATTGCATAAAACAGATATTTCTGTACTTTGATGCATGGGGTCCCAGGAGGGAAGGGATGTGGAAATTGAAGGAGGAAAGAAAGAGCAATGGGGCAAATGGAAGTAGGATGGAGGAGAAGGAGGGAGAGTTTGAGAGAGAAGGGAGCTAACACAGTCAGAAGAAACTGTAAAAAGGGGTGACACAACAAAACCAGAGTTAAAGGGTATAAATAACAGAGAGGTAACAGCAAAAGAAAGAATATACTAGAGAAAATGAAAAACAGTGACAGGAAAGGGATAGACTAAGAAAAGAAAAAAAAAGTCTTGAAACATAAAACAGTCTTGGAGGAAATAAAAGAAAACCTGGAAACATGTAAAGAAATGCCTAGATTTATGGGAAAGTTCTTTCAAAGAGATCAACAGAAATAGTCAGAAATGCAAGGAAAGGAAACACAACAGTAGAAAAAAAGGTTGTTCAGAGCTACATCTCCACATAGAATAAGGCTTTGGCCCAAGGGGAACTTCTTGCTCAGAGGAAACTCTGGCTCTGTGTTCATGTGTGAGACCTTTGGGACAAGGGAGATGTGGGAAGGAAGCTTCTGAATGGGAAGGGGTGATTCTGGTTCCAGGTAACAGCCCTGAGCTCACAATTTCTTGCACAGGGAACAGATTCTACTTCTACCTGGGCCGCATACCCTCTGGTGGCTGGTCCCAAACCAAAAGCAGTGGTTCTGCACCAGGTACCAGGGTACCCTGGGGTGCTGCTGGATCCTTTGAAGGGTGCTCCAAGGTGTGAGGAGCTAAGTAGATAAACACAGGTCAGGCTTGTCCCTGCCTGAATCCCACCCCATTTCCCATCCCTTCTACAAGGCAGTAAGCACTGTAATATATAAATTAGTTTTTTTGTGAATTTGAGTAGCACCCAATTTCAAAGTGATGGAGGGGTGCCTCAAGTCCAAAAAGGTCGAGAACCACTGACCTAGAGAATATGTCAGTCCTGTGGTGAGGGACACCTCAATAATGACCAGTGATCAAATGAGCTCACCCTATGCAGGGTAAGGGTGGAGGTGGGAGGGTGGGATGTGAGTCTGCGTAACATTTTGCTGGGGTGTTTTTCTTGAATACTATCGTTTTAAGCATGGTGCTGTTTTAAAACTAAAACTACTAGCAGCATCGCATATGTCTTCACATCCAGTCCTTAAACTTGTGAGTGCATTTAACATAAAGATATCAAAATGATTTGCCAATATGTATTAATGAAGCCACATAATAATACTCAATCAACCATTCAAAAAGTTCTTGTGACTTTTTTTGGAAGAGCTTTGACACAGGCCTGGTTTGCAGTAGGCCTTTAAAAATAGAGAGTGGGGTGAGGTTCCCTAGTTAGGGATGTGCCTCTTGCTGGTCTTATATAAATCTGCTTAAGTGCATTCAGTATAAAGTGTTGAAAACTGATGTTTCTTATCTGTGATTTGTTTAGTGCAGCATTTCTGGCAGTACAAATGTGATGCAAACTCACACATGCAACACGCACGCACACACACACACACGCACACACAGTGTTTCCATATGATATTTCTATTATCTTAGCAACAAACACAACATGGATCTGACAGGTTATCTGATAAAGTAAAAACACATTAACTCTGTCTCTCTGTCTATCTGTCTCTATCTCTTGACCTCTTTCACACACACACACAGTTGGCCTTTGACTCATGCACACCTAATGCTGCAAAAATCTAGCTCCATTTTATTGTTGGTGTTTATCATAAAATATCCTGTCCCTGGCATCGGCTTATAGAGAAATCCTTGATATGTTATTTCAGAGTAAGAGCTGGGAGTGAGTTAAATTGCATTAACCTTTAAAGTTGGCATTAATGGGTAACTATGTCAGGAAACTGTATGATGGTACAATTTCCTCACCTATTCTTATCCTAGCAGTGCACTTGGTGTATTTTTCCTAAGGGTGCCAACCCTATATTAAAGTTTTTGAGCTCTCTCTGAGGCTTCCCGACTCTTCTTCAGGTGAGTGGTCCTTCAGTTGTAGGACTGTCTTTTTCCCATCAATCTGGATAGACAGGCACTGGGTGGAAAGGGGGTAAGCTCCCATGGCTAACAGACTCTGCTGGCCATAAAACTAGAGCTAGAGACATTGAGAGGCAGGCAGTGCAGGAGTCTTACCTACTCCAGACAATCAAAAATTCCCTGTCTATTGCTGCCATGACATGGTCTTCCTGCCCAGGTTGCTGCTCCTACAGTAGCTGATCCTACAACAGCACTGGTGCAAGGATGCTGCTGCTGCAACAATGTAGACTTTCAGGGGGCACAATCCTGGTGCCCCCACTAATGAGGTACCCAGGGCTGGTGTTCCTCTTGCCCAAAGTGATGCTACTGCCCTTGACCACACTTTAATCAGGAAGTATCTTAAACAGATGCCACCTGGAGACCCTTGTTCACAAGCCCTATCCTCTAGGAAAGAGTCCCTGATCCACAAGTCATTCATATCCATGGACACACTCCTAAGGATAATAGAACATGGGCTAGTAGGATAATTTTTGGAAGAAATCAGAGACACCCATAACAAATTTTAGGAAGAGCTCAGGTTCCATTTGTGCCCCAAAACTGCATGCTCGGGGTTCGTTTGGCCATGACATCCTCTGATAGTCTTGAACAATGAAAACAGTTACTGGGCCTCACTAACCAAACCAATGAGCCTTCCTTCACAAAGGAGTCAGCTAAGAGATGGCCATGATTTATAGTGAGACCAAACAGCAATACAGAATAGAACAGAAGGATGTCGTATCTGGAGACTGAGTCGCGGGACATACCTTAGGTCAGGGCTGTCCAAAGAATGGCCCACAAGCTGCATGTGGCCCATGAGGGGTTAAATTGTAGCCAGCACAACTCTGGAGCCCATGAGGTGAACACTGCTGCCACCTCCCTCCATATTCCTGTCCACCACCAAATTGGGATCTTTGGTCATTGCCCGGCAACGCAATCAGCAGCAGGTGAAAAAGTGGGATGAGCAGTGGTAGGATTCATTCCATTCGTTCTGGAGCTGTGCACTGGCAGCCACACCAATTAGTCATCATCCTACCACTGGAAGTGAATATCTGACCCATGGGGCAAAAAATTTGGAGAGCCCTGCCTCAGGTGCCGCTGAAGAGATGAGTGGTGCTAAACTACTACGGAGATAAGTACAACAGACTGGAGCATGCTTGTCACAAAGTGCTGCTAGAATGGAAGTGCCTGTTAATAAGGAACCGCTGCATCATCTTGCCAAAAGCAAACATTAATTGTGTAAATTAACACTGCAGTTAACACACAATGTAAAATGAATAGGTTTTAAAAAAAAAGAAGACATCAACGACTGTTCTGCACAGGACAAACTCTTTATTGCCTTCTTCCATTTTCACTCAGAATTTAATCAAAGCTCCCACTGATGTCAGTGAGAATTTTTACAGGGAGCGACAAAGGACTGTAGAATTTGGAGTCTTTGACTTCAGTGGGAGATTGGGGTTAGACCCAAGTGGCACAGCCTTGCCTCAGAGCTAGGAGGGCAAGGGGAAACTGTAGCTCTGGAAGACCAGGGACCTCTGGGAACTCTAAATGAAGGCAGGAGTGTGGTGCCATCATGTGACCTGGTGCAGAAAACTCTGCTAGCCAAAGCACAATGGGGAACACACCATAGCCCCACTTGCTTGGGAAGGAGTAGCATGGCCAGCCTTGCAGGTCTTCCTTGCATCACACACCAATCACAGTATGCTCCACATTGTCCCCTCCGCACCGGGACCATGGAGAGCATAAGCCTGTTACAGCCGCCAAAGACAGTCATGCTTTTTAGCTTGAACTGAAGAAATTCACATTTTGAACTCTTGTAGCAGCCAAGATGGTGAGTGGCATATCAATGCAGACTAATCCAGGATTCAAATAGCCTCAGGAGCTTGGGAGAGGTTTCCTCTGTGTATGAAAAGTAGGCAATCCACTGTAAGGTATGTTTGACTTTCCACCTTTTGGACTAAGGCTTCAGAGATGGAGTTTCCTTTATAGAGAGCCTAATCTTTTAGCCCAAGGAGTAGAAGAAATGTGTTTTCAGCACCGTAGGTTCCCACATCCATCACCTGTGTGTTGGCTAAAATGGCAGCTCATATATTTCACTTCGGCAAGCTTCCCATATGGGAGAATACTTCTTAAGCACAGAAGGTGGACTCCATTGAGGCCTGAGTAAGGGACTTGGGATTTTGCTTTATATGATGTATTTAAGTCTGATCTTTCTCTCTCAGGAAAATAAAAGCTATAATAATGGGCAAAAATATTGTTGATTTTTCTCAATGATAAATGAAATGGAAATTTGGATCTGGATGATGGATACAGCAAGTCAGAATTGTTCTTGTTACAGAAGCTGATGCTTCTTTATGCATCCATCTCATAAAAATGTCAGGGATATTTAAAAAAGAAATATGATAAAATTAAAATGGAGTAGAAAAAGTCATTTCACATATTTAATGGCATAATGAAGTCTTTTTAATGTAATTTTCTTTACTCTTCTGATTACATATTCACAAAGAGGATCTTCACTTCCATCTTTATTAGGCACTGTGTTTGTCATCATTACGGGTTAAGTATTTTCATAAACATTTGATGAACATTAACCATTTAAAATTAAAAAATAATAGTTTGCTCTTGCTGTAATGACTGCTCTGTGTGCAAACATTAATATCCAAGTAAGTAGCTGTAATTACACAACCCTGCAAACCCACTGCTTTGTGTGAAAGACCAGGGCAGGGTGGAGGAAATGGAATTTGTATATCAAGCTGGTTGCAATGTGCCAGGGACCCCACAAACTGCATATCTACTGCCCAGTGTCGGTTGGGGTTTACAACTACTGGATTGTGTGCATAAGGGGCAGACCCACTGGGCTTTGTCTGTGGCTGCTTTGCCGCTTCCATATTCTGACTGAGACACTATTCCCGAGTTCCCAAAGGCCTTGTCTAGACTATGAGAGTAGGAATGTAGTGATCACTGGGTTCAATAAACACAGACATACAATGAAGTAGAACAACTAAATAAAAACTTTAATTGTAGCTCAATAGGCAACCCCTGCAGACCCTTTGTCAACTGATTAGCTAGCTGGTCTCTACCTCAGGGACCATCACCTAATTCCCAACTCCTTTAGTTGGGGAGTATCTCTCAATTATAACTTCTACTGCTACAAGAAAGTTTTAAAAATGCAATAGCACGTAAAATATATTAACGAATAGCAAGCCTCTAACACTTTTAACTCCTGTCTGTACTTGGTGCTAAGTGGTGTGTAAAACCATACCTGTTAACACATCTTGAGACATGCTATCTTTTCTTTGTCTGGGTGTTGCCTTCTGGAGAGAGTTCCCCACATAATGCAGCCCCACAGAAACAAAGTCAGTTATGAGTAAATGTGACTGATTCTCCATCACATGGTAAATATCAAGATTTTACTAAAAGGAAACTTTTTCAGTGTGAATCTAGATTTTAAAAAAATCAAAATTGTAATTTTGTTATTGAGATGAACTGAAAAGCAATTTCAAGTCTGAGCAGTCAAAGCAATTTATTTACACAAAGTTTTTATTTTGATTTGGATGTACTTTTAAATATAAAAGTATATTTCTAAGCAAAAATGTCATTTCAAAATTGAAAAATAAAGCTTTTCAGTCAAAAACATGGAAATAGGATATGGTGACATCTTCCAAATTCTATCCCACAACACTTATTTTTAATTTAGTTGTAATCCATATATTTCCATGAAAAAACCCTTCTGTGGTGTCAAAATGGCTTTTTTGGATGGAAAATAGTATTTGGATGAAAATTTTACAGTTGTCTCTAGTCATGAAACATCTCTGCTTTTCATTCCCTTTCCCTAGAAGAACTAAAATGCTTCTGCTGCACCTTGGACCTCCTACGGCTGCAAAATCATTCTACTCAGAAAGCATAAGCTCAAACCTTGGCCTTCCCTCAGTCTCTTTCAGTGGAAATGCTGTGGTCATCTTGCAATTAGAGTAGCAAAGTGTTATGAATTGCCTTTTCCCCTTAAAAAGCTGAGCAATATACACAAAAATGAAGGGAAAAAAATTCACCTGTGGATTTTCTAATCCCCATCTAGGCCTCCCAAATGTCCAGAGCAATATTTACAATGTTGTCAAACATTATTAGAATGGTGGGTGTGTGGGGGGAGCACACGCTTCTTTTCCTCCCCTTCCTAGCCATAAACTGGGTCACTTTAATTAAATCCTGTTGGTAAAGAATCCAGAGTGAACACACAAGGAGCCCAGGAGCCCAATTCAAAAGACCTTGATCACATCCTAACTGTATAGGGTTAATGAAATCATTCCTGTTGGCTGCTTAATTAGCATTTGAGAGATGGGAATTCAGCATCAGGTTCAAGTTTGCTCAGGGCTCCCATGTGCTGCAGCATTAAGGTAATTTCATACTGCACTTTTCTGTGTCCTTTGGAGTTCTGCAAGCAGTTCTGTAGTAGTTATAGTGACTTAACCTAACATTAAAAGCTTTGTCTGGAGATAACACAGTCCTGTACTGCTTGGTTCCCTCAGTGTCTCCAGCTATGACCAGGCATATAAATCTTCACTGTGATCATAACTAGTGACAGAGGTCAGGTTGAAGGAAATACTTATGCTGAATATTTGTTTTCCCCCACCTGCCAGTCCACAACACCAATAATCAGTGGAAGTCCACTCCAGTAGCCCCTGCACCCACCAGCCAGAATGGCATGTGCCAAGGTCATGAGTACCCATGCTATAGACTATTATATTATTAAACCCTACCTATTTGAGTTTTTAACGTGTGTGTGTGTGTGTGTGTGTGTGTGTGTGTGTGTGTGTATCCTGGCAGCACTTCCAGTTTTGCTGCTGGCACTTCCACTTTTGTCACTGGCATGCTCAGGCTTGGCCCTCCGCTTGGCAATTGGCTGCAGATGGGGGGTGGCAAATGCAAGTATTGGCCCCCCTGGGTGCTGGAGACCCATGGTACGCCACTGAACACAGCACTCCAGATTTTGTTTTCTCCTTCAAGTTTATGTGGTGTTGCTTGACCATAACCCAATGGGCCCTGGGATGACCATAAAAAGACACATCTTTCTAAACCCTAAAGGGACTCATTTAGATCCTGATGACTAGGGGTGACTGATCAAAGGGAAAAAAAAGAGGAAGCTCTCTCAAGTCACATCTATAATTGCATTGCTGCTCTGGGAGCATGGGCAGCAACAAATGCTATTGAAGCTGTCCCTGGGATGATCATGAAGGTCTAACCCCAACTATTCTAGCTGTAGCCCAGACAGGCTATGGCACAGTCCCTGAATCATGCTGCAGATACTCTGAAACAAGGTATGTTAGACCTTCATAGCAGTTTCAATTATAGAATTCCTGGATGAGTCTCCCAGAAATGTACTGAAAAGTGCCAGCTACAGGGTGCTTGGTGGAAGAGGCATTTCAAGCAACTATGGTCCCAATCTGTTTCACCTGGTGAAAGAACATGAATGCTCTCCTGATATATTTTTTTGTTTTGGAGAGGGAGGCTCTGGATTCTCAGCAGATTCACTGTGACTGGCTGCACAGTGTTTACGTGGCAGCTGATTCTATGGAGATGCAGAAGATTGCTCCTTCCCTCAAACACGCTTTGTCTTCCCCCTGAACTGTGTGTGTGGATGAAACTATACCAAGGGATGACCTACCTGACATGTAAAACAGCAGCATCTGAGCATCTGTCTTTCTCTGCCACTGCAGGAGCTCTCTGCTGAAGTGGCAAGGGCTCTAGCCCCTTCCTAACCTGTCTTTGGAGGGATGGGTTTTCAGTCATAGCTTCAAAGTCATGGCCCTAGCTAGTGCATCCAGATACCCCATCTAGGCTTGGAAATCAGACTCGGAAGTACATGGGCCATGTTTTTGGAACAGTTACCACTGGTTGTGCTCTGCAGTCATGCCTTTGGAGAGTCTGGATTTGCCTCTGTCTTCCCTTTAGTGGTTGGGATGCATATACAGCTAGGCTGCTCTGTGTCAAGGTACAGCATTACTCTTCCCTCTGACCTCCTTAACACCTCTAGGAAGACTGTCTCCTAAGTTGGAGAATGCCATACAAACTTCTTGTCCTTAAGCACTCAGATGAGTTGCAGTGGCAGGTCTGGCATAACACTGTAGCAACCAACCCCTTTGTGAGCCATCTCTCTCTCAGGGTGACTGCACAGAACTCCTTCTCTTCAGCTTCTCATGCACTGTTTTATTTTTGTCTCAACAACTCCCTTTTGATTCCCATCTCTGAGTTATTGCAGTAGCTTTCACTGGATTTCTCCAACCCTCCTGTTTATCCTTGGGGCAAGAGGTAACATTTACATGTGGCCTATTTCCTGCTGGGAAAAATATATTACTGGTGTCAGATCCCCAACAAAGATGGAGTGCCAGGCACAGAGGGCCAGGGTGCACTGGGATTATTTCTACACACCGACATGTGAACTGGGTGTAGACTGCCTGAACCTTCATAGATTAATTTGCATTTTGAATACCATATGGCTGACCTGATGCATCAACACCACATTGGGTGGATCTGGTGTTCCTGATGCTTTACTGACCCTTGTGTACAACTGGTGCAGTCACTCCTCCAGGGCATGGTTTAAAACTCCTCTGCCCACTGCTTGCTCTTCTCCATATTGGGTTTAGTTCCTCTCTTCCCATGTGTGCGTTGGAGCCTGTTGTGGTAAGTAGAAGTGACTTCTTGTGGTAGAAGACACGTGCCTTGAAAAATCAGTTTAGGATACTGCAAGCTGACAAGGAGATTTGGGGAACAAAAAGGACAATTTAACAAACCTCAGCAAAGGACTACCACTACAAAAATAATTGGGGAGGGGAGGGTGGAAGTATTAGTGGAAATAGGACATTGGAATCTGGGGAAAGGAAAGGTTACAGTTAAATAAAAGTTATTATAAATAATAAAATTAATAATAATAAAAAAGTAAATATCCATAGATTAGCCAGTTCCCTGCCTCCTAACTCACCAACTGCTCAAAACCCCACCCCTCCTCCTTGGCACCCATTCATGTTGAATGATAGGGCTGAGATTACATATCCTGAAACAGGTCACCAGCACCAAAGCACTGGCTTAAACAAAAGACACCTTACTTTCTGTTTTACCCCTGGGTGGGGCAGCACCCTCTCCTGACTTCAGCTAGGCTTGCTGGTTTCACTGCTCTGGAGTCCCTCAGAGGGCTTAGATGGCTTTTAGTATGTGGGCACTTGGTCTGATCTCTCTCCCTAGGGATGCCAGCCATGATAGCAATGAGCTTCAAAACAGCAAAGTCCCTTTCAATGGAATGTAGCAGGACTCCCTTAGCCAGGCAGTCTCCCCCTTCTACCCTCAGATCTTTGAGTCAGGTTAAGTTGCTGGGGTCTGCACAGTACTGATTGATGACTGGTCCAGTCAGTAGGAGTGTGCGAAGCGGGCCCTATTCAATTTGGATTCTGCTCGAATCAGGGACAGTGATTCGATTAGTTGATTTGGATCACTGTCCCCAATTCAATTTGGTCAAATCTGAATCTGAAGATTCGATGCTGATTCAGAGAATCAGCGGTTCAGACATAAACAAAGCTTTAAATGTTTTTTCTACATACCTCAAGGTAGCAGTGCGGCTCATGATTGCTGCGATGTTGGGGTGCATGGAGCGTCCTGCAGGAGTGTGGGAAGCCCTCCATGTGCTTGGCAGCAAACCTGGAAGTGGACCAGAAGTACTGCCAGTCCACTTCCAGATCTGCCGGGGAGTGTGCTGCACACCCTCCCCCCCCCGCCCTGTGCCTCTCTGGCTCAGCAGTCAGCTGCAGGGGGACCCCGGGTGCCACTCCAGATCCAGGAAGCTCCAGTCGTGAAGCTGGGGAGGCACAGGGGAACCCCCCTGCACACTCCCTGGCAGACCCAGAAGTGGACCAGAAGTGCTTCTGGTCCACTTCGAGTCTGCTGCTGAGTGCACTGGGGCACCCCCACGCTTCTGTGGGACACTCCATGTGCCCCAGCATCGCAGCATTCATGAGCCCGTGCTACCTAGAGGTATGTAGAAAAAACATTTAAAGCTGTTTCTATGTCCGAATCACTGACTCTTTCCAAATCGATTCAGAGGGTTCCAATTCAATTCAGAGAGATTAAAGGGTCCTCTGATTCAATTTAGATTTGGAGATTTGGCCACTGAATTGGGCAGAATCTTTGCCAAATTGAATAAGGAACCAAAGCTTTGCACAGTCCTACCAGTCAGCTCCTTGCCCAATCACCCACCTAGAAGCTTCCCTTACTGGCCCCAGCCAGGTTGTCTACTTTCTTCTCTCCTCTGACTCTGAACATGCTGGGAATGAGGTCAGATGGTGCAGGTCACTACCTTAGCCGTAGCCCTTTTATTAGTGTGTCGCAGAGGTTCAGAGCAGAGCTAAGAAACCCCAAGGGAGGGAAGGGTCATATTTGCCTGGGGCAGGCTTCGCCTAGTTTCCTCTTGTCTGAGCATTCATTGTGATGTATCATTCATATTTGTGCAATGCTTTCTGATGTGTTTTATAGGTGACTTTATGATGAATAAAGCTGTTTTTCACATCATGTCACTCTCTCCTCCATATCCGCCATTCCCCAATCTCTCTCCCTTTTTCTCTCCTCCCTCCCCAGTTCAGGCTATTCCACCATCTCTCTCTCTGTCAGCAAAGCAGTTTATCGGCAGTTGCAGTCTCATCTATCAGTCCAATTCATCTTTTCCCTGCAGCCTTTGGAGAGAGTGAGAAGAAAAACCACAAGCCGCCTTTCTAAAGAAGCCAGTTGCAGCCACTGGCATTAATATGAGAAGCTGGGGAAGGTGTCATTTTTCACTCAAGCTGACATTTAAGCTGTTTCATAAATATGAAATCAAACCAAAGGGCCCAGATGGGCTTCCACCCCCTCCTTCTTTGGAGAGGAATGACTGTGATATTCTTTTCACCAGTCTCAAACACAGGAATGACAGAAGCAAATTCCCCTGGATGAGGGAGAGAATGAGAGGAAAGACTCAGTGATGTATTGGTGATGTATATATCCAGGCCAAGGAACAGTCACCATATGATGCAAGGAGGCCATTGGCTACCCCAGGCAGTGTCAGGTTTTCCTCAGGTGGGATTTCTCTTTAACTGAAGGAGATAGTGGGGTTGACTGGGATTGACATTCTCCTATTTTTGCAAAGGATGGTGGATCCATGCCTGGAAACAGTTAGTTTATCCACATTGTTGCTGTCTCAGACATGGGCACAGAGCATGCTAGTCAGGGCAAGCGGGTGTAATGCAATGAACCAGGCTTATCTCCTGATTCCAGCTTCCTTATTAGCACAGATCAGGTTCTAGCATATCTGGAAGCTCCCATACAGAAGCTTAGACAAATTTTACAATGTGTTCACAATGGGCTAGAGCCAAGGGATAGGGACAGAGATAAAAAAAAAGCAACAGCTGGTGCACCTCTGCTTATGAGATATTACTGGTGAAGACACAGCTTTTTGGGTCCTACATAAACACACATAGGTAAAAACAGGGCTGAAAATACCCTTTAGTTTACACAGAATACAGGAAGGGACCTCATGGGTCACTGAGCCCAATCTCTTGCCACTATGGGCAACAACCCTATATAATCTCGTTTATGAATGTCTCAGGCTCTATTTTATGATGTCAGATTATTACATTACATTAGGTTTATTGCCCTCGCCCATATCTTCTGGGAGGTTCTTCCATGACCTCACTCCTTGATGCTTAGGAACAACCTTCTCATTTCCAGCCTAAATATATTCAGAGTCAATTTATACCCACACGTTCCAGTGCCAAAATTGCCTTCAGTTTAAAAATATCTTCTCCCTTCCTGGTATTTGTTTCCCTGGGGTATTCGTAAAGAGCAATCATATCCCCTCCAAGAGTTCCCTCTGTTAGGCTAAATGAGCCAAATCCTTTTAGCATCTGAGGCAGTAAACCCTCTGCTTACGAAAGCTTATGCAATACATCTCTAATGTAGATAGTTTATGAAGGTGCAAATCTGCCTTTTGCAAGTCCTTTTAGATCTCAGATTGCTCCTAACATAGTTGCTCCACTCCCTTGTTCACTCACATAGCCCTGCTCTGCTTCTTTTCCAGTTTGAATTCACCTTCCTTTAACATAGGTCATCATCAATATATGGTATTCGTGGGGAGGTCTTACCAGTCCCTTGTATGATGGCATTAATTCTTGTCTATCCAACTTCCCTGGAACATATTTAGATTGTATTTACTTTTTTTCATGGATGCATGATAGGGCTGTGCAAAGCGTCGATCCCTGATTTGATCTGGTGAAGATTCAGACTGATTCAGTGGCCGAATCTCTAAATCTGAATCGCATCAGACCTCCTTTAATTTGTCTGAATTGAATTGGAACCCTTTGAATCGATTTGGAGAGATTCAGAAAGATTCAGCGATTCAGATGTAGAGACAGCTTTAAATGTTTTTTTCTATATACCTCTAGGTAGCAGGGGCTCATGAGTGCTGCAGTGCTGGGGCGCATGGAGTGTCCCACAGAAGCATGTGGGGCTCCCCAGCATGCTTGGCAGCAGACCTGAAGTGGACCAGAAGTACTTCCGGTCCACTTCCAGGTCTGCCAGGAAGCGTGCAGAGGGACCCTGCCATGGCCCTCCTGGCTCGGTGACTGGTGCCTCCTGGAATTTGGGGGGGCCCCCAGGGTCCCCCTGCAGCTGATCGCTGAGCCAGGAGGGTGAGGGGGGGCCCCCTCAGTGTGTTCCATGGAAGACCCAGAAGTACTTCCAGTCCACTTACAGATTCACCACTGAGCACGTGGGGGGCCCTCCCACACTCCTGTGGGATGCTCCATGTGCCCCAGCACTGCAATGATCACAAGCCACACCTGCTACCTCAAGGTATATAGAAAAAACATTTAAAGCTGTGTCTATGTCCGAATCGCTGGTTCTCTGAATTAGCATTGAATCTTCAGATCTGGATTCGACTGAATCGAATCAGGGACAGTGATCTGAATCAACTAATCGAATCACTGTTCCTGATTCAGGCAGAATTCATATCCGAAGCTGAATCGAATAGGGCCTACTTTGCAAACCCCTAGTGTATGACACCACTGGCTCATAGTTATCTGGTGATTAACTAATACAGCCAAGTATCTCTAGTCTTTTTTGTTCCCAAGTAATGAAGCCCCAACTTATAACAGGAATTATTCTGACCAGTGCCCAGGTATATGAATGTACTTTGTACTATTAAATTTAATCTTACTTCTATTATAACAGTTCTCAAGGTCATCCAGTTTTTTTGGTATGATATTCTGGTCCTCCACTCGGTTGATGATGCTTCCCAGCTTTATGTTATCAGCCAGTTTCATCAACACACTCCTACTATTTACTCCCAGATCATCAGTGAAAGCTATTCAATGAAAAAGATTAAAAACAAAATCAAACCTTGAAGATGACAGTGCCATTTCAGCACAACCTATTATTTTCCAACTTACAATTCCCTCACATATCACCATTTTTTCCAGTGTAACTTCTGTTTCCGGTATAGCAAAGTATCCAATACATGACTGTAGTACTGATAGATGAGATCTACCACATATCTCTTATATAAAAATCAGTTATCTTATTAAACAAAGATATTGTATTAGTCTGGAACAATTTGTCTTTGGTAAACATGTTATTACATTTTCCATTTACTCTATGTTTTTTATTATTCTTTTCTTTAAAATTTCCTTTAAAACCTTGCATACTGTTGAAGGCAGATGAATGAGTCTGTAGTTGCCTGGCTTGTGGGGTTTTCTTTTTCCAATCTTAAAGATGGCTACTATGTTTGCTACTTTCCAGGCATATGGTACCACACTTGTATGTGTATATTTATTAAAATCTCTTGAAATACCAGGTGTCAGGACTTCCAAAATTCTGGGATACAGATTGTCTTATCCCCATAACTTATGCATCTTAATCTGTTTGGGCATGTCCACACATGCAAGCACGTGCATTTGCAGCAGCCCAAACAGAAGCGGTGCAAATTTGAGCCCGGGTTTTTTGCTTCAGCGCATGTGCTTGGACATGCACTTTGTTGTGGAGCAAATTTTGCCACTTGGGGCAAAATAACCCTTCTTGGCTCCTCCCAGATCTGCACCCAGGGGGTGCTAGAGCCTGGGGCCAGCACCTGTGCTGTCTCCAGCAGTATAAAAAGCTGCCCTGTCCTGGCCCCATCAGTACAAAAAGCTACCCTGGCCAGCAGCTCAGGGCTACTCATTCTCAGGAGCCTCTGGGGCCCAGCCAATTGGTACCTGGAGACCCTACCACTTGTGCCAGCTGGACTGCTGAAGCAGCATCCCAAATCCATTTTTAAAAATACCCCCAAATCCATGTTCTTCCACAGTAAAAACAAAAAACCACTCTACACACACACACACACACACACACACACACACA
>NW_017729034.1:7666495-7667787 GCF_001723915.1 Gavialis gangeticus
ATCCCCCACAGGGCCCCAGCCCCCCTGCCCAGGGTCGCAGAAACCCTGGACACCCCCCCCCTCCCACCCAGGGTCCCAGCTCCACCCTGGAGGGCCCCAGCCCCCACCCAGGGCCCATAACTGACCTTTCACAGCAGCAGTGGGGGACCATGTACCAAGCCCAGCTGGGTCCTGCTGGCCCTAGGGCTTCTCCTGCCACCCAGCTGGGCTGGCCTCCTGGTGGCAGGACCCAGTGCAGCATGTGGGGACCATGTGCTGGGCCCAGCCAGGTCCTGGGGCCCCTCTGCTGCCCAGCCAGGCCCATGACAGCAAGACCTGGTGCAGCATGCAATCCCTGCGTGCCAGGCCCAGCTGGGTCCTGTCACCCTTGGGGCTGCTCTGCCACCCAGCCAGGCTCTTCCTATAGCACCAGGATCTGACCCGGCACACAGGAACCACATGGAGCCGAATCAGGTCCTGCTGGCCCTGGGGCTGCTCGTGCTGCCTGGCCGTGCCAGGAAGCATGAGCAGTCCAGGGCTGGCAGGACCCGGCTCAGCTCCGTGCGGTCCCAGCATGCCATGCTGGGCTGGGCCGGGCAGCACAAGCAGCGTGGGGACCGCGCAGATCCGAGCCAAGTCCTGCTGGCCCTGGGCTGCTCATGCTGCCCTATAGCAGCAGGACCTGGCCCGGTGTGAGGGGCCCACACAGAGCCGAGCCAGATCCTGATGGTCCTGGGGCTGCTCATGCTGCCCGGCGCAGCTGGGTGGCACAAGCAGCCCCAGGGCTGGCAAGACTCAGCTTGGCTCAGCTTGGCTCCGCACAGTCCCTGCGCACCAGGTCAGGTGCTGCCACTATAGGAAGGGCCTGGACAGGTGGAGGTGGGGCAAGAGGCACATGCACGCTTGTCTGGATTCTCCCTTTGAGTTTTGCTTCCACCTTGAATGCATCAATACCATTTGCAAGCAGTCATTCCTAGAAGACATCCTGCCTTAGCCATTCCTAAATTATATTTACTATTGACCCCAAACTCCTTATGTAGTAGGCATACACCTTGTTTTCTTCTTCTTCTTTATTAAATGGTTATTTAGTATTTGTTTTACATTTCCTTTATAAGAGGCACATCTACAAGAAACAATACATTGCTGTAGCGACATGCTACAACGACATAGCATTGGTGGGCACAAATGGTGATACCAATGCTCGTCACTGTAGCAATGAGCTACCTTGTTATAGTATGTTGCTACAACGTCCTAGCTGCTAAAAATAACCATGTGCCGCGGGGACAGTGCAGGAACAGCTGTTACTGCGCCAT
>NW_017729034.1:7672787-7673203 GCF_001723915.1 Gavialis gangeticus
TAGAGAGAGAGAGAAAGTGAGCGCAATCAGTTGGGTAATGCATTATTGGTATATTTACAATGTTAAAGCAATTTGGAAGCCTACCAGTGTCTCTATCATCATGAAAAAATAAATTCTGAATACCTATATGTGTTGATGAGTACTTTTTGTTGTCTTCACATGTGATGGGTGTGTGATGGGGGGATGTGGTGTTTGCAGGAAGGGGGTGAGGTGTGGAGGAAGGTGGGTGGGTGTGTGGGTTGGTCTGTAGGTAGGTGTGGAGCAATTGCTGGGGGGACTGTGGTTGTGGAGGACCTTGTGAGGGGGCTGTTCAGGAGGGGTGGGTCCCCTGGCCCCCACAGGGTGCAGTCGCCCCCCACACATGGAATGTACCCCCCCCACCCAGGGTCCCAGCTTGCCCCTGGAGGGCCACAGCC
>NW_017729034.1:7673579-7676261 GCF_001723915.1 Gavialis gangeticus
ATCCCCCACAGGGCCCCAGCCCCCCTGCCCAGGGTCGCAGAAACCCTGGACACCCCCCCCCTCCCACCCAGGGTCCCAGCTCCACCCTGGAGGGCCCCAGCCCCCACCCAGGGCCCATAACTGACCTTTCACAGCAGCAGTGGGGGACCATGTACCAAGCCCAGCTGGGTCCTGCTGGCCCTAGGGCTTCTCCTGCCACCCAGCTGGGCTGGCCTCCTGGTGGCAGGACCCAGTGCAGCATGTGGGGACCATGTGCTGGGCCCAGCCAGGTCCTGGGGCCCCTCTGCTGCCCAGCCAGGCCCATGACAGCAAGACCTGGTGCAGCATGCAATCCCTGCGTGCCAGGCCCAGCTGGGTCCTGTCACCCTTGGGGCTGCTCTGCCACCCAGCCAGGCTCTTCCTATAGCACCAGGATCTGACCCGGCACACAGGAACCACATGGAGCCGAATCAGGTCCTGCTGGCCCTGGGGCTGCTCGTGCTGCCTGGCCGTGCCAGGAAGCATGAGCAGTCCAGGGCTGGCAGGACCCGGCTCAGCTCCGTGCGGTCCCAGCATGCCATGCTGGGCTGGGCCGGGCAGCACAAGCAGCGTGGGGACCGCGCAGATCCGAGCCAAGTCCTGCTGGCCCTGGGCTGCTCATGCTGCCCTATAGCAGCAGGACCTGGCCCGGTGTGAGGGGCCCACACAGAGCCGAGCCAGATCCTGATGGTCCTGGGGCTGCTCATGCTGCCCGGCGCAGCTGGGTGGCACAAGCAGCCCCAGGGCTGGCAAGACTCAGCTTGGCTCAGCTTGGCTCCGCACAGTCCCTGCGCACCAGGTCAGGTGCTGCCACTATAGGAAGGGCCTGGACAGGTGGAGGTGGGGCAAGAGGCACATGCACGCTTGTCTGGATTCTCCCTTTGAGTTTTGCTTCCACCTTGAATGCATCAATACCATTTGCAAGCAGTCATTCCTAGAAGACATCCTGCCTTAGCCATTCCTAAATTATATTTACTATTGACCCCAAACTCCTTATGTAGTAGGCATACACCTTGTTTTCTTCTTCTTCTTTATTAAATGGTTATTTAGTATTTGTTTTACATTTCCTTTATAAGAGGCACATCTACAAGAAACAATACATTGCTGTAGCGACATGCTACAACGACATAGCATTGGTGGGCACAAATGGTGATACCAATGCTCGTCACTGTAGCAATGAGCTACCTTGTTATAGTATGTTGCTACAACGTCCTAGCTGCTAAAAATAACCATGTGCCGCGGGGACAGTGCAGGAACAGCTGTTACTGCGCCATCATTTAGTACTCCCTAAAGCAAGTACTAAATGATGGCACAGTAACAACTGTGCCATGGGGGACATGTATAGATGTGCCCACTATGTGACTTGGCCTGATTTTTGGCAGTTATCCGTATACTTTCTTAACTCAAAGACATGCATTTCTTTGTTGATCAGTCTCTTTTCCATTCCTTATTGGCTTTCTGCTTATGTTTAATATTCTTTTGAAGATGATCAATCATACAGTTAGATCAAGACCCCTCTCTACAAATTTGGTTTCTTTGCTCAGGACACAAATTCAAGATGGTTATTTAAACTTCTGACTTAATTCCAAGACTCCTCTATTTTTAAGTCCATGAACTCTTCATTCCAGTTGACTTCACTAAGCAGAGAAGTCAACTTCTTTTCTCAAAACCTTTTGAGATGAAAAGCCTCCCTTTGTGATCTGTTTCCATTTGTCTTTCCGTGTCATTGAAACTGATCCAATAAATGATCATTTGATTCAAACTTAATTTCTACCACTAATGTCTTCACTGCTTACCAAAACCAACTCTAAAAAGCATCATCTCTCGTTATTCAGTGATGACCTAGTGAAGAAATGTATGTCAGCTATGAAATCCGGGAATACTTAGGTTTTACCCTTATTAGTAGCATTTGTTCTCCAATCTATGTTTGGGAAATTAAAGTCTCACATATTAACAATCTCTTGAAGTATTTACCCCTCTTACTATTAAAGAGATCCTTATGCACATCTTATTCTGAAGTCTATAGCATATTTCCAGGTATCTCTTTTACAAATCCTTCCCCAGCGTGCTTTATACTCCAATACATTCTATTTCATCCCTAGCATCCTTTCTTATTTCTTTGCAATCTAATGCTGTTTAATGTACAGAAATGTCTAACCCATGTTGTCTGTATTACCAACTTTCCTGAAAAGTATATACTCCTCAATACCAGTGTTCTAGTTATGATTTTTATTCCATTATTTCTGTTAATTCTAGCATACCTAGTTTCATGCCTTGCTTCATTGTTCCTGGTTCCTCCATTTTGTTGCCTTCCATCCACACGTTAGGGTAGAAACATCTCCATTGATTAGATATAGTTATCTTCCTGACTGCATCAACTACCTGATTACTTTTGCCATCAATATTAGACATTCTTTCATGAATGCTTTCCATATTCCTAACCATATTCTGGTTTGTCTTCCTATATTCTCATTTACCTGATTTTCCACTTTCTGTGCACAAAATTGTGGACAATATACCATTGTCAGTCCCAGAAAGTAGGTGTCTCAGGAATCCATACATTGATAAGGGTCCTGTGGATCTCTCTCAATGGTCAACATCCCAACTTCTACCATTTTTTGTGGAATTCTGGAACCATTTTTAAAATCTTCATTATCTTGTTAT
>NW_017729034.1:7681261-7714279 GCF_001723915.1 Gavialis gangeticus
TCCATACATTGATAAGGGTCCTGTGGATCTCTCTCAATGGTCAACATCCCAACTTCTACCATTTTTTGTGGAATTCTGGAACCATTTTTAAAATCTTCATTATCTTGTTATGCCTTCACCCTCCCTATCTAGAAACCAAAAGAATTCTACTGAAGATTCCCTAAATCTCTTTTTCTTCGGGCCATTGTCTCCCAGCCTGTCCCTAGTAAAACTTTACCCTGTCCCAGCAGAAATCTGGCAGCCTTTTTTTACACAACTTATGGATTTCCCCTCACTCCTATCAGAATTTTCTTTTCAGCCTCAGGTTCCCATCCTATATTTTGTTTCTGGCAAAGAGCACATTTTTCTTTTCTCTGAAGAAGCTCTAGTGATAGGCCTGTGGATTTTTGTTCATAAGGAGTCACAAGTTTGCACAGACCTGTTTCTATCTGGTGTTGATGTGAAGTGCATATTCTCTCCCATCTGTTCTTCCTTCTGCAGATCATTTTTCCTTCTTGTCTTTCTCATGCTCCCCTCATTCTTCCTCAGGCGATGGTCCATGGCTATCTACATTGTGTCTTCTTGCAGAACTGACAGAACTTCTTTTCTCCTTCCCATCCCATCTTCTATTTCTCCCTGCTTTACCTCCTCATTCTCCAGTAGAACAAACACGTTCCTTAGACTTTTCTTATCCAATAGCTGGAGACTCTCTCCTTGTCTTCAACATGCAGTCATGTTTTTCCGTACATTGCCTCTCATATCTAGCAATCCAAGATCCAAATCCTCTTGTCTGGAAGAAATCATACCAGATCTAAAGTATGATGGAGACTGAGCCACTCTGGAAGGCCTGTTCACGTTGATACAGAGAGCAAAAAATCCAGGAAACTCACAGACACAACTAATCAGTAATGGTTTCTCTGAAAACTCACAGAACCAGCAAATTGTGAAGATCAATTATAAATATGCCTTAGATAAAATTGAAGTGAGACAAATTTTCCCCTCTGAAAGTCTAGCCTAATAATTTATGAAAAGACAAGTTTATTCCAGTGCTGGGGAAGTTCATTGCATTCCTTTGGCAGATGCTTCAGCAAAAAGCACCACGTTCCAAAAGCATTTGGAAAATGGCAGGAACTTGGAGAAAAAAAAACATGGGCAGATAGAAGATATCTGGTCTCAACATTACTGTTTTGGAGAGCAGCAATGGAATGACAAATGTAGAAGGATGGTGTCCAGGGCTAGGGACAGACATTCAAAAAGCCTGAGCCTGAATTGATTCAGTCTTTGCAGGTTAGTCTAACTTGGCCAGCTGAACTGGTTTGTAACAGTACAGACATCCCCTCTGGACTAAAGAAATGCAGGCACGTGCTTGCAGTGGCTCAGGCTAGAAGGCAGATTGTATTAGAGCAGCCCTGCCTTCCCTTCCATAGTGCTGAGCTGAGGTGTGGGTGTCAGGCCCCCACAGGACACTCTGATTAGGGAGTGGTTTCCCCTATTCCCCCTCCCCCTCCTCTGCTCTTGACCAGCCCAGCAGAGAGTTGTTAACAGAGCATTTATCAGGCCATCAGCAAAACAAAACCCTGTCTCATTAGTTCAAGCTCTTTTTAAACAACTTTTTCCAAGGAAGGAACAGAGGGACATTACCAGCTGACCTGCTGATTAGTTCCAAAAAGCCATAAGTGGACACTGTCCTGTCCTTTGTCCTGTCTGCCTTACACGGACACCTCTCAGCATTAGCTAGCATACCACATGCTGGCTACAGTTCATGCTGTGGGAGAGGGGCGAGGGGAAGGGGGAATCTTTGCTTGAGCAGGAAGTGATGGGGGGAGGCACAAGCAGGGAGTGTGGGAGGAGGGGTGGTACAGGGAAGCCAGGCAGAGGCTTCTTTGCCTGCCATCTCTGCTGGAGCTCCAGTGAGGGAGCAGAGGTGTGGGGCCAGCCCAGCTCTCTGGAGCAGAGAGCCCTGCCCAGGGCTGCAAAGCATCTGGGATGCTGGGGGGTTGGTTTAAGTTAAACCAGGAAGGGGTCAGGGACAGACATTGCATAAAGTGGTTTGACCCAGTTCAGTTAAGTCTGATACTACATTCAACCAGGTTTATCTCAAACCAGTTTCAGCCATTCTCAAACTGGTTTCTGTGTACTGAATTTCTGTTATGTTACAGGTTTAAACCAGTTTCTGATCACTTAAACTGCTTTATGTGTAATGTCTGTCCCTAGCCCAGGTGGGCAACAGTGTATACAAGTAAATTAGATTTCAGAAGTGATATGGTCCCTGGGACTTAATATCCATGGAGAAGTGGGACACTGAAAGGATATCAGCCTGATTCTTGCAGTCATCTGTAGGTATGGAATAGTGAAACCTGTGAGAAACCTGGTATTCCCATGCTGTGGGAAACTCCATACAATGTGCTTTCATTCCAAAATGGACCACACTGCTCATAGTCTGAATTTCCCCAGGGAAATTAACAAGTGTTGTTTTCTAAATGAAATTTCATCAAAATGGATTCATTCCCATGGAACCCTTAGATTTCATCAAATCAAAATTTTCCAAGGGAAAACTTTTTCCCATGAGGAATCATTCAACCAGCTCTAGTACTGAAACTGTAACCTTTGACCTGGAGAACACAAGCTGCTACTATGTAGGTTGAAAGAACAGGCCTCGAAGTGTGAGCTAGTAGAAAGGAGTCATGATCGCATGTATTTAGCTGCTCCACAAGGGAGTGGGGAATCAAGACTGGGTGCTTTGTTACAGTATCAACATTTATGCTGTCGGCAGAGGAGCAGGAAGAGGACTGGTCAGGCCTAATCACAAAGGATCTTCTTCACCCAGGAGACACAGGTTCTGACTAGTTTTAAAAGGCACTCTTATCCTGGAGTTGCTGATGCCAACTCATTTCTGAGATCATTCTTTATTGCATTAGTTTCTCCTGTGCATCTAGGGATGTTCTCCTCTTACACTTCTAAAAGAACTCTTTCTTCTTAGTGTATGTGGTTTCTCTCCCTGGTATTTCTGGACCAGGCAGAAATGATGAATGCATAAATGAATTCAGCTCCCTGTTGGTCAAACCTGGAGGACTGAGGAGGATTAATTCAGAAACAGAAAAAGCTCTCTATTGGCCTTGGTTGCCGAGGTGCAGAGAGAGACACTGGGAGCAGGAGTCTGAAATACAAAAGATGGTTAAGTTCCCATTTAAATCTTTTGTGCATTTTGGCAAGATAACCTCTTCAAGAATAGTGTGTATGACCTAAGAAAGTATAACCAGGGGTCTGGTTCAATGTCTTGTAAAGTCAATGAGACTCTTTCCACATACGTCCCTAGGTACTGAATTAGGAGCACTGTAACTAACAGGCTACAGAGATTATGAATAGCAGAGGGAGTCTTTTACTTCATATTGCAGTTTTAGTTCAGACCTAGTGTACATTAAGAGCAAGAGTGTATGTGACAGAGATATAGTCAAGAGCTAGCCAGTACCTCTCAGATTGGCTCTTAGAGGACACGTCATCACAACTGACACTAATTAACTGTTTTCTTGGTAAGCTCAGTGCCAGGACAAAAGACTGAGTAGAATATGGACACTGAATTCTCCTCTTGTTCCTAGAGGAAGACCCCCTAGGTCAGAGCTGAGCTGCATTGTGAGGAAAGTTTTTGTTGTGTGTGTTTATTCTGTTCTATGGAAAGTTGACTTTATCTCCAAGGCTTCCCTTCATTAATGGTAACTGCCATTAATTCCTAACATTTAGGATGTATTTCCTGGGATAAATAAATGCATTTACCAAAAAGCATTGAGCCAAAAAATGGAAGGAATTAACCCTTCCCCTCTAATTCATTTCCCCACTCTTCTCCCTGCACCAGAATAATCCAGTAAAATAGAGTCCTCAACCTTTTGACATGCATAAAACAACATGAAAAAGACCGAAAAAATATTGGCCGGTTTCCTTCTTGCTTGCAGAAAAAATGGAATAATTATTTCCTTATTAAAGCAAAAGTTAAATATTTTCTAAGCTTTTATCCTCTTTTTTGTCTATTGTACCCCACATCCTTAAATGAAGCCCTTAAAAATAACCCCAAATTGATGCAAACAGAATAATTGGCAAGGTGTGAAAATGCCACTCGTATCCTAGTGACTGGCTGTGTTGTCAGTCGTTTCTTAATTTTCACTCTATTAAGGTAATTTCCTATGACTGTGGTTTTTTCCTGCAGCTGCTTTCACATGCTGCCATATCTGGCATCTTCGCACAGGCAGAGAAGAAAAACAAAATGTAAAACCTCTTTCCCAGAATGCTAGAGATGTTGATCTCTGAGCAAAATGGAAGCCCAGAGGAAGACGGGGAAAAGGAAATATTGGGTGATTTGGTGGACACAAAGTCTAGTTTCCACATCACAGCAGTGGTTGCTAGTTATTAGTACTTTTCTTGTCAATTGTCTCAGAGACAAAGGATTCAGGCTGTGAGTTCATTTTGAGGCCTCAACTACAGCTACAAGTGATTTTGGACCTTGGTTTAGTCTCTTTCTTTGCTGGTGACACCAGCTACAAGTCCCTGGTCACCCAGTGATGCTGCAACCTCCACTCAAACTTGATGGGGGCTCAGATTAGAACCTCAAATCTGAACATTTTGGGAAAGTTTGAAACCAGACCCAAATACTGCAGCATATAACAAGTGGAAAGCATGTTTTCAGACATGCCAGCAAAGAGGAAGTCTCACAGAGGTTTGGGCTTGTACATCCCTCCTAGGGACAAGTTTTATAATGGATATCTACAGGGGAGATCATTGTCAGCCTTTTCGAAAATCCAGACACATTTTAGTAACCTATCCTTCTTTGTCTTCCATATTTAGTGCAAACTATCCTACTCTCAGTTCTTATCAGTCACTGCTGACATTTTTTTCCACCGATGGGAAAGACTGACTGATAATGACATATGGGAATCTTTTTCATTCTCCACCACTAAGTGTGTTGTGTTAGGCTCCTCTTGTGTCCTTGCAAGTCTAGTTTGTTTCATTGTGAAATTATTTTTCACAAACATTGCAGACAGTCAGCCCTTTTCAGTGCACAGACTGGTATCCACAACTTTCTTTCCCATTTTTATCCAGCCATGCAGTTGAAAGACTCTATTCACATCCCTTTAACTGTGGCATGAATATCCCAGTCTTTGATTCTCATATCAGCTATATGAATTACTGGCATTCTTCTTCCAGGGATAGATAATTGTGCCTAATAATACAGACTGATTTTATAGGATGAAGCAGCAGCTTTGGATAAGGTACACTTGGCTTATCCATGGATTCTCATAATCATAGAAAAATAAAGCTGGAAGGCACCTCAGGGAGTAATCTAGTCCAACCACTTCTTCAAAACAGGATCATCCCTGACTGAACCGTCTCTGTCAAGTGTTTGTCTAACTTGCATGGAAAAACTTCTAGTGATTCCACAACCTTGCTTGTGCTTAACCACCCCCATAGATAGAAGGTTCTTCCTGATATCCAACCTAAATTACCCTTCCTGCAATTTTGAAAGCATTATTTCTTCCCCTTGTTTTCTGTTGACAGGTATAATTTTCTAGTGTGATTCTCTTTATGGCATCTGAAAATTGTTACCAAATTCTTCCCCTCACACCCTCACCTCACCTTCTTTTCTCCAGGTTAAACAATCCCAGTTCATCCTACCTTTCTTTATGAGCCATACTGCCTAGGCCTCTAACCACTGGAATACCCAATTTGTGTACATTTTTCTCCAAGCAAAGTGCGCCAAACTAGACACAGAGCTCCAGGTTAGGCCTATAGTGCTAAGTAGAGCAGAAAAATCACTTCCTGTGACTTGCAAGTGATGCTCTGGTTAGTACATCCCAGTATGGTGTAGGCTTTTTGTGCAACAGTAGCACACCGTTGACCCACCTTCAGCTTGTGGTCTACACTAACCCCCAGGTCATTCTCTGGAGTAATGCAGCCTACCCAGTCACTTGCCTATTTGTATTTATACCTGTAATTGGGTGTGCCGTTCACTGGTGAATCTGGTCTGTATGGGTTTTTCAGACATCACTGTTGCTCAAGGAAAAGGTGGCCTGCTATTGAGTTGGATTCCAGAGGGTCCTCAGGGGTTCTCTCCTGCCATACCTTTGCTGTAATAAATTTATCTAGTTGGGAGGAAGATGTATGTTCTGTCCCCCCCCCGGTTCCCTCCTTCAATCTTCGCATCCATCTTCCCATTTAGGGCTCCACCTCCCCTACACCCCACCTAATGCCAACCAGTGATGCTGAGTCCCGGTCCTCTGGGTTTGGTTATGGTACCGTTACATGTATCTTGGTCTTTTGAATCAGTATAAATGTATAAGGACATCAGTTTGTCCCACTCTGCTTAGGCCGTAGTGGGACTGGCCTAGCTTCTTCTGACCGCAGGTTACCTTGTCTCCCAGTGCCGGTTCCTCTGTCACTGGCCTGTAGTTGCTGTAGTGTGGACAGCTGTCTCTCCTTCTCTCCACAGGTTCCTGGTGGGTCCAATCCAGTCGGGGGACGTCAGGAGTCAATGGATCTGCTTCAGATGAGTAATATAGCCCTTATGGGCTTGAATTATCTCCAAAATCCCCTTCCTGGGGCTGCAACCACTTTCCCTCAGTGGCGCTTTGCTCCACCCTGGGCTGCTCGCTGCCTGCTGGGGAACCCAATTCTGGTTCCCCCTGCCTCTTGTCTGGCAGGGTTTTTATTCCCCTTTTGAGGGGATGGCTACCAAATTAGTGCCGGCACGCGGGCACAAAATATGCCCACTCTGGCATGGGAGCCAGTCCCAGCTCCTTCTGGTTATGCTGCTTTTCACTTTTTTTTTCTGTTTGGTGAAGCATTCTCCCTGGCTGCGTCTCTTGTGACCTAGCGTGGCTTCTTGCCGGCTCTGCTAATCTTTCCCCCCAGGTAAGTTCTCCTCTGGGGCTCTATTTCTGTCACAATACCTTTAATTGTTCTGTCCTAAGCATAGTCCTTTGTACTTGTCCATACTGAATTTTATCCAATTAATTTTGGACCATTTCTGCAATTTATTGCGGTCATTTTGAATCCTAATCCTATCCTCCAAAGTACCTGCTTTCTGACCCAGCTTGGTGTCATATATTAATTTATTAACTGTGCATTCAATCCTGTCTGCCAAGTCATTAATGAATATATTAAACAGTACCAGACTCAGGACAAAGAGCCCCAGTACGCATAAACCGTCTCCCAAAGCAACTAAGTCTCCCTCTCTCCACTCACAAGGAGGCATCACACTCAAACTCCTCCACTACCTGGCCTGCTGGCTGGCTCCTGGCATTGCTGGGCTTCTGGCTGGCCTAGCTTCTTACTCACTAATCTTTCATCTCTGGGAACCCATGAAGTCTGGTGGAAGGTCTGGTGTGAGAAGATGATGATGTGGGTGCTATTCCCAGTTCTGTCATTAACTTGAATCATGACCTTGAAAAAGTTGATAAAATCCTTTGGGCCTCCTTTGGAGCCTGCACAGTGGTACTAATGAGAACTCCCTGGCTTGACACACTGCTTTGAGATTTATGGACAAAAATTGCTTAATGGGGGTCCATGTCCCCTTGCATAAAGTGCTAATTACACTCTTATCTGTGTTCTCATAATCCCCTTCAGTAGCTTCACTCCCTCTGTCAGAATTCCCAGGGTTTAATGCTCAGTAATTGCTCTCCTTCCCTGCAGTTTCTCCCATGTGTGCTTGCCAGTTTCCTGCTTTCTATCACATCTCGTGCTTGGCAAGAATGTAAAACCATTGAAGAAGACAGTGAGGTGTTTGGGGCAGCGGTGTTATCAATATACTGATGAGATCAAGCTGTATCTGTCACCAACCACACACTACATCCCCATTCCTCTCCCCAGGTCCTACTGAGATCAGAAGCAAACCAGCTGCAGTTCAATGCATTTAACATGGGGGTGGCATGTATTGACAGAAAGAAATGTTCAGAAATATGGACAAAAACTAATTTTGTGTCAACCAGTAAGGACAGATGTATAGTTTCTAGCTTGATAATTCACAGAATCAGAGTCTTTCTGGATTCCATCACTGCTTTCCAGGGAACACAGATAATCCATAACACCTTAAGCTAATAAATTGTGCATCTTCCCTCCTCCTCACACCTGCACTTTGCACTTGTTTCCTCTTCACATTCAACTGTAAGTCAAGGTGCTGGTGATAGGTGTTGAAGCTTTGAATGCTCTCGGACATGGTTGTCTGAGGAACAGCCTCATGCCTTATGTCCTGCTGTAGCACTTAAGACTCACTAGATCTTTAGCATTTCTACCCAGAATTGTATCTTCCAAGACCAAAGACAGAGCTCAAAGCCCAAAGAGGTCCCTTGCCTTTGGGACTTTCCTCTTTCATGGTCCATCAGAGACAGTCTGAAAGCAGGAAGCTGCTTGAAGGAAAGAAAAGTTGAAAAACTTCTCAGAGGAATAAAGGGATGTTGGAGCCACTGTCACTTTTCTCAAACCCATGCTTGGGGCTGCTTAGCTTTTCTGGTTGCTCAAGCTCTTAACAGGTACCTTTGAATGTACCTTGTGTTAGTCTCTAGCGACCCCCTCTGGCGGACTGGAGGAACCGCACCTGTTCCTTTCACTAAGGATGGCCAGACCTTTATGGAACTAAGAGCAGGACAAGAGATGAAGAGAAGCAGATACTCAGAAATCTAGACCTTGGAGGAAAAGGAAGGCCTCAGAGACTTCATGCAACCACTGTCAGTGAAATCCAAGCAAACCGCAGCTTCCTGGATGCAATAAGGTACCTTCAAGTTTTAAATCAATTCTGTGCATCTTGACTCACAATGGCAAAACAGTTCCCCCTCAGATGAAAGCACTGGAAGAGGGGAATAGGAAGGCAGGGTAAAGGCAGAGAAGAGAAGAATAACAGTATGGTGAGATGAACTTTGAGGGGTACCAGCTTCACAGATTTTCTTGGGGGTAACACAAAGCTGGAAGGAACTAACAAGCATATTCTCATTAAAACTTAAATGGCAAGACCAGTCAAGCGTGGGTTAGGCTCTTGGGACTGAATTTAGCTGTCCTAATAAGTGCTCTGGTTTTTCAAAGTGACCCTGGTGCTGCTGGGTGCCCTGTACTTCTGAAAATCAGGCAGCTCCTACTCAACTGCTTAAATAAGGATTTAGGTGCTCAACTTTAAGCAAGCAGGTTTGAACATTTTGGCCCATGTAGCTCTTTTTCTCTCAAGCTGATTTCCACTGCTAAATAAATATGGCTATACAGCCTGCTTGGAATTGAAATGTTCCTCCAACCCTAAGAAAGGTTGGCTGTTGGAAAATTCTTTAGGTGCTTCATTTATATTTTCATTAGAATTTTCCTTTTCTCCCTCTCTGCTTTTATTTCCTATTTAGTCTATATTTGCTTTTCCCTCTGCCCTGATCTCTGATGCATTTTCACCCTGTTTTTATCCAACGGTTATTTTCTCTGTTAGATCCAGATCTCCCCTTCTTTTTTCTGATCTTTCTCAAGGGGAGCTCAAACCCAGAAAGATCTGAATTAAATTTGTGTGTTTTTGATGCTTATGAGTATTTGATATTAGGCCTGACAAAAGTTTGGCCATCCCTAGCAATTAGCTCTTTGACTGCCACCTTCTCACAGCAGGATTTTTTCCCCAGGTTAAGGGCATGAAGTAGTCAGCTTGGTTAAAGGAATTAAATGAATCTGTGATTTATAAATGCCCTCACAATCAACTGTTGAAAGGGTGAAAGGAGACATCCTTTTGTTATATGATTTAAATTTAAATTAGTTTTGAACACTGTGTGTAAGAAGTATCCATTTACAATGCAGAAAAACACCAGAGCCCAATGCCTTGACATATCGTGGACAGATAACCTTTAAAGACAAGAATATGGATTCAAAATTAGTGAAAAATTAAAGTGATTCTCTGATTTAATATAAAGAGTAAATTACCTGTGTCAGGGAGTAGACCAAACAGCTCAGAAATTGTCTCATTCATTGAAATTAACTGAAGGGGAAAAAAGACTTTCCTGAAAACCTGCTAATTAATAGAGCCCTGTTAACTGGAGATAAAGGGCCTGGCTCTGGCCTGAGTTACACCCATGCAACTGAGATTTCTGGTGAGCCCTGTTAACGCAGAATACTGCCGTCACCTTATATTCCTTCATCCCCCTAAGGATAGAAATACTTGAGTCATACCCATGACACCCATGGCATTTTGCCCTGACATCACAGTACGAACTAAAATGGGAGCTGTTGAATGTCTTCATGGCAGCTGTCCCAAATTCAGCTAGTATATTCCAACTGTCAATAGGATTAAATGTATCTTTAGCTACATTCATGAAAGTATAACAACTCTTCCATTTTGTCTTCATTCAGCTGGGCTGTTTCCTTCCCTCAGCTCCTTCTAATGTTCTCTCTCTGCTAGCCTGATATGTTCTGAAAGGTGGTTGTGGGGGCCTGATGACCATTGTGCCTCAGTCACTCCCATGTCAGACTTATCACAGAAGGTTTGGTCCATTTTGAATTGCCAAAGCACCCCAAAACCCAGGGACTGGATTTTCTAAAGAACTTACTATCCAACAGCTCCTCCAGTTCAGCAACTCAATATATGATTAGACCTTTAAAAGAACTCTGCTGCCATTGAAAGGCCCCAAATAGGCTAAATGTTGAAAAGTTCTCAGCACTCAATAGGCTGAATATATTACCCCAAAAGTTTATCTGAACTACTTGCATGTATAAAAATGCTTTGAAAACCACATGCAGGCTGACACTCCAATTCAAATATCTGCCACTTCAGTTTTGAAGCCATAGCTAAATACAGGTTTAATGTAGAACACTTAGGTGAATTTACACATTACATTTAGACCATACTAACTGTTAAGCAGTGTTAAAGTTAGAAAGTGCTGTGAGCAGTCTCAGGTTAGGGGTTAACACTGGAGGTTTGCAATATGGGCTGTATTCGATTTGGATTTGGCCCAAATTGGGGACAATGATTCGATTCATTGATTTGGATCACTGTCCTCTATTTGATCCAGACAAATCTGAATCTGAAGATTTGATTCTGATTCAGAGAATCAGCCGTTCAGACACAGACACAACTTTAAATGTTTTTTCTACATACCTCTAGGTACCAGGTGCAGCTCATGAAGGTTGCGAAGCTGGGGCAGATGGAGCGTCCCACAGGAGTGTGGGGGGAGGAGGGGCGGGGGGGCCATGTGCTCGGCAATGAACCCAGAAGTGGACCAGAAGTACTCCTGGTCCACTTCTGGGTCTTCTGGGGGGTGCGCTGGGGGAAATGTGGCTAGGAACCAGGACACCTGGTTTCTGTTCTTGCTCTAAGTTGTGGGGGGAGGAGGCGAGGAAAGAGAGGTGCTGGGAACATTGCATCCTGGGATGCTGGAGGACTGTAAATTGCTCATTTTATCTTCCTGGAGCTGACTGAAATTACCCTGACACAAGCTAGGTAGCATGGTATGCCTTCAGCATATTCTAAATGTAATGTGTAACTTCACCCTCAGATGGTGAAGTACTTGACTGTACCTAAAAACCAGGCATTTTGACATTTTTAAGGTCTTAGCTTTTTATGATGCAAATTACTGATTGGGCAAAAACAGAGATCCAGCTAAGATCTAACTGAAAATTTGGCCCATTGTTTTAAAACTTCTTCAGGAAAGCCCACAATATTCAAGGAGATTGACAGTTAGATATATACTTTACACTGCTATTTTGTTTCAAACCGATAATTAATGGGTTAATTATCTGTGCCTGTCTGCCCATGGCCTAAACACAGTTGGGCTGAGTTGCTCTGTGTGTGTGTCTATTGTCTAAAGATTGATTTTTTAAAAAATGACCAGGTACTGTACTCCCTCCTGACACTTTTGTTCTGTGCCACATCCTCCTGTGACATGCTTCACCTTCCTGCCTGCAAAAGCCCTCAAAGATCTCACTCTCAGCTTTCTTGGGAAGAGAGTTGGCATATGAAACATTCCACTGCACAACACTGGTCTGCTTGCTCATCTCAAGTGTTTCATGCTGGTCTAGCACAAGCAGGGTTTTTCAGTATCCCTAGGCAGAAAGCAACACTTGGACTTGCAGAGTCTTGGTCTTGGAATCTTTCTGCTTCAGCTGATATATTGTCTAAATCTAAAACTTATTTAAAAACCTGTCTGGATGCGACGGCTTTTAATTAATCTTGTCTTAGTTTTTATACCATATAGTACCTTGAAGACGCAAGATCAATCACTGCTGTATTGTAATGTAGAGTTGGGAGACAGAAAGATAAATGAGCTATCAAGTTTAGCATTTTGATAGCTAAGTTTAATTTTAACTAGCTCAGGAACATACTGTAGATCAGTGGATAAAGTCATGAAATGGAGCATTCATCTCTGGGGTCCAGGCCAGAGTCCATCAGAAAGAGAAGGAGTTTACTAGTCTCTATTCATGGGAGGAGCAGGTAAGTGATAGCTGGGTACAGGAATAGCACAACAATGGTAAATGGGTATGTCTTAACCTTTGTGTCTATTCACCTTCCAGTAGCACAAATCACTCTAAGGAATTAGGAAAGCCAACAAACAGTTGTATAAAACTGATGCTAGCCTGGTTAGATTATAGGACCATTTCTACAGTGTATAGACTCATGTGCCCACCTGTAAAGACTCCGTCACACAAAAATATATGCATGAAGGCAATGAGACTGTTGAACTTAGCAGAAATGAAGCCTGTTAATCTTTTCAGAAGCAGGGCTTTAGAAAGGATAGTAAGTAAAGTACCACAATGAGAAAACAAATACAGAAAGGGGAAGTAAAGTGTTCAAGGTGTTAAAGCCTTGAACAGTACTTGGGTAGGAGTCCTGACTCATCATATGTTCTACCCATGAGACTGGTACCACAGGTAGGTAACCTAAAACTGGACAAATAAACCATCATTTTGAAAACAGTGGTGTTAGCCTGAGTCATGCTCAAGTCCTTGTGCCTTTCCTAACTCATGGTGACTCAAAATCTCTTGCATTTCACTTGATCTGTTATGACAACTTCAATGCCTATGTTTCGAACTGAGTCTCTTGTAATAAGTCTAATTCTAATGCACTCCATGCATCCATCTCAGCAAGGCTATTTCTAATGTGCCCCACCTCATCGTATTGCAGTGACTAATTCTAATGCATTGCATCAATCTACAAGGAATTTCCATTGTGAGTCATTTTGAAATGAAATTCTCTTCAAGGAAGCTGCCTGAATTTGAGCTTTCCAGTGTGTGCTGTTTATCTGAATCTCCGATCTAGTATTTAGACCAGTTAAAAGGTTGAATTGTGGATAAACATGAAGCCCCTCTCATTCTATCTGTCTGTTCTACTGATTTGCCAAGCACTCATCCCTATAGTTTCTGTACAATAGGCCTGTCTACCAGCGGTTAAGTTTGATGCTATTGATAGAGGCCTTGGTTCACATAAGCCATAGCTCTGTTTGTTCAATCAGTCCAATAATAACATGCAAGACTTTCTCAGTTCTGCTGAGATAAACCTAGTCTCAGCTTCATGACACTGAATGTGGACATAGCTAACCTTGCTGATAAGGCTTCTGTAGCTCTGGATGAGCTTTAATTCAAGGGCCCCTGCTGCCAGTTTGAAGAGCAGGGATGCTGATACATGAGACATCGTGGCACTTTAATTAGAGCAGCTAGCAGAGCAGCTTTAATTAAAGCGCTCTTTGCCCCCCACCCCTCCCAGGCCTGGACCATATGTTAAAGTGTCCTCAGAGTCCAGTTTCTGTACTGATATAGCATGGTAACAATCATGAGGTGTAGAGATAGAAGAGATTACTTCTGACCCATTTAGTCCCATTCCTTGCCAATCCAGGAATATCTGCTACTATTGTACCTTTGCTAGGATTTTGTCCTCTGTGTTTGAAAACCTACAGTGCAAGGACACTTCCACAATGCAGGCAGGAGCTGTTTAGAGATAAGCTTTATATGCTGTAAAGGAGGTTCATTGTAATCGGAGCAAGGACAATGGTGAGAGAAATCACCAACCAACATGTTGATGTCTTTAAAATAGAATTTCACTTTGACCATTTTCACACTCCCTTTTATTTGTCTTTAAAGAGCATTTACATTAGCAAGGTCTTCTTTGTCCAAAAGTGCGCAGAAAGTAGATTTTAAGCCTGAAGCTGAGAACCACTGAATCACACAACATCACAACATTTTTCATTTCTGGCAGAATTATGGTAATTAACAAAGGCTCAGTCAAGGGATGGAGTCAATGCTGTGTCATGCTGGTGATCAGCCATGCAATTTGAATACCAAATTCTGAATATTCACCACTCAAAGAACGCTTACAGCAAAAGGTTTGTAAGCGATCCATAGCCTGAAATACATGCACCAAACATTATTCAGCCAGCTTTCAACAACAGGAAACAAATGCATAAAAACTATTATATGGGCATGTGCAACTTGCAAACAGGAAAAGAAAGTGCTACACTTGCCAGATAAACTTGCTCACTGCAAATATTTTACCTGACTCCAAGTATAAAACAGAGGCCGGGAAAAGAGGGTTGGAAAAAAATAATGGTGGGCTGACTGCTTTCCTTCACAGAAGTACAAGCCCTTCCTACAAAAAACCTCAAGGGAAAGACAAGGGAGTTAAAATCTTCATGGAGTCTGTTTAATGATGGGGGCTTTTGATAGATGCAACCTCTGTTCTTAGAGGACTCCAGGCCACAGAACAACTCATCACTCACATTCCCTATCCATCTTCCTTCCTGTCTGTTTTTGGTTGCAGGGAGTAACCACAGAGGCTGTATTTCTCTTCAGCTTCATCTCCAATCTTCCTGGTCCCTGTTGTCAGTGGAAGAGGCCATCAACAGAGACTATAGAACTTACAGAGGGAAGAAAAAATGTGAAGTGCACCTGTCTAAATATATCAGGTATGTGATAAGACTTTCTATCAGTAGCAGAGTGGTCCTGTACTTATATCTAGCCAGCAAGAGCTGGAGACATGAGCTGTTTTCAGCTCTGATCCAGACTCTGAGCGATCCAAAGTAAGATTCTCTCTCGGTACTTTGATTTCCCCATGAGGGATAATAACAGTGACCTGCCTCAGATGGGGGAGTGAAGAGATGTTCCCTAATGCTTGCAAGCTGTGGAGATACTGTGTGAGTAGAGATAATGTGAGCAGATAAGCAGAAAACAGGAAACCAGTTGAAGAATCCAAGGTCTGATCCTGATGTTGCTCCCGCTGCCACACATTAAAAGTCTTCACTGCTGAGAGATCTGAATGGGGCACACAGGAGTTGCCAGCCTCATAAAAGGACTGACAGGGTTCGATTGTTCCTGTGTTAGGCCGAGTTCAGCTACCATTATTCAGGCGAAGTAGCACTGAGGCAATTGGTCTGAAGACAAGACTACTATATCAGATGATTAAGAGAAAGAAACAGAAGCATCTAAGATGAGAGCATGAGTCCCCCACACTCTTTCTTTATCATCTTGGGGAAGACTCTTATTATTCTTACCCTTTCCAGCTTCACTCCCTTCAGAAGAGAGTAACCCATTTTATTGCCTCTGTTCCCTGACTCATCATTTCAGCTGCCATGGACAATTCAGGAACACCGCGGACAATTAGGGTACCATACAGGATTTGGATCCTCCCTGAGATAGGCTTTACCCTTAAAAATCACAAAGGGAAGGTAAAGATGCCATGAAATGCTACCAGCTGCGACTGACTTATTCCAAGGGGCTTAAGTGAGTTACTCAGATGAAAAGTGAACTGGAACAGACAGAATGGCCTGTCTCCTTATCCAAAGTCAAACATGGCAAGACCACTGACTACTACTACAAATTCAAAATGCCTGGTAAGTAAATCTGATCCTGTGTACATATGAAGCAAAGCAGCAGTCAAACTGTATACCCAAAACTAGGCAGAAAGACATGGATATAAGTGGTACAGCCAGAAATACAAGAAACAGCCAGAGGCTGCCACAATGGTTTTTCAAGGTTATATTCCTTTTCATACTGGATCAAACCAGTGGCCTATCTAGTGCAGAATCTCATGTCTGACAGAAGCCAGTACCAGATGCATCTGAAGATGTCAAACACCCATAATGGATAATTATTCCCCAATATGTCCATAGGGAAAATTTCTTAATAATCCCAGGCAGTTAGTGGTTGGATTTATGCCCTGAACCATGAGGGCTAATATTCCTTATAAATTTTTTATCTGATCTAATGTAACTGCAAAACTGTGAATGTTGTCACTATCAACAGGGTAGGTCATCCTTTTTTTTTTAATTTTGCCCTTTTAAAACTTGCTAAACCATTAGCCCCAGAAATATCTTTTAGCAGTGAGTTCCACAGTTTAATAACATGCTGTGTTAAAAAGAAAAAAGTGCATCCTCCTGCTACTTTTAAACTTATTGTCTTTTAATTTCAACAGACATTCCCTAGTCTTGGTGTTATGAGACTTTTTTTATATCCTTAATTATTTTATATACTTCTCACCCACCAACTCTTATTCATTTCCTCTCTGAATTATATATAATTTAATCTTTTCAATTCCTCCTTATCTGAAAATCCTTCCAGGTCTCAAATCATTTTCATGGTCCATCTCCAAGCACTCTATTTTTGCTATATTCTTTTTAAAGCAAGGTTGACTAGAAATTAACAGAGTTTGAGATGACTGTAAGATGATATCATAGTGTTAATTCCTATCCCATTCTGTAGACATCTCTGTAATAAATCAATGTATGGTAATCTTTTTAATTTTCTTTTAGTACACATCTTTATATAGTGCTAACATGCCCCACCTAAAATGTACTATGATACTTCCTGCTGTTCCTTGTGTCTCTGCATAAAGCTCTCATCTTTCTGTCTGGATATACATTATCAGGCTGCATTTCTTGTTGGGGATTGTCATTAGAATGGTGACTGGCGACCCCCTGGGGTTATACAGCTGTCCAAGTCACATCAAACGACAGCAAACATTTTCTGTTATTTTGAAACACAGCCTTGTGATTTCCTTGTTTACCTTTTGTGTTCTGAATGAACAAGTTTCTCTGATGACATCTAAGGGAGCAGTCAAAAAAGAGAAAATCACTACTCTCCCCTTCCCCTCCCCCACACTCCCTTCCTCTTTAGCCACTTTGAGATAGTTTCATAGTTAAATAGATAAATACTACTCTAAACTTTTGCAGGAGAGTAAAGACGGTGTAGTGCCGTGATTCTAAACCAGGGTGCTCTGGCACCCTTGAGGTGCCTTGAGATCCTTTCCAGGGTGCATAAAGGTACAATGCAATTTTAGCACCATTAGGCGCGCAGATATGATTCATAAAATAAACACAGAGATTTCAAATAGGGATCCATTGTGTTAAAAACATTCTGACCTGTTGTGCCTTTCTGAGTTCTTTACAGCAGCAAAACTGCTCTAGTTTTTTTCTGCAGTCAAAAATGAGTGAAAACTAAGAGCTGGTGGTTTCCAAGGGGATTCCTTGCACCTGAGAACCACTGGGGTTGTGGTTAGAGACTTAACCTAGGACAATGGTGATGCATAGGGAGTGCACACAGATGCACATGCACCCCCTGAGATTGGCAGTGCACCCCCTGTGAAAAGCGCCACCAGTGCTGATGGCAACACCTGCAGGCACCTGCTGCTCGCTGGCCTCCCGTTTGCTGCCGACATCTCCAGCGGTATCTTCAGGAGGTCCCTGATCACCACTGACTGCAGCCAACGCTGCTGGTGGTGTCTGTGGGTGGTTGCCCCCCTGTCAACACCACTGTGGCTACCTACGGAAGCTCCCCACTTGGAGGCGGGGGCGTGACAGTGGCAACATCGCCACTGCTGTGGTCACTGTGCGCCCCCAGCTTCCGGGTGCATGCGTCGTTCATGGCCTAGCATTTAGGAGAGCAAGTTTCATTTCCTTGCTGTGGTCTTTCTGGAGTGACCTTGTGCAAGTAGCTTAGTCTCTCTATGCTTTGGTTCATAGATTCATAAATGTAGGGTTGGAAGGGACCTAAATAGATCTTCAAGTCTGACCCCCTACCCTGGGTAGGAGAGAATACTGGGCTCATATAACCCCAGCTAGGTAATTATCCGGCCTCTTCTTAAAGACCCCCAGGGTAGGAGCCAGCACCACTTCCTTTGGAAGTTGGTTCCAGACCCTGGCTGCCCTGACTGTGAAGTAGTGCCTTCTAATGTCCAGCCTGAACCTACTGTCAAACAGCTTATGGCCATTATTCCTTGTTACTCTGGGAGGTGCTCAGGGGAACAGGGTCTCACCCATTTCCCGCTGGTCTCCCCTGGAAGTTTATAGACAGCCACCAGGTCCCCTCTCAGCCTTCTCTCATGGAGTCTAAACAAGTTCAGGTCCTGTAGCCTCTCCTCGTTGGACCTGCCCTGCTGCCCCCGATCATGCGAGTGGCCTCCTCTGGGCCCTCTTGATGTTGTCCCCATCCCTCTTGAAGTGCGGCGCCCAGAACTGGACACAGTACTCCAGCTGCAGCCTGACCAGTGCCGCATAGAGGGGAAGGATCACCTCCTTGGACCTGCTCGAGATGCATCTGTGGATGCATGACAAGGTGCGGTTGGCCTTACTGACCGCGTCCCCACATTGGCGGCCCATGTTCATTTTCAAATCGATAATGATTCCAAGTTCTTTCTGCCACCGTGCTTTTGAGAAGGGAGTTCCCCAGCCTATAGGTATGCTGCTGGTTCTTACTGCCCAAGTGTAGCACCCTGCACTTGTCAGTATTGAATCCCATCCTATTCTTATTTGCCCACCCCTGTATCCTGTCCCTCCCTTCTAGCGCACCCACCTTGCACCAAATCTTGGTGTCACCTGCGAATTTAAATAGGTTGCTTTTCACCCCCTCGTCCAAGTCACTAATAAAGAAATTGAACAGCGCGGGCCAGAGAACCAAGCCCTGGGGGACCCCACTGCCTGCATCCCTCCGGGTCAAATGAGACCTGTCCACCACCACACTCTGGGTGTGGTCCCTCAGCCAATTTGTGACCCATCTGAGTATGTGGGCATCAATGCCACAGTCGCCTAGCTTTTTAATGAGGATGGGGGGGAGACGGTGTCAAAGGCCTTGCTGAAGTCCAGGAAGACTACATCCACCATGACACCTGCATCCAATGATTTTGTGACCTGATCATAGAAGGCCACTAGGTTGGTCTGACAGGACCTGCCCCTAATGAACCCATGCTAGTTGCCCCTGAGCATCATTTGTAAAAGAAGGAGCATTAAAGATTGTGAGGTGCTCAGGCTGCCATGATGGGTCTCTGTAAGCATTTCAGAATAGGCAAAAATAATGAAATTATTATAGTAAACAAAAAGGTGTGGGGACTGACTATAGAGTAGCTAATGCTTGGTAAGTGTTCATCTGCCCCTTGATTAGTGAAAATTAAAACTTGTGGTACCTTGGCAGTGTTTTACTGAGGACTTTGGTTAAGCTTCTACTTACCATTGGATTACAGCAGACATGAGTACTTACCAAATACCAGCTATTCTGTGATTAATCCCTAACCTCTTTTAACTAGCAGTTATTTTTCATTCTTCCATGGCCTTAGATATATTTTAACATTTGTGTGATTACACTTAATTTGGTATGTGGGTGGTCTGAGGCTCAGCTGCCAATATTTCCTACTGTTTCCACTGTCACGATACGTGACAGAACCTGTATGAGGAATAGACATGGCCCTGATGAAATAATATGGCTAGGAGAAAAAAAATCCTTCCCTGAACTGCTTCAGATTACTGTATTATTTTCAGCTTTTCTTTTCTTTTTTGCATTTGGAAATAAACTCCGAGCTGTTTTGAAAACCCTTCATATTCAGCCCAAACATCTTATTTTATCTTCTGTGTTTTTGTTGAAGGTTTTCCTTTCTTTCCTTTTTTTTTATTTTTAATCCATTCAACCATTTATTGGATCTTCAATTCTCCAGTGTGTGTTTCTTCTTTGCTACACTATCTCCTGCTTTTCGCAGATAAACACCTCACACCTGGGAGACAGGCTCCTCTAATTAGTATTAAAACCTGAAGTTTTTCCATCCTGCTTTGAAGCTTTCCAGGATGCCTTTTTGTGAATAATAATGCCTTCGATTCAACATAATGCGAAGCTCAATCAAAAGTAACTGTAGCAAATATTCCCCTACCAGACAATCCCCCCTGCTCCCCACTTCCTCATGGCTGACACTAGGGGCGCATCTATACAAGATGCTTTACTCAAGACTAAAGCAAATTACTGTGCAATAAGCATCACCATCTATATGTGCAGACACTTTCTGCACAGTAATTTGCTCTAATCGCAGGTAAATTTGGTACCTGTAAATACAACTAGCAGATTTGCTCAGGAGTAATTACTGTGCAGTATGGCATGTCTAGATGACCAACTAGGAGCAAATATGCTCCAGGTCACCTGGGCAGCAGCGGGCAGGAGGTAAGAATCCCCAGATAGGAATGTCCCAGCCCCCACTCCACAGTAAGCGAGCCAGGGCTGGGAGCTCCCTGCTGCTGTGGCAGGGGGATATTGTCCTGGCCCAGAGTCCGCCACAGCAGT
This sequence comes from Gavialis gangeticus, assembly GCF_001723915.1. Lineage (NCBI taxonomy): Eukaryota > Metazoa > Chordata > Crocodylia > Gavialidae > Gavialis > Gavialis gangeticus. The sequence continues at coordinate 7,701,755 of NW_017729034.1, forward strand.
AAGCAGCATCTGGGGGCAGGGAGCAATCTCCCAGCCCCTGGCAGCAGACAGCTGTCTCCTGACCCTGTGCTCCCTGCCAGCCCTTGGGCAAGCACCCAGGAGGAACGTAGAGCTCTCCCTGGCTGCTGCAGAAGGCTGCTGCAGGGCAAGGAAGGGTGGGAGCAGACTGCTGCCACAAGTAACAAATCTGCTCCTGCTTCCTCACATGTGTAGATACCTGCTCGGAGTGGCTTTCTGTAGAGTAAATTACTCTAGAGCAGGGGTTGTCAACTGGGGGTACGTGTACCCCCAGGGGTACTTTGAAAGGTCCTAGGGAGTACATGGGGGCGGATGGGGACTAAGCGCTGTCATCCCACGCCGCTGCCTCGCAGGAGCAGGGCCGGGATGTGGTGAGAGCAGGGCCACACAGATGTTGTGCTGCCATCAGTCCTCCACTCACCATGCCCCCTCACCGCATCTGGCTACTTGCCACCCCTTCCCACACCCCGTGTCTGGCTGCTCACCACCCCTGGGGGTACACTTATTAAAAAAGGGGGCTGCCAGGGGTACACTTATTTAAAAAAGGTTAAAAACTCCTGCTATAGAGTAAGCCCACCCTGGAGCATTTGCACATATAGACATGCCCTAGAGGAAGGAGGGAAAACAATGGCAGAGCTAGGTCAAAGGTAGAATTTCTGTTCTGCAGGAAACCTAGAAAAGCAGGGAGGAAGGGAATATAGATTTTCCATGGAAGGGAAATTTGTTAAAAAATTTAAAAACTAGCAGTTACTGCAGCAAGAAGCCTGGAAGCCCTCAGATGTCCAACCCCAGAGCAGTTGGTTTAATGGGGTTGTCCCAGAACAACAGAACACAAGTGGCCTAGAGGTCCCCAGCCTCAAGGCAGTCCCCATAACAGGACTGTCCTTCCACTGCATACCCTGAAGCCTAGTTTCCCTATTTACCCAGGAAGCTGCTCAGGCTTCTAATGGAAAGTTGGCCTGTGTTTCACTGAAGGTGATAGGTTTCCATGGAACATTTGGATTCCAACAAGCCACCATCCAGGGTGGAAAGGGAGGTGCACTTGCACTGCTCTTTTTTTCCATATCCACCCAATAAACTGAGTGGAAGTGTCAGCAGCATTTCTAGGTAGGTAGCACTGAGGGAGTCACCTGACTTCATGGCTCATTATAATCTACCTGACCCCTTCTAAACTCTTCATTTCACAGGTGTTAAAATGGCCTTCTTTTCTTTTTTAATGATCTTGATGTTCCACCAATCAAGCTACCCTTTGTTCTGCAATTCTGCTGTCTGTTAGCTGCTCCTGGTAATGAAACTCCTATTTCACAGCCCTGCAGGTTGTTTTTAACCCATTCCAAGGAAGTTTTATTTATTTATACTTGAATCTTGAAGTGAATGATATAGCCCTAAGTCCCAGCATATTAGTAAAGCTTCTAGTCTAGTTTGTTTTTAACCACAGAAAAATTTGTTGTTTTATATATTGTGATACACCTCACCATCTGAACACCCCACACTGTTCAAAATTCTAGCTCTGCCCATGGCCACCATTTTCAACAGAAAATTCCTGAGCCACACTGGTCTTTAATGAGATAGGGGTTCCTTTCATGCATGCTTCTGATCCTCAGAACTAGTCAAGGGGTAATCAGAGTCTTCAAGCAAACTCTTCCAAGAGCCTGCTTGCTTCCCTGATAATGCTGAGTGAAGCTGGGACAGGATAAAATTAAAATGAAGGCTTTATTTGTCCTTCACAGAAAGCACTACCAACTTTACAGATAGACAGTAGCTGTTAGGTCACAACCCAGCTTTGCTTGCATGAAGTGTACTCCACACCTGCAGAGCTTTGACTTGTTAGGAGATTTCTCTGCTTTGTTTTTATGCTCACATAACCAAAGTAGGACTTAAATCTATTTTTTTTCTTGAATGGTTGAATCTTGATGCCCTTGATCACAGACCAGTCCTGGTCCCCTTGGTTGAGCTGGATGGGATTTAACAGTCTTATGGACTTCCAGGGAAATTACCCACTGCATGATATGTTACACCATCAAAAAAACCCAAATCAATGGAACAGATTGTGCTGTGAGATGCTGTAGAGCATGCCAGAATGAAAAAATAGGTGGGTTTTATATGGAGATAGTTAATTCCAGACAGCTATCTCCTTGTAAAATCTTAATGTGGAAATGGCAGCTAAACCTTCTTTGATGTAGGCATTTAATGGCTGGCCTATACCCTCACTTCAGATGACCTCAGGGAACACTATCAAGGTAATATCAACAGTGCTTTGCCAGTCAAGATAGATCTTTGGAAGGCAGAATCTGGCTCCCAGTTTTCCTTCAAAAAGTATTCACCTACATCAGGTGCAATATTTGCTTGAGATTTAACCAGCCGGGGTTTTTCTTTGAGTAAGACTTCTAGGATTTGGCTATTCATAGAAGAATAAATACTTCCCATTACTGAAAGGCACTAGGTGTTTGAGTGAACTGTATTAGCTATCTCATAGTGCCCAATATAATACGTTGTTCAGGGAAGGAGCCTTTAATTGAGAGGGTTTAGGAGGAAAAAGCACCTATAGTGTGGTTCTTCACTGACAGTTCATGACAAGGTTTTTTTTACCTCCTTCTGTGGCATATGATGTTATCTGTTGTCAGAAGGAGAATACTAGATTGCTACCCTCATCAGCCATGACAGTACCTGGGTCCTGTATCCCTAGGTGCAAAAGATTCCCTTGTCTTGTTCAAACTGGAAAGGGAAATTGAGAGATACAGAATGCAATTACTAACCTTTGTATTTCATTAGGTGTTTCTTGCCACTTCTTTTCAGAATAAAAGATTTTGAATGTTATCTAAATGCCCATCGGGCTGAGAGGTCAGTGAGTTTACCAAGTATATCAGTTCAATGAAGACTATTACCCTATAATTATTGTATATCCTAATCCTGTACATCTGGTGAGCTCAGATGTGGACAGGCGAATTCAATTCTCATTAAAATTCATAGCATTTACTAGAGATGGGCATAGTGCAGATACATCTGTGATGATTTTCAGCCCCCCTGCTATTCTAACCTGGGCCTCCTCACACAGCTGTCAGTGCCCCTCACTGCTGTCCAGGCCTGAGATCCCCTCCTTCCACTAACCCCATGATTACTCCTGTTCTTTCCTGGGTGGAATGCTTCAATCTTGTTGAATTTTGAACATAGTTTTCTAATACAGACTAATACCAAACATATCTAAGCAGACAGGACCAAACCCATTTCACTGCTGATCTCAAATATTGTAAATTATTACTCCCCCTGTCCACAGGCTAAGCTAATGCATCAACCCTATATGCTATTAGGGAGCAGCCCTGTGTGCTGTTAGGGATCCAGAGTGTACTCCTGATGTTCCAGGGCTACAGGTTCTATCCCCTGCCCTGCTACTGACCTCCTATGTAACCTTGAACAAGTCAGTTAATCTCCCTCTATGGGGCACAGCAAGGAACTGTGCTCCATATGGTTTCATCAGGTTGCTTGTCTTCTGCAACTCCTTTAGGACCAGCACTGCACTCATATGATGGGCACTGAAAGAATAAATGGACCCCTTCTATACTAGGGAGCCAAAGCCTCCTCCTTCCTGAACTGTTATGTCATTCCATATGTGTTAGGCAAGTCCACGCCTTGCAGGGTGCTCAGCCTCATTTCTGAGGTAATGAGCGCCAGCCCCCACTCCCCATCAACCCTGGAATTGCAGTACCGGAGGTGTTCTCTAGCTCACTACTTTGGAGCACATGGGAAAGCCAGTTCTTAAGTGAAGTGTCCAGGGTGCCCCTCAGAGCATCTTTGGCACCTTGTATCTGGAGTTGATGCACAAAGACCAAAAGCTGGTGTGAAGACACACAGCCTTGCTGTTGTGACTGAGCTCCATGCTGGCATGGTGTAGACAGACCCATCATTATTGATTTTGTCACAAACAAATTAATAGTTCTATTCATCTTTTGTGACAGAAGTTTTATTTGAATGTTCAATACACCAGAGCAATGATTTTATTGCCATTAAGAATGATAAACTTTCCTTTCAGTGTTTTATAATCAATATTCATAGTGTCATTTCAATAGCTGGTCTCCAGTGAGAATTCACCAACAGCCTTTTCATAAGTGGTGGAAAATGTATTCCATAGAAACTGTAATATTTCTGGCTATGGAAGAATTCAGTATTATACCCCAAACAGTGGAGCCTTTGTCCTAGGAGCCTTATCTCTAACCAGTTGTGTAGATGTGCCGTACGTTTTCAGGATGCCACATAATTTTGTCCTATTAACATTGCTTTTTCAAACCTTGGAAGACAACACGTCCCCCACCTATGTCTGTAATCTAACACTATACCCCACCCTCTTACAGAGTGCAATATACCACCACATATGGAGCTACCTACAATGCAACTGTTGGTAGCAACTCCATAACTAAGGTTGCCAAATGATTTTTGCCTAAACTAAAATCCAAACTAATAACCCTCTGTTCCATATTTAATTATTGAATTAATGTTCTAAAATTTGGCCAATGATACTTCAAGGGCCAATTGGATGTTGTATGTATTTTATGCCATTAAATATTTATGACGGTAGACATTTAAAAGTGCCTGTTGAAATTCAGCCCTTTTTCTTCAGTTTTGGGTTTCTCAATCTTACATCACAACTGCTGCACATTGCTCAAATTTCACCCAGTATCTCACCCTTGCTATCACTCTGACATTGGGTTGATATTGGGAATTGAAATACAATTTTTAAAATTAATATTTACCATTTTTTCATACCCAAATTTAGCTTGGAAATTAAAATTGATAAGCACAAGAGAAGCCATCAGTACCACACCCTACTGCGCACTGAGGAGAGGTCCCCTTGTGGGATGAACTGGGGTGAGGAGCCAAGTTAACTGGACTCTTTTGGAGGGGGGGCCTCCTAGAGTGAGAATTTTTTTCACTTAGTGGCATGTCTGATTCACATAACAAAAGAGAAACAGGGAGTTTTTTCCAAACAGTACCTCCCACCATTACTGCCACCACCATCTGTCTTGTCAGCTTTTGTCATTTTGAAGGGGAACAGCTAAGGCCCCTACCATATGTGCCTTGTCTTCACATGGAGAGAAAGGTATGTTTTTATTTTAGGTTAACCAGCTTGAGGAAGAATCTTAGTCATGAACAGCGCATGCCCCCGGCAGCTAGCAGGGCGCAGCGGGAGCATGGTGGCGGGAGTGATGGGAGCCCGGCAAGTGGTAAGCAGGGGAGCTCCTGCAGAGGCCGCCAACACTGTCAGTGGCGCCTTTTTGCAGGGGGTGCACTGCCACGCCCAGGGGGTGCATGTTCACCCCCTATGTGTCGTCCCTGATCTTAGTAAACATAAGCCAGTTTCCACACAGGTTCGTAGGTAAAGTTAAAGATTAGTCTTGAATTTGAAGTGCTAACTCATGCGAAAACCACAATTGCCCTCTTTCCCTTGAGTTCAGAACACAAACTTTTTTCTTAGTGAAGACACAAGAAAATGCATCTCCTAACTAATTGATGGAGGAGCACCAAATATTAGGCCCAAAAAATGAACAAGGAAACAAAGAGTTTCTAAGGTGCTGGTCTCAGTGAGAAAGTTTTTCCAGTTATGACAATATAGTTAGAGAGACATCATTCTACAGCTCTGAATATCCTTTGTACCTTGGTGTGAACACTTTTGTTCCAATATAAGAACAGGAGCTTTATGGTTTTGTTTCAACCTCTTCCCAAGTGTTACAAGATAAACTGTAAAAAACACACTAATGCCAAAATCAGTAGGACCTCATAGTGGTTACACAAGCAAACTATATCAGTTTAAATCCAAATTTTATGCTGCATTATAAAGAATTTCCCATACAGACAAGTCCTGATGACAAGATAAAACATTAATCAAGTTTCACGGAGGGACAGGGGACAGGATTGCCAATCATCTGTAAGTTTACAGACAGTTTGTTAAAAACAAAGCTAAAATTGCCTGTATGTAAAGTCTGTAAAGCAATTAAGCTATCCATGTGCAAACTAAGCAACTGAGACCTTTATTGAAAATCCCCGGTCAGAAAGAAGCTGGAGGGAGGGTTGAAGGAGAGACAGAGGAGAGCAATGTCACTTGGTGTCTGGGCAGGAGTGCAGCATCCTACAGGGAGCATTCTCTCAGGGCTTTGTAGTCTTCTCCTTCCCAGCCATTAATACTGCTGCTGCTGCTGCATCCTGTGGCCTGCCTGTCACACTTCTGGGTAATGGGTAGGCAGACAGTAGTCCTTGTCCAGGTGTCTGTGCTGGAACAGCATGGTAGGGCCTGACAGGGGTAAAGCTGGGAGATTGGCTGAGTGGGGGCTGCATGGTGCAGTCAAGGGTATCAAGGGTTGGGGATGAGTAGGGGACCTTTTGTAGGGGGGAGAGCATGGTGTAAAACCACTGCTGCAGTCAAAGCAGGGATGCCAATCCAAGAAAGTTATTTTTACTAATAATCTGCAAACTTTGTTGAGAACTAAACTTTTTATTATGGTTGGTGTTAAACCTCTACATCTGGACCCAGCTTTTATCAAGGACCTGGCAGAAGGGATGCATTATGCAAATCATATGTCAGTAAAAACATTTGGCTGTCAGTAAAAAGTTTGCAGATTGACAGTTAAAAAAAATTGCCATGGGTTGGCAACCTTGGGGACATAAATGCTAATTATACAAAAGTCTAGTGGAGAAGGATTAAGTATCCTTGCAGGATTGGACAAGATGGCTATAACAGGGGACTGCCCATAGCCTCTGTGCCAAGGGTTAGAAGAAAATGGAGGTGTACTTACTTGGGGTGAACCCATCCTGCTTCTCCTGTGCCTGGTGATGTCAGACACTGAGGGGAAAACCAACAATGCTGAGGCATGATGAGGCATGCCACTGGAGCTAATGCTGATTGGCCACTGACCCAGAACTAGCTGAAAAGACAGCCAGTGGTGAGGCTTCCCTGGTAAGAGGAGAGAGGAGTAGCTGGAGTGAGCTGCTGAGAGTCTGTGCAGAAGTATGGAGGATTAATAGCAACTAAGGGAGATGTTGGCTGAGTCAGTGAGGTCTGGATGGACCCTGACGGACTTGCGGCTGCAGTGAGTCATCTGGGGAAAAAGAACCCTGGGAGGGGTGACAGGATAAGCTAATCAGCTGGTGACCAGGTGTCACAATAAAAAATGAATTATGTAAATAAAGACTGGGACACCACTACAACTGTTTCAGAATCAACAAGCACAAATGGAGGAATTAGTGTGAGTTAGGGCCCAAGAGTTGAGGTCTGAATCATGCTTTTAATGCAACAGCAAGAATTGAGTGAAAAAATAGATGTCCAGCAAGCGGCCATAATCCATATGACAGAGGGAGTGAGAATGCTAAAAAGGATGACAGATGATGCTGTTGAAGCATTTTTAGAATCTTTTGAGAGAACCACCCTTTCAGATGGCTGGGAACAGTCTAGATGGGTAGGCCAACTAGGCCCACTGTTAATAGGCCCAGTGGAAGTAGCCTATCAGGCTCTGTCATGAGTAGACACTGCAGATTATGAGAAGGTAAAGAGCCATATTGTAACCATTAAAGATTTTACTACAGTACTATTGTCAGTATTTCAGAGCTAAGAAGAAGTTGGAAGAGCAGCAGCCATCGCTACTGGTCTGCTGATAAGGAGAAAACTGCTTTTGGGACCCTGTGGGGTCTGTTCCAGTTTACCTGAATGCCATTTGGATGGCATGGGGCAGCTGCATCTTTCCAGAGACTAATGGATATTAGGGCTGCATCAGGGCCACATCAGGCATATGCAGCAGCCTATATTGATAACATTATTGTATTTTCAGAACAATGGGAGCAACATTTACAACAGTTAAGGGCAGTCGTGGTCATGCTTAGAGACATGAGTTTAACTGAAAAAGTTTTCGCTGGGACAGAAGGAAACATGCTACTTTGAGAAGAGAACTCATTTGGGGTGAACCCATCCCACTTCTCCTGTCCCCAATGATATCAGACACCGAGGGGAATCCCAACAATGCTGAGGCACGCCACTAGAGCGGATCATGATTGGCTGCTGACTTGGAAGAATTTGTTGAAAAGAGAGCTGGTGGTGAGTCTTCCCTGGTGAGGGGAGAGAGAAGCAGCTGAAGTGAGCTGCTGAGAATCTGTGAGGAGGCATAAACAATTAATAGCAAGGGAGATGTTGGCTGAGTGAGTGAAGTCCGGACAGACCTTGATTGACTTGCAGCCATGGTGAGTCACCCGGGGAAAGAGAACCCTGGGAGGGATGATGGGATAAGGTAAATAGTCGGTGACCAGGAGTCACGGTAAAAAGGGACTATATAAAGACTGGGACACTTGGTGGACCAGAGGGAAGAGGCTAGAGGGCTGACCGACTTCTCTGAGATCTCGGATTGGCCAGGACCTGGTCTTTCCCTATGGGACTATTACAAGAGGGGGGACACAGGCCCCAAAGCTTGGGCAGTTATATAAATGGGAGGCCCTGGAAAGGGCATTCCCTTTTGCCTGTGAAGTTGGGGAGGACGAGAAACCACACCTAGATGAACTGAAATTTGTTGGAGAGTGTAATGGGGAGGGTATGCCCATTGAGAGAGCAGGCAGAGCTAACAACTCCTGCACCTGAGGAGGAGAGGCTTGATTAACTGGAGCAACTCTAATTGGATGGGACTGGGTAGGGTGTAGGGGAGGTGGCAAAGGACAGAGCACCAGCCTTCCATCACCACACTAGTAGCTGTCAGCCTCCTTTCTGTGTTATCTTTCTCCTAACAAAGTGAGGTGGGTGAGCGAGGAAGACAGTGACAAGACTGGCAGGAGCCGAGAAGGCACCCACTTACAATGGCCCAACTTGCCTCTTCCAGTCCTATACTCCTAAACCACTTGAGGAGGTGGTCGCAGGGGCAGGCCTAAAACAGGCCATGGTAAGTAATGTGTAGGAAGACAAAATGCCCTTCAGGAGTAGGTTCTCAAGGATTACAACTCTATACCCTTGAGCACTGTGCTCTATAGCAGTAATGGTTATAATTAATAATACAGAAATGATTTGCACCCCATTCTGGTCACCTTATTAAAGCAAGGATATTGTGGAAATGGAAAAATCACAGCAGGACAGCACCTGGAATGATAGATGGATGGGATGCAATTTTAAACAGAGCTCATTGCATTATAGGGAATACATTTCTGAGAGGAAAGTTGCTGCAAGGCTTTAGAGCTTATGGACAGTGCACCTTCTCTGTGGAGCCCCTGGCACGCTTCTTGTCTGCCCTTCAGTGACATGTTGCCCAGTTACTAGTATCAGGAGCCCAAATCCTAGAGGTGGGTCTGAGCAAAATCCTTAGATCATAACGCTTTAGAATCATAAAAAAGTAGAGCTTGAAGACACCTTGGACAGTCAGCTAGTTAAAGCTCCTGTACAAAGCAGATCATTCTAGGAAAGTGTTTGTCTAACCTGCTTTTAAAAACTTCCAAGGATGGAGATCCCATAACCTCTCAGGATTGTCTGTTCCAATGCTGAACAACTCTCGCGGAGAGAAAATTCTTCTTAATCTCGGACCTGAATTCCCCTTGCTGCAGTTCAAGACCATAACTCCTTGTCTTATCCTTTGCAGCCACAGATAACAGTCTATCACCATCCCCTTTATAACCACCCTTCAGGTATATGAACAGTGATATCAGGTTCTCCCCTGAGTCTTTTCTTTTTACATATTAAATAATCCCAAGTCTTCCATCCTTTCTTCATAAATCATGTTTCACCAACTTCTACTCATTTTCTTACCACAGAATTGTTTCTTTGTCTGTCTTGAAGTGCAGTGCCCAAAACTGGGGACAGTGCTCCAGGTGTGGTCACATCACTGCCAAAAGATTTGCAGAAATCAAATTTAGGCTACTATCTTAACATCTTAATTCAGGTCCTTTTTGACTCAAATCTCACTGAAACTTTGGAAAGCGTTTGAGATATTTAGACAGCCAACACTCATTCTTTATTCTTATTTTTTGCCTTCCTTTGCAGCTTGGGTTCTGGCTATGTCTACAAGCTAGGAATTGTAAAATATCATCAGCAAAGGTGGGTATAACGTATGTCCAATATGGGCCACAACTGCTGGAGACAGAGTTACTGAATGCCTGAAAGACATTTATTTATTAGATTTATATGTTGCCCTCCTCAAAATAGCTAACTTCAGCTTATGATAAAAGACAAATGGAGTAGTTTGTTTAGTTTAGACCCATTTCTGATTTCTGGAACCCTGAGAAGCTGGAATTCCCTGAGGATTTGATGAGAAGTGACATTATCATGAGGTCTCACTTTGGCAGGGAAATGAGGTTAATATAAGCTTTGCTTAAGCATTGAAACATTTGAGAGCTGAGCTGAACACAAGTTCAGGACTGTTTGAAGTTCACTGCGCACACAGAGGCTGATAGATTTAGCAAGTCTTTACTAGCCTTTTAGCAATAAACAGTCTGTAAGCAAATCTGCAACATAGTTAGGTCACCTCCACAATTCCTTGAAAACCAACAAACATCTCCCACTGAAGGAGACCAAAACAGCCCTTTCTACGAGAGCTCAGAATGCCTCTTTTCTGTCCCCCAGATAACATCCAGCCTCACAAATCCTCTAGGTATGGTTTTTAAGTGGCACAGCTCGGCTGCACAGAAATGGGGAGAGGTAGTAATCCATGTTAGTCTGAAGTAAGTCAGAAGGCAAAGTAGATATGCACCTTTATAAACTAACTGAATAAGATATATAGAGAGAGCACAAGCTTTTGTGAACCCAAGTTCACTTCATCAGATGCTGTGGCATAGAAATGTACCATCCAGCTAGGTCACACCAAGTTGCAGATGGGCTGTCTTTCATAAGCGGCAGCTGTATTACAGTTCAGGAGGGGAAGAAAGAATGAAAAAAAAAATCAGGCCTCCAAAACAATTGAACACATATCTCCCCTGGTTAATAAATAACAGGCTCGGCTGGGGAATTGTAATTGTGTGTATAATGCATCTCAGATCTACGGTATAATTACACTCTGGAATCCATTGAGTAATAAAAGGCACCAGTCGGGGGAACGGATGCCTTTTTGCCATGGGTTGACAGGCAAGCAACAAACAAGAGGCACTTTTTCACCTTTTATTCAATAAAGTCAGCATATTAAATATGCAGGCAAAGCACCTCCATTAAGCAATTCACTTTCTTTCCTTTCTTTTTTTTCTCCTTTTCCTTTTGTTTCCATCAAGACAGAGAAGGTGGGGAAAAAGTACATGCAAAAGCCCCAGCGATACGTGAGCTGTGTTTTAATAATGCTGCCTCTCATTCCTGCGGCTCTTTTAAATCATCCTGTGCACCTTCCTGCTCCAGAGGGCACTGCCCAGAGTGAATGAAGGGGAACAGGGTCTGGGAAGGTTCAGAAATTCTACCCTATCCTGCCCCCCCAGTGTGCTTGGCTCAGATTAAGGGCAAAATAAGTCACCCCTCCCCCTCACAGTCAAAACACATTCAAGTCTGTAGAAGGAAGCAAAGACGGGATGAGACCAAAAATCTACATCCATATTGTCCCTATATCAGAATTTATGAGAAGGTGCAACTGGATCAGAGTAAGCTCCGTGTCTCTGATGTGGCCCATTAGTGAACGAGCAGACAAGCCTGCAGCGTATATAGAATGGGCTTAGCACATCCCACTGTGGCACTTCTTAAAGCTGTATTGGGGAAGTGTAGACATGCCCCAGGTTTCCAGGATGCCACCTGTCTTTCTGTTGATAATGCATCGCTGCTTTTTTACGAGTCCTGAGAAAAGCTAGAGATTTACACTCCTGCACAGAGGACAGCTAATTCATTCAGCCTGGGGGTCTCCCAGGAAATGATATAGGATGGTGGAATAAAGAGATGGACATTTCTATTAAAATAATCATTAGCAAATAGTTACTGCTGCTGACATCAAACTTGTTGGACCAAAGCCTTCCTGGCTTGAGCAGAGGGCTGGACTAGATGCCCTCATGAGGTCCCTTCTAGCTCTACTATCCTGTGATCTTCATTTGATCTCAGCTGGTAACACTTGATTGACTTTGAGCAACCATGATTTAGGATCATCATTGTTAGGCTTCAGAGTCAACACCCTATTGAAATGAATGTTACAGTTTATAGCTTAAGATCTATCATTCCAGGCTGTCTGCATACTCAGGAAGAGAACAGCCCACTAGTTACACACAATTCACAATCTACAGGGTGTCTTTTGCAATTGCCAGGTATAAAAAGGGACTTGGTTCACATGGACGTTTTGATTCTACAGCAGAACTATGTGGCCAGGGACAGGTTCTGCAGCATATTCTGCCAATTCAGTGAGCACAAGGGGCTGTGTCCCTGAGGGCTCAATATTTTCCACAGCTCTCACTTCCAGTCCTAGCCAGTAATATGTTGAGAAAACTAGGTGCCTTGCAGTGTCCTGGAATTTCCTCTAAGCACTGGAGGCCTTGAGTATGTTAGGAGGGACCACATTGTAGGATAAAAGTTTATGGCACTCAGTAAAGGAGGGTGATATG
>NW_017729034.1:7719279-7738152 GCF_001723915.1 Gavialis gangeticus
TGGACGTTTTGATTCTACAGCAGAACTATGTGGCCAGGGACAGGTTCTGCAGCATATTCTGCCAATTCAGTGAGCACAAGGGGCTGTGTCCCTGAGGGCTCAATATTTTCCACAGCTCTCACTTCCAGTCCTAGCCAGTAATATGTTGAGAAAACTAGGTGCCTTGCAGTGTCCTGGAATTTCCTCTAAGCACTGGAGGCCTTGAGTATGTTAGGAGGGACCACATTGTAGGATAAAAGTTTATGGCACTCAGTAAAGGAGGGTGATATTCACTTCTTAAACACGGCCCTAGCCTGATGGTGGGAAGGGAGAGCTCCATTCCCCCACCAAGCTGTGGTATCTAACCCCTCTAGTGGCATGATCATTCCTTAGCATCTTCTGTACAGATTGCCCAAACCCCACAATTTTGGGTGATCCCAAGTACATACAGAGGACCAAGGCCCAGTGCCTCTCCTGATTCCCATGTGCCTGCACAGAAGCAACCAGAATCTGGCCCTCTCTCTGGAGCATATGTTGAAAGTTCAGAGGAGTGCGCACCCACTTTTTTCCTGAACTGCTACACACTTCCTGAGAGCCTGCCGCTGCCCCTTGTGAGAGGTATGTGTGTGTGCTTCCTTCTTGTCTCCAATCTGGGCAAATGTGATGTCAGAAACCAAGACGCAAATGCAGAGCAGCATAAGGATAAATAAGAGAGAAGCCCATCATGCATGACAGCAGGACAGCTATTAAACAAGGAACTGACACACAGGGTGGAATAACTGAAAGAGCTTGTGTCTGATTAGCAAGTGTTTCCTTGATCGACTGCTCTCCAGCTTTTGCTCTTCCCTTTCTTGTTGCATGCCCAGCAGTGACCACGCACAGCTGGCAGACACCAGGATGGAGATCTGGGCTTGAAATGAGCAAAAAGGAGTGATTGAGCATCCCATGTTGTCACTTCCTTCCTCCTGGGCACTTGGGTGGGAGGGATGAAGGAAGAGTGGAGTTGGGAAAGTTTCCTGACTCAGCACTAGTGCTCTTGCAGAGGCATTGCTGCTGCTGTGGCTGCCACTGCTAATAGGTTGTGGTAATGGAGAGGCGTCTCGCAGGCAGGACGGTGGGAGGCTGATCAGCTCCAGCAGAAGGAGTGAGGTCAGTGGTAATGAGCGACAGCGAAGAGGAATGCAAATTGCAGAAGGATTTATGGAGCGCTTTCTGCTCACTGAGCAGATTCCAGATAAGTGGAGTGTTAATAAGGCAGGCAAGTTTTTCAGCTGTGCCAGCTGTTATGAAGAAGCCGGCACACTTTCTGACTGGTGTTTATCCAAGGTTAGGCACAGGGGTGTCACAACATATAAACAAGAGCACACATGTTCTGTCACAACACACACACACACACACGGGCTGCTGAAGCACATACATGCCAACTCGCACCAAAACTCTTGTCACAATGTATACAGTGTTTAACTCTCACATAGGGTGCACCGGGAACAGAAGGAAAGCAGGAGGCAAACAAGGACAACTGCAGGGCATGTGCCGGCTGCGTGACAGAACTCAGGGGCTGATGGGAAAGAAATGGGCTCTACCGAGTGGGGCAAATCCTTGAATTAACCTTTCTGTCCTCTCTTTCATTCTCTGATGCAATGACCTCAACATGAATTACAATGCTGGATCTGTGTAAAGTATTACCCAGTTTCATAGCTGGGGAGAATTTGAAGTACTGAAAAATGCAGTGGCCCAGTCATATGCTTCATCCCCGGCAGGGAGGAATAGCTACCTCACCTCACCTGCCTCTCACCTCTCCCACACAAATCCGTTGGGAATGTTGCCACTTGGCAATCACGGCCATTATAAACAACAAGAAGAAGCCCTTGAGTCCTGACTTGGAAGTGCCTGACTGTTATCATTAGCTAACCTTGCCTCCTTGCACTGTGCTTTGAAGCACGTTTTCTGAGCCAGAAAGAAGCAGAGAGGGTTGGCATATGTGCTTCCGGAGGGGGGGTGTCTGTCCCAGGAAGGAGGAAAGGTTAATGAACATGGAAGAGGACTGCATCATAAAACAGAGATCCATATTCCCAAAGCAGACACCAGGCCTAGCCTTAAGGGGTTGAGGCTACCCTGTCTTGTTAAGGAAACCTGGTGCTGGCCTAATGAAAATCTGAGAGACAGCCTGTCACCCGATAGAAAGAATAACAAGAAGAGGCTGTCAGGGATGAGTCTGTGCCAGGGGACTCTGCAACCAGGTACAGTGTGTTTTGAACAAGGAGCTCCACGGAGACCCTCCCCTGGCTGCTTTGTATGAAGGAGCCTATTCACAGTCCTCTGGGGACCAGTATCCTGTGTCAGCTGATGTTCTGGTTCATGTTGAACCAGTGCAAGGTGGTTGGTCTTTGGGCATTCACACTGGGTCTGCTTCTTCCATCCCATTCCAGAGGGAGGGAAAGTCCAAGACTGAAGGAGAGCTAGGTCTGTTTTTTCCAAACTAGGGGAAATATTCAGCTTTGGTTGAACAGAAACAACCATTTTGGTGGTGTTTTTGTTAACGTTACAACAGTCCTCCCACCAGGCCACTCCCCAAAATTTCATTTTGGGTCCACCTAAAACATCCTTTTTCCAAAGACGTGTCAAATGAAGTGTTTGGTTATATTTTTGATAAGGTAACCCTTTTTGGTTTAACTTTGTTCTTTACATTTGAATCAAGTTCAAACAAACAAAAGACAATGCCACATACAAATTGTAAAGTTTCATTGTAAAATATTGAAATGAAATGTGTTGACCTTTTTTTATATTCTGCACAACCTTTCCCCACCTTTTCTGACTCTGTTCATAAAATTCAACCCGATGTCCCAAATACTTTAAGTTCCCCAAAACTGAATTTTTGGGTGGATTTAATTGAAAAAATAGAAAAGGGTCCAGTAACAGTCCTCTAGTCAGTTTTTCTAATGACTCTAGATCCCATTGCAGGATAATGTTGGGAGGAGAAGAGGTCTCTTTTTCTCCTTTGCTCAGTTTTTACATGAAGGTCCAGTGTCTCAAGCATCATCAGGCTGAGTAGTAGAGGGAGGAACTCACTGAATGACACTGGTAGCTTTTTAAAGACTCAAAGCAAATACGTGCCCCTATGAAGGAAAAGAGTTGATGAGTCCACTGGGTTTGGGCATCATCGCCAAAGGAGTGGAGGTGCCCTAGAAGACTGTCCCCACACTTGAGAAAATGCAAAGAAACCCAGCTGGATGAGGAGACTAAAGTCCACTGAGGTCTCAGGAGGGGAAGGTTCAGTGAATCGGTTAGGGCCTTCTACTATCAGATCTTTCCTGCCTCTTGTCTTCAGTTGAATTTTGACTCCCATTTATTCGGTGAGCCTCCCTTTTAGTATTTACAATGGAAAGGTTTCTCCCGCCGTGTTGCCTTTCTGGGAAGAGTTTCCATTCGCATAGCCAGCCAGAGCAACCCATGTCAGGGTCAGAAGGGGTCACAGAAACTCCAGGGCTTTGTCTCACAACATAAAATACAAATAAGCCATGTAAGAGCCATTAAACCTGCGGAGAGGAACAAGTCCCTTGTTAGAACCTCAGCTCCATGGAATTAGGCCACTTTAAGAAGAAAGGGGGCCATCGTTAAAAGATTCAGAGAATATCCCATTTCTTGAGGCAACTCTTTGACCTTTGCAGAGAAAACTACAAAGAATCTGGAGTATAAAGGAACAAGGCTGTTCCCATGTCAGCAGTTTTTTTTTCTCTCTCTCTCTCTCTCTCTCTGTCTCTGTAGTAGATGCTGGTAATTGTACTGCTTTTTCCCTTGGAAAAATGCCATTACCTCTCAGCTGGTGCCCAGTAATAAATGCTCCAGTGGTGCTGCCACCTTCGTGACAGGAAGCCTGAGTGGAGAATGATAGCTTCATGCTTGCAGTGAGGAAAAAACTGCATCTGCAATTTCTCCAGCAGAGTGGAGAGGACAGAAGTCCAGACTCCTCCTTAGCACACAGCCATAGAAGCCAGCAGAATGATGCCTGGAGTGGGCTTGTCTGAGAGAGGCTAGACAAAGTTTAGTAGAGCTAAAGAGATAGCCTGGGGTGCCCAGCCTTTTTTTTTTTGAAGGAGTCTATTCAAAGTCCCCTGGGAACCAGTGCCCTGTGTCAGCTGATGTTCTGGTTCACAGGTGAACCAGTGGCAAGGCAGCCAGTCTTTGGGAATACACACTCTCTCTTTTGTTTCTGGTTTTGTTCAAGTGGACACACATTAAATCTGCCATTAAGGTTCACAAGGTTAGAGTCAACCTAGACAAAGCAGCAGCTACAGTCTCTGCATGAGGTTCATAGCAGGCTCACAAACATGCACAAGGTAAATGTGGCCTCTGCCTGGGTCTTGCAGAGTCCTTGGAAAAAGAAAGTATGTCCTACACAGTCTTGTATAGTCACAGGGGCATACATAAAATACAAGGAAATCTGCTTGCATGTAGGTACACAGCAATGCACAGTTGCAGCTGTATGGCTTTAAAGGTACTTCAACTCAGGAGGGTATGGAAACACAGTAGCAATATCACACAGGAATGGAAAGCGAATGCATATATAAAAGTTCACACACACACAAAAGAAATGTTTTTGCAAAAATCGAGTTGGTCTAATAAAAGATATCGTATATATGTAACCCTTCTGCCAGGGTACTGACTAGCAGCAAAGCACCAGGTTCATTTCAGCATACCTCATAAATTATACCCCTAGCTCAAGCCGCCACCCAGAAAATCTGGAAACACTACATTTTCTGGGGTGTCCCGTGTAACCAAAACCCCCTTTCTTGCAAGCAGTATAAACGCAACCCCCCCCAATTTATTACGGAGAATAAAACAAAATGTAAGAAAACTTTAAATATACTTTTAAAAAACTACCAACTACGGAGGAAAGTCTGTAGCTGGCACCCATTTGCAGAGGCTTCACCCATACCCAAGCAGTCTGGGATTTGGGGCTCCCCAGTGGGTAATTCCAGGGGCCAGCACCCCCACACCTGCCCTTCAGCAGTGGGCTGGGGAGGGGTGGGCTCACACCGGAGAGGCCTGAGCTGCTCCTTGAGTTCAGTGAACCGCAGGTTGCTGCTTAAGAGCGGGGGGTCCTTCTGCATTGCAAGGGGCCCCTTGTTGCTCCCGGAGAAGTGGTAGAGTGCCAATCTTTGCTCCCACAGAGGCCGAGTGTGTATGTGGGGAGTGACTGTCGCTCCATGAGCATGCACGCACCCCAAAACTTCTGGGCTGGATTATATGGCCTGTTGAAACTAAACTGCAGGACAAACTGAGTTTCCCTTTGTGCTATCTGCAAATCCCCTCCCTCAGAGAAGATCTCACTCTTCAGCAGCCCCTCACAGGCATACTTAGACACGTACATAAATATGTAATATGAGGTTACAGATATACAGACATACACACATATTCTGTTATGGGCCCCAATCTGTTTCATATTCCCAGTAATATATATGCTGGCCCATGTATGCTCAGTGACAGACACAGGAATATACTCAGCCAAATGCCCAGCTCAGCCATAAAGGTCCACATCTGCTCAGTAGCTCCCCACCCCTGGCATGCATAACTGATTATACACTCATGGACATCCTCTATATGTGGTACAGCCACAGACATGCATACACATACAACACATGAGTTAGAGAGGGATGCAAAACCACACCAGAGCACATCAACACTTGTGACCTTGGGTTATCTCCTCAGCTGACGCAGGTCAGTTCCATGGATCTGGTTCTTTGCCTTCAGCTTTCTCCTTCATTATCTGCTGTTTGTTGCTTTTCTCTGTTTACAGACACATTTTTCCCTTAGCTCTCTGCAGAGGAGTATAGACTGATATACTAATATCTTAGTATGTAGCAGTCTGACTGCCTCCTCCCCATCCCTCGTTCCCCACATGGAGAAATTCACAGCTAGCAGGTGGTGGATGCACAATCGAAATATTAAAAAAGGAGATGAAAGGAAAAACTCTTAGGCCAAGTCCCTCCAGTGGGGTAAACTTGCCAAAGCCAGCAGACTAACACCAGGGATGAATTTGGCCTGATGTGTTGTTTTGACAAACTAAACAATTAATTAACAACTATCTTGCCGGCAGATCTCTCCTCGCAGCTGAGTGTGTGAGGAACACGCAGATCCATGTAAGAGCTCTATCTGCACCATTACATGCTGAAGAATAGTGTCTAATTAATTATAATGATGGCAAAGATTAGATCCAAATTCCTCTACACAATGTGTACACAGCCTAAACAGGCAAAATAAATCAGAGAGCAGTATCCTAATCCACAAGCTTCAGAGAATTAAACAGGTGCATTCTAATCACAGGCTCAGTGCGGCCGCGTTGAATATGTGCAGGGCTGTACCTAAATGCAGTTCATCTTTGAGGTATGCTGGGAAAGGTGTCTCATTTCAAATGAGATGCATCCTGTAGGCCTTGGCCACCGGGGGGTCATTTAAGATCTCCTGTGGATTCAACAGAATTAGCTTGTTTCTTGGGAAAAATACAGTAGGAATAAGCCTCCTCTGATGCCCTACACCTTCTGGAATGGGTAGCATAACTAAGGGGAACCATGTGGGGGAGGCGGTGACTGGGACAGCAGCTCTGGGCACTGCCTTTGGGGAGGTGGGGGGGAAGGGGAACAAAAATAGCTGTGACTGGAGTGGCAGACAGTTGTGCCACTGCAATCAGCCCCAGCGCAGCCAGTACTACCCCAGGCACTGCTTAACTGCGCTGGGCACATAGCTGTGCTACTATGCTTCTGTCTGAAATTTCAAATGGAGATGACATTTCTCTTTGATGTGTCACTGTGCTGTAACTTCCTGGTTAGCATCTGCCATGTTATCCACACTAGAGATGACTGCATTTCATGATGAAGGAAATTATTCCTTTTCTGTAAAACACTTTGGGAACCTGTGGGATGGAACATACTGTACACATGCAAGATAGTATCTACCCTTCCTTCACTTTTTTAATTATTAAGAAATAGGGTTTCAGCAATACTTAAGAAGTCTACACTGTTCCCCATGAAATCAAAACCAGTTTTCAGATTGTAGGGGACATCCAGAAGAAGAAAAAAAAATACCTAATGCACAAATTGAGTTAAATTAACTACTAGTGTCATTAGTCATTGGCCCAAATTTGTCCCTGACATGACCCCACTGAATCAATGCCATTACTTCTGGAGTGAATTTGGCCCTTTCTGTCTAGCTTTGAAAAGAACTGAGTGAAAATCAAAATGTCCAAAGCCAGCATTTGTTTTCATCCCCAGTCAGGGTCAGGATGAAAAGCTAAAATTACATTTTTTCCAGAACCTTTTCAAAACAAAATTTCTGTTAGAAGGAGCAAAACATTTTGTTGTGGTGGTTATTTCTGATAAAACAAGTGTTTTACTGTTTCTGAGTCAAAACTCTTCATATTTCTGGGCTCATCTCCATGAGTGGAAAGTTGTGTTCCCCGGGGGCAACCAGCAGCGGCACATATTTGTGCTGCTGCTAGTTGTCCCTGAGCACGTGCCTGCACATGCTTTCTAGTGTGCAGCAAGTTGCCCTGGGTGGGGCAGAGGAGGCTGGGGCCAGCACCTGGGCTGCCCCAGCAGCCTTACCTGGGTCTTGGGGCCTCCCAGGGCTGCAATGGTGGCAGTCTGGCTGCACAGAGCCTGTCTAGCAGCCAGAGCATGGCTCTGGCCAGCCAGGCTCTGGTTTCAAATGCCGCCATGTGCATCACCCTCCTTTTTTCTGGCACTGATTTTTTTTTACACCAGGATCTCCTGGTATCAGAAAAGCCTGCCGCACTGCAAATCAGCAGCACAGCAAAAACCTGCGTACGTGGCGTGTGCAGTTTGCAGTATTGAAGACAGATCTGTGGCACTGCAAACTGCACATGCATGCTCATGGGGACTTGCCATAGAAGTCAAACTGTTCTCTCCCATGGGCTGGGCTCCCAGGCCTTTCGTATGCATGCCAGTCATGATTTTTCCTGACATTTTAACAGTTCAGTCAGAGAAGAGACCACAGTGCATCATAGGAGATGTATTCCCTTCAAGGAGCCTTGTTCATAAGAGAGAAGGAGCACACAAGGCAGCTAAACTACAACTCCCACACAATATCACTGTGTCTTATTAGACAGTGTCAGCTTAATGTCAGACTAACACAAAATGGAATATTTTGATTCCATTCAACGTATCAAAAGGTTTCAATTGGGATCAAACTGATCTAAATGAAAGAAAGTTGTTTATAGTTTAAAGTAAAAAAAGTTTGGGCAGAATTGAAATTTTCCTTAAGAGATTATATTAGTAATAGTAGTAGTAGTAGTAGTAGTAGTAGAAATTTTCCTAAAGAGATTATAGTAGTAGTAGTAGTAGTAGTAGTAGTAGTAGTAGCAACAGCCGCAGCACCAGCAACAGTATTAGTAGTAATAGTATTATTATTATTGATAATAATGATGATGATGTGATGATTCAATGCTAATAATAATAATGGTAATAATTACAGAAAATGTGCCCTCTTTCAAAAAAGCCCAAAAAAACAACAACCCAAAATACTAATTTCCATGGAAAATTCCCAACTGCTTCTAGCGGTGAGACATAAAGAGAACTGATGAAAGTTCTCTCTCTCTCCTGCTTTGAGTGGGGGGTATGATTACAGCTTATGCAGACATTCCTAAACTAGCTTTTATCTGATTAGCTTGGGTACCAAGAGCAGTGGGCCATACCAGTACAGGGCTACAGTGTGGACTGTATATGTCCATTGTGGACCCTCAGCATGTTTTTGGGAAGCTAACTTGCCTTGAGGTCTGCGTACCACAACTTCATTGCTATTGGTGTTAATTTATCTAGGGCATGTGTGTACCCTTGCTGCAGCCATATCACTGACCCTTTTATTAGCATTTGAGAAGAAACGAAACATTTTGCTAGAAACATTATGAATGAAATCAAAGGGAATCTTCCTTCAAATTATAGTGGCCACAACACACGGCGTTACAGAACAACATGTCAGGAGAAAAAAGATGGGTGGAATAAGGATGTGGCTGGGGCTTCATACTCCATAATATGGTCAAAGGACTCCCTTCCTACCCCATGAAAGGAAAGGTGGGGGGGACAGGACATTTTTGCCACCCTTCCCCGTCTTTGCATGGCCAACTTTATCTTACTGAGATGACACACAACATTGAGCCACATTGTGTGACTGCCCCACAGTTTAACAAAGTCTCCTTTCCCAAGATCTGATATAGTTTGAAACACACACTTACCTACTCATTCCTTCACCCTGTCACAGCCTTAGTTTGCAGCCTGAACACTTAGTTTATCATGTATTGTCTGTATTATAATACCACCTGCAAACTCTAATCATGCATTGAGACCTCATTGTGCAAGGCACTGTACAGACATAGAAAAAAAAAAGGTTGGCTCCTGCCCCAAAGACACAAGAGAAAATACAATGGATGGGGGAATATACAGAAGCAGAGAGATGGCATTTGTCATTGTCAAAAGTGGAGGTTTCAGTACTCCATCAGCCAAACTGCTGTTGAGGTTTTTGTAGCTCCTTCAGCAAAAGGGAGTTTCAAGGAGGGACCTAAAGGAAGAGAATAAGATGGCTGTGTAGAGGTTTATGGAGAGCAGCAGGGGAGAAAACAGGTGCTTTTCTGAAAAATCTAACAAACAGGCAGTGGAAAATGGCACCATAGGCACCCTATGTAAGGGTGGGGGAGTCAACCTCTTAGCAATGAATGAGAGATGAAATATAGGGAAGGTAAAGGCCATGAGAGGCCTTGAAAAAGAAACTATGCAACTTGCATTCAACATGACAGAGAAGAGGAAACCAATGAGAAGATCCAAAAAGGGGAGTGACAGCATCAGAGCAACAGGCAAGGAGAATTGTCCCTGCTGCAATGTCCTGCATGGATAGAAACTGGATAACATATTATTGGCTAAGCCCAGAAAGAAGGACATGCCAGTAATGCGGGCATGAGGTGATGAAAGCCTAGATCAAAGATTTAGCTTTGTGGCTGGACAGGAAGGGCTCTGGCATACAGATGCAGCTCAGAAAAAATCAGCAGAGTTTAGGAGGTAGAGCTGGCCTGTACCACATTGCACCCACTGCATCTTGATACAGCTGAACCTAGAACAGTCAACAAGACAGGCCAAGAAATTCAGAGCTGAAACTGAGTTTTTAATTTTTCTTTTTACCAACAACCCTTCCCTTCAGAACGGTCTGAACCAAACTCCTGCAGTCTCCAAGCCCAGCAACTGGCTGTGACAAAACAAGAAACAGGTGTTAGGAGAGTAATGAGACTGGCTGGCAGATGCCTTGAGATTATAAACCAGGCCTTCCCACGCACAGCTTCTTCAGTGAGAATAGTTAGCAGGGCAATTGGAGGTCAGGGAAACTAGTAGCTGACTCAACAGACCGTGGCTAGCAGTAAGCACCACTCAGACCTAATACCGATCATCTCACCATCAAGGTTGGAAAGGCGGGAGACTCAGTATAATTCCTGGAGTCGAAAGGTCATGAAAATGCCAACAAACAGCTCTCTCGTTCTACTCTGCAACGCAAGGAGCTAATATTACCTCCTCACCTCCAGAGCACAGGGGTCAAATGTAGCTTGAGTGACAACTGGAATGAGCCACAGTGGGTCTATCTCAGTTGCTGGTAGGTGTTGGGTCACATAATAAAGCTGTTGAACAATTTGGCATAGCTAGCTGCCTCTGTTCACAAGGGCAGATGCAGCTGGAAACAGAGGTGCACTGGCAGAACTGTGGGTAGAACAGTTGTGATAGAGGGAGAAGGGGTACTGCCAGGTAGAGTTGAGGTAAAATGTGGGAAGGGGGATCATGGAGTGAAACATCAAGGAGTGTTGCAGATCAGTAGGGCACTGCAGCCATGACACCCCCTTGACAAGGTTTGGGCAGAGTCCAAACCAAAATAACAGGACATGCCAACATGGGGCTGATCAGAAGTAAAGACTGGCAAGGTCTATCCAGCAACCCAGGGTTACCATGAGAGCCAGGGCTTTGCATCAGAATACAATAGAGGCACAATGGCAGGTGTTTCCAGGAAAAGGGAAGTGCAAGAGGTGATGCAGTGCAGAAATGAAGTACTAGGACAGAGCTGTGGGAAGAAGAGAGGTACCACGCACAGGGGTAGCTGCACTGTTGGAGGGTCAGGTTTGGGCTCTACTGACACAGCATGGTACAACTGGGGAAGACCTTCCTTCAATACCCTGTCCTGTCTGCCTCTGGCAACCAACGACCCTGCTCTACAACACAATGAGCATCAGCCTGGTGAGGACAATTTCGCCTTATATTCCCATGCCCTTTAAAAACCAACCTCAAAATGTTCTTGGAGTCCTTTCTAAGCCCAGCTGAGGAACAGTGCACTCCTTGTGTTTTTGTCAAGGAAACACTTCACCACCAGAAACTCTTTGAAACCAGGTCTGGCCAAGCGTGGGGCAGAATCTGCTCTTTCCAATTATCTGCCAGCCTAATCATAAAAACATCACGGTGCATGCTCCATATGTCATTTTTATTGAATTCATTCAAGAGTTTCTCGATTAATCTTTTATTATTCCTTTTTCAAATCCCAAGGTTCCCATAACAGGGGCTGGTCGTCAAAAGTAATTCCTGTGCTAGAATTATCGCAGATCCCCTAGCCCTACCTGCCTCACCAGGGCTCCTATAACACTGCTGATGGCACCTCCTGCTCAGAGAGACTGAGGGTGCACAGCAATAGTCAAACTCACCCCTGCACTGTCCTTGTCAGTGCCTCTGGCTGCAGCTGGAATTTCTGTGACCTAGCACACAGGCAGTACCCCACATCCAGTGCCCCCTCCTTCCCTTCCCCTTGGGTGGAAGAGGGGATGGCACTGGGGTATCAGTGAGTTTCCCAAATTCAGAGCTCTTGCATTATTTCCTCTAGTGCCTCCTGCTGGGAAAGGCTGGGGCTGCAGCGGCTGTTGGATCTTTAAAGCCCATGCTGTATCTTATTCCCTAGAGTTCTGTCTGCTGAGACAGGCTAGTGCTGCAGGAGCTATCAGTTCTCTCACAGCCCATGCTCCTGCCCCATTCCTATAGCATCTCTAGCTGGAACAGGCTGGGACTGCAGTAGCCCAACCTCTCCGACAGCCCATGCTCCTGTGTCATTCCTTACAGTGCTTCCCTAGACCTGCTGGGAGAAGATGGGACCAAACAGTGCATTCATGTGCATTTCTATCTGGTTTGTCGCCTTCTTGTCAATGCCTAAGGCAATACCTTTGAGGGGAGGCCATGGCTGTAGTCTCTTCATTACTTTTCTCAGCCACAGCCCCTGCACAAACTCCTCTGGAGAGAGCTGGGAGTGAAGGAACTCCTCACTCCCCCAGCACTGGCCCCCTCACACCAACTCCAGGGAAACAAGTCTAGCAAACCTCTGGGCTCCCCCAGGCAAGGGTCTTGCTGGGAGAAAAACTAGTGGCAGAACAGTGTGTGAACTCCCTTGGGGTGATTTCTCCTGCCCCACTAACCCCTTTAGCATTGTCATTTCTGCTATGTCTCTGCCTCATTAAGGCTTCAGTTCATTAATTAAATATTTAATACATGAAATGGGTTTCTGTTGTACCAAGGAACTGAGTTCTTGTTCCTGGTGTGTGTGATGTTGTTTACCCTCCTGGAAAGCTCCAATTTACCACACATAATTGCGCAGAGATTCTTCAAACCCCTTGTCATTTCTCTTGCAGCTGAACAATTCACAGGCTCTACCCCAGCAGAAGGGGATTTGAGACCACGAGTGCCATAGGCAGCTTGCAATATTAATAGTCCAGCTCACGAATGTCCAACTTTAGAGCAGCTTGAGGCTGCATGCTGCACCAGCAACACCCTATGGTTGCTCTACAGGGGCTTCCCACTGCAACAGGGGCTCCAGCCTCTCCATTTTCCTCCAAGCTGCAGACTCCCTGGGCCCCATCGGCTGTGCCATGTTGCTCCACTCTCAGGGGCTGGGGACAGGAAGAGGAAGCCACAGAAGGCTGTGGAGCCCAGACACCCTAGTAGCAGCAGTCACTAGAAAGGTAGGGGAAAGGCACCCAGGCTTATAGGCTGCAAATTAACCCCTCACAGGCCATATATACCTAATTCAAGAGCTCCCTCTCTCTCCCCAGGCAGGGAATCCAATACAAGATGCTTACAGGATTCATAATGAGTAACTTCTAGGCCAGTGATTCTCAGTCAGAGTGCCACAGGTCCCTAGGGTGCCAAAGGATCCTTTTCAGGGTGCCTCAGGTCACTACACTGTACTAGCACTGTTAAATGTGCAAACACCTACACACGATTTACAAGATGAACCCAGAGGTTTCAAACAGGAATCTACAGTATCAAAAAACACTCTGCCTTCTCGGGGTCTTTCTGCGTTCTTTGCCAAAGATGAATTGCTCTAGTACTTTTCTGCTGCAGTCAAGAAAAATGAGTGAAAGCTAAGTGTTGGCATGTTCCAAGGGGTGTCTTGAGTCTAAAAAGAAAGAAAACCACTGCTGTAGTATGAATCTTTGGGCTAGGGTCCTATTCCCAGGGAGATTTGGATACCAATTAAAATGCAGTGATTCCCATCGTTTTTGAATGTAGGACAGGGTCTTCAAATGCTTCCCACATAGGGCTAAGGAACGAAGCTGCTCCAATACCTAGCTTCTGTTGGCATACATTATTATTTAGATGTCTGTCTTAGCCTGCATGCTTATTAGGATAAGGATTTTCTGGTGCTGTGTGGAGAAATGAACCAAACTCCCATGATGGTTTGCTAATTATGCCAAGGACCTACCTAAAATTTGTATGCCTGTTAGCCTAGCCGACTAGAACTGTTGAATAAGGGGCTTTCCTCCTTTACTGAACAAAATAAAGTGTGTGTGCATTGCATTGCCCTTTTTTGAATGACCAGTAGAAATGATGGTAAGCCTGGCATGATGGTATTTCTGGTATGCACACACGAGTCACTAATTACTATAAGACTCTATGATGCCAAGGAATTAGCTGTGAAAAGTGTTGCACGGAGTTCTATACTGAGCTTACTCCCATTGAATTGTTACAGCACTGCAACAGATTATATTATCTTATTTAGTAATGTACATCTGTTAGTAATGTACACTTGGTATCACTGATTGTTGATGGTCTTTTACAGTCCTATACAGTCCTAATCAATCAACCTCTTGAGCTGTGGCTGGATTGGGCTTCTGAACTTTTGTTCATATTTAGTCAGTAGTCAGCATTCCACATCTCCTAGACTGAATAGACAGAGGAAGATGTTATATTCACTCACCCCCCCGAATGCTGAATAGGCTCCCATTCAATACCGGATCCAACAGAAGCAGCTCCTGTTATGAATTTTCAGATTGCAGACATGCTGGCCTTTACGGGGAGCTGGGACTACAATGCCAAGTTTCCAGCACCAAGAGCATACAGCTCTGCCTTGTGAATGAAAGACTAATGAAAGCACCTTATGTACGTGGAGGTCAAACAGTAGAGGCAACATGACCTGTTCATGGATACACATTTTGTACAAGGTTTTGTCCTGGGTAGGGTAGGTCACTAGAGGGAGGATGGTCTGCGTGCTTCTTAGGGAATGATTACTAGGCAGGTTCAGCAGTGAGGTGACTAGTTTAGAATATGAGCTGGGAGAGGAAATCAGATGAGTATTTGGCAACCAAGAGTATAAGAGAGCAATGGATATCAGCTCCTTTGTGTGGGTGCTGTAAAGGTAAGTCAGGAAGGGGTTTTTAGGTTGGTCCAGCATTTGGGGTGAAGAGCAAAGCACTTTTGTAAGGGTTAAGAATCTAGCAGAGGACACTGGACTGTTTGAATATGGCTGTGCCACTGTTGAAAGGATTAACTGGGGGACACCCCTGCTCCAGAGATTTGTGTGCCTGTGCCTTTGGCATGATCAGGCAGCTGAGATAGTCAGTAAAGTATTACCCTGGATTGCAGCACAGGGCTTCTCGTCAAACTCCCTCCTCTCCTTTTCCACTTAGTACTGTTTTTTCTAGTTACAGCCCAGGCTGCCGCCAGACTTCAAACATTTCTCTTCCCCCACTACTTAATGATTTAAGTTGGGATAAACCATAAGAAAAAGCTAAGGGAGTAAGGCCAGCATTTGCTCAGTCACCAAGCAAAACCAGCTGAGTTATTCCTCCCTTTCCATCGATCAGGAAGACTGAGCTACGCTGAGAAGAAACGATAAATGTCTTACAAGACATGGGTCACTGAGCAGGCCTCTCTCCAGCTCCCAAATGGATGTGCTGCTGGAACAGTGCTGAGATGTCAACTGCTCATTGGTGGGGGATGTTTTCTTCTGGGCAGAGAACAGCTGAGTTCTTTGACATTTTTATGTCATCAGAGTGAAAAGGAGGTTACATAGACTCCAAAGGTAGGTGATAGGCAGATTATAGGAAACTGCTGAAGCAGCAGGAGAGGGACTGATTCTCCATATGGGCTGGGATGTCAGAGGATGGAACTCTGCTCAGATATGTTCCTCCAAGGGGCACAAAAGGAGTGTGCTCCTTGGCAAAGATGGGGTCTGATGACTGACCCTTCTAGTGGGGATGGACAAGGCAAATTCAGGACTTAAAAAGAGAAAGCAGAGAACCCTCCACTACAAATGACACTGGGGTTTGTCCCTTGGCTTTCAGTGACGGCGCCAGGGAAACTACCACCTTAAGAACTACCCTTTTTGGTAGTCATGGGAGTATCACAGAGATGGGTACTAAATAAGTGGCACTTAGGGAACTTTCCATAGATTTTACAGATATAGGCCTTGGCAAGAGATGGATGAAGTAAGGCATTTGCTCATTAAATGATGCTCCCGACGTTATGCTACTAGTCTGTAGTGGAATTGGGGCTCAAACCCGTGCCTCTTGCCGTGCAGTCCTAGGACCTGTCCAATGGAAGAGGAACTAAATAACTAACTCTGAAGGCTCAGGGGCTTCAGAGGCCCTTACTTATCTGTTCTTATCAAACATCACTGTCAAAGAGGAGCAAGTCTGTTGTGGCATAGAGAGCTACAGTACTGCACAGTTAGTAGAAATGAAAGGGGAAAAAAATCAACCCCTGAATTCCCCTCCTCCTCCTAAATTGTTCCCACTATGTTAGTAAAGGGAAGTGCAAATTGGCAGGGCTGTGTAAAAAGGATGCTTGTGTTGTTGCTGCCTGAACCAAACTTCTTGTGTGGGCAGCAAAAGCCTACCAGTCTTCAGAGTACCAGTCTAGCTTACCTTTTACCAGCAATAAAAACTCACCGATACACAAACACTGATTAATGAAGCTCAAGACACCCTTGGGAAATAGTTAATTTATTCTTATTGTTACTATTATTTTACAAATGGGGAGACAGAGTAAGAGGGAAGGGAAACACTCTAGCATTGCAGATCTTTCCCAACCCAAACTCCTGTTGCAATCATTGTAGATTTTGTCTAGGTGAGGCCTAACAGAACCAAGCTAAGCAGTCTGATCCAAAGCTAAGCTGAAGGAAATGAAAAAATTCTAATTGTCCGTAATGGGCCCTGAATCAGGCCCTAAACTCTCAGAATCACTCAGGGGGGTCTGTTTGAAAGCAACTCCCATTAAAGAAAAACAATTAAATGGAAACCAATGTGTTTCCAAGCCAATGTTTAAGGATGAACATTTGCCAAAGTAATTGTTTCATGTACTGCCTGGGGCACATGGACAGGAGATGTTTGCAGAATGTGGTAAGCACCATCCATCCAAACAGCTCTATTTCTCTATGCTCTGGGTTTCTCAGACAGAAATATTGGGTGTTGTGAGCAACAGAGTTTTACTGGAACCACCATCCACAGAGAGCTTCAAAGACACACTTTGATATCATTAGAAGTGATTGTTATGCTTGCCACCAGGAGGATTCAAGCCAGGGAACAAAACAGAAGCAGAACAAGGTGCCTTCTCTGGCTAGTCACGGCTACAGCTCAGCTGAGCAGAGAATATGGCCAACCCACCAAGTTAGCAGAAAACTCATAAAATAGTTCCTAATAATAAAAAACACAAGGGAATCATGATCTACAGGGATAAAAAAAAAAGAGAGTAAACTTTTAGAGGATGCATTATTGATTTGCTCAGTGCATCTGTGAGTTTTTTAACCAGGATTACCTCAAAGAACTCTGACCTCTTTTGCCTCTGGCTTTCAATTTCAGAGTGCAACTTTCCCCAAAGAACACCCACCCTCATGCCTTTACTAGCAATGTGTGCAAATGGCTACATGGGAAACATGAAGAAAATGGAAAGATAAAGTGTGGCCAGAGCTCAGGTGAGTGTGGAGACAAGGGATTAATGGATGGAGGAAAAGAAAAGCAAGAGATGTTCTGAGAAGACAGAGAGAAAAGACAAGAACATTCTTCATAGGGATCAGAATATCCCGTTTTCTTCTAGTCAGTGAAATGCAGGTTATACATGCTAGAGCCCTAGACCATGCCACTGGCATTTCAACATCTCTATAGGGTTAGGCGTCCTAATTTAAAAGTCCATAACAGAACTAGATTTAGCAGCAGCATCCAAATCAGCATGGCTCTGCTGCAAAATCTGCTCTATTTTCAACTGAACTTAGTGTTTTCTTTTCTTTTTTTTACTAGCTCTCAACCAACCCTTGGTAAATTCAACTGAATTGTATTTTTTAGACTGACTTTGTATGATTCTTTGCCTGAAAATCCTTCTGGATTAAAACCAAGAGCTAGGGACAGATTTTCAGCTGGTGTCAATCAGTGCAGATTCACTGAAATCAATGGACCCATGCTGATCTAAATCAGCTAAGTACCAGGCCCAACCTTTGCACTAATTTATGCTAAGTGAGACTGCTGGGTGATCAATCTATCTACTTATATAGCTAGAAATGGCTCAGCAGAAAGCTGACAACAGAATCCAAATGTGGGTACAAGTGTCAGTTTTTTAAAACTACAAATTTTTGTTTGGGGTTTTCAGGGGAGGAGTCACATAATTTCAGAGGAAGATTGAGTGAAAAAAGAACAAGAGGAAACAAAAGTTCCATGCAAAAAAAATGAACAGGCAAAATAAAACTACTGTGATTGAAAATCCATTTTTTGTTGAATAAAAGGTGGAGTGAAAAAAAATCTGCCAACTCAAATAATAATCATAAAGAAGGTTTACATTTTTCACAGTTTAGATTGACTAACTCTATTTGCTGAGGTCTAATATTTTCCAAGCCCTTGCTGCTGCAGCTGGTACTGCTGCTGTGCACTAAAGCTATTAACAAGTTTGATAAATCCTAGACTACTATTAAACAAACACCAGACTAGTCTGTGATCATTTCTCTCTCAGTCCCTGGGGTATTTTCTTTTGCTTCAAATTTTCCTTTGTATTCCATCAGCATTGCTGTGAAAGAGACCCCATCACTGGATCCACCTGCTTTTTCTTTTGACCCCCTCATTCTATTTCTCAACTGCTGCTTTTAAATGTGGTTGTTCGCTCATCAGGAGAAGAACTCAGCTAGCATTTAACGTCCCCTGAGAATAATAGGCAAAATTCTCACCTGGTGCAATTCAGCAGTTACACTAGCAGACAATATGGCCCTGCAGGATTTTAACCCCGTAAATGCAAATTCAAGATCTGGATTGACATGAAAAGTAACACAAATGCTGGCTGTGTTTAAATGACCAATGACAAGGTCTATCGATCAACAGTCTATGTAACAAAGTATTTGTGTGTTTGAACACAACTGAGTGAGCTGGCATGTTTTAGCAGTCGGTGAGGATGAAGACAAATCACAGTGAGTATCAAGTCAGCTGCCTATATTTAAACAATGAATTCTAAAAGGCCCAGCTTCCTGTAGCCTGTCTATGCACCTAGAGCAGCGTGTTTCAACCTTTGTAGGCTCAAAGCCCTGTGGCGGGTGCAGAGATCCCACCTCAGGAACACA
>NW_017729034.1:7738163-7755744 GCF_001723915.1 Gavialis gangeticus
CTGTGTTCCTGAGGTGGGATCTCGGCACCCACCACAAGCCCCACTCAGAAAATGCCTGTTCTTAGCTTCCACTTTCTTTTTGACTCCAGAAAACTAATAGAGCAATTCTTCTGTGTCAAAGAGCTCAGAAAGACCACAACAGCTCAGAATTTTTGACACCATGAATTGCTATTTGAATGTGCTTGTTTTATCTTGTGAATCATGTAAATGTGTTTGTGTATCTAACAATATTACTATTGTGCAGCACCCTTAAAAAGATCTCCCAACACCCCAGTTGGTGACTCTCAATCTAGAGGAATAGATGGATGGATATGATGATGGGCATTATATAAGGATGGATAAGATAATTAATTAGAAATGATTCCCCTCCAATAGGCTACATGTGGCACCTGGGTATTGTGGCAAGGGTGAGACAGAACGAACCATCCGTTTGTTTTTGAGATGTACAGACCCCACTACATGAACACCTAGAACAACAGAAGAGTAGGGTGAAATAAGTGGCAACTATTTTCCAAATCTAAAAATCACATTTTGGTTCAGACATGGGCCATATGCATCTATTGTCCCTGAAGAGCTACCACAAATTTCCTTCCTGTGAGATCTTTCAGGCCCATCAGTGGATTTGCTTTGCAACCAAATTAAATTTGTAAATTAATAAGTGACTGAATTAAATGACGGATGTATCTGAAAGCAGCAACAGAGGCATTCTTTTTCTCCTCATGTAGGCCGGATGCATTGTACAAAAAGTAGCAGCAGATTTTGATCTCAATTACACTGGTAACACCAGTGAAGTCATTTGGACTTGCTTTGGATTGACAACTACATGACTGAGATCAGATTCCAATCCCATGAGTAAAATGCAATGCTGTATAAACAAAGGCTTCTGTATTAAATACCCAGAACCCCTGGAGTTAAACAGCAGTAGCAGGGGTGTTTTTATGATAGGAATGGGGCATTAAATACCTTTTTCAAAATCCCACTAGACACCTCCAGGCATCTAAACACTCCTCAGTATCTGGTTAATGGGATTTAACAAGCAGGAACTGCAATTATAAAACCCCAGGCCTGGAACAGAGACAACTGCATGAGCCAGATGAATATATAATCACAAAATTTGCTGCTAATATAGATCCTGCAATCACTATTAACTATTGCTACCTGTGAGAATTATTTTAAAACTGTCCCTAGCCTGTGATAGCAACAATGTCTCCTCTAAAGCCTGATCCAAATAAAAGGTATATGGTGAAGAAAGCCTTAAAAGTTCCCTAATATTCTTTATTCAACTTTCACCCTCTCCTAAGGAGAGCCAGAGTCACAGTGACTTCACTAAATCCCCTCCCTTTTTGTTAATTACCCTCTCACAATTAGGAAACAGAACAATTGCCATGTGAGTCAATCTGACCAATCTCACAGTGGCAGTAACATATAGCAGCTCCTGGAAGCAAACACAGTTAATGCACTGTAATTTGTTCATATAAAGTGTTTATTGAATTATCACAAATAGCAAACACATTTGTAAACATTAATGTCTATTTGGGAGTGGATAAATGAACTGTATTTTTTTAACTAGTCTCTTGCTAAAAGTAGACAGACAGACAGCCAGACAGACAGATAGATAGATACGATTTATTCCTGAAAACTTGATAGTTCCATTTTCAGGGATCTGTCTTGGGTGAAATCAATAAACCAATTTCTGGAAGCTGGAGTATTGCTGGTAATTAGAATAAGGCCTTAACAGCCACCCCATGCTCAGCTGTGAGATCTCCCTTCATGGATTTCAATGAGAATAAAATTGAGTGACTTCAATAATTTCATGCCGGGTTATGGGAGGGAGGTGAGGAAGGGTGAGTTCCCAACCATCTAATAGGTCTCTAACAGCTCAATAATTGGCCCATCCCATGGGTGATTAAGGATGAAAATAACTAATTTCCGCTCATCTTACAGACTAATCAGATCACCTCACCCCCATGGTTTTCTCCTCTGCTTAAAGGGACAGTCTTGTTCTTTCTCTCTCTGACATCAAAGAGTAGCAGGAAGTGGTAAGTTTAGACTATTACAGAACACAGTTTTTGCCTAAGCCAGAGTGGCGAGAACTGGGATGCTGATTCCTCTGTTGGTGGCATATTAGTACAAACCTTTGACTTTGGGACTCTACAGCAGTGTTCCAGGCATTGCATATACAGCAGGGAATTCTGCTTCGTATACTTGGCATTGTATGGTGGGAAGAGCGTGAGACACACTTGCACTAGACTCCCGCACGCAAGCAGCCTCGAGCTTTGGTAAGATTCACATTTGGAATAAGTGTTCTACTCCAAACTCTGCTCATCAGGGGAATACTAAAAACTATTCTATTCAAATGCTTTCTTGGCCAAAATTAGGCCAGCGGATTACTGTCCCCTTTCTTCATCCTAACCTCATTAGGGTTGTACCCAAGCCACACGCAGTCTGTATCTACAGTGCAGAGACCAATCTTTTTTCTCCACTCAGCTGATCCTTCCCTTGGCTAGGCTAGTGCTTAAGTGCTTAAACCACCTGAATGTGGGAAAGACTAGAATACTAACTTAATTCTTTTGGGACGTTAGCCAAAAGCCAGTTATTAAAGTTAGATTCCTAGAACGGGGGGGGTGTGTGTGTGTGTGTGTGTGTGTGTGTGTGTGTGTGTGTGTAGATTACTATGTACATGACCTGAGCTCCTTCTAGCTCTCAGTGACTACCTGGATATTTGTGGTACGACTATGAAATGGACAGATTAAACTGGGGTGGGCAATTATTATGT
The DNA here is from genome assembly GCF_001723915.1 of Gavialis gangeticus. Lineage (NCBI taxonomy): Eukaryota > Metazoa > Chordata > Crocodylia > Gavialidae > Gavialis > Gavialis gangeticus. The sequence continues at coordinate 7,740,940 of NW_017729034.1, forward strand.
CTAGAGGGCCACTTTAAGAATTTTGGTGACGTTGTGAGCCCAAGGGTGGGGGAGGGGGGAGTGATTGACCCTGTTCAGCCTGCAGCTACTGCCAGGAGTGCCCGATGGAGTGGCCAGGCAGGGTCTCCATGGAGATCAGCTGGGGCCCCCACAGGCAGGGCCCGCTCAGCTAGTTGATGGGATGGGACTGTGGGTGAGTCGAAAGCCATATCTGGGAGTGGGATGAGTAGCCAGGGGCTGGGGCCAGGATCATGAGGCCATGATAGTGTGGGGCCAAGGCTGGTGCAGAACTGTGATCCGCTCCCCACATGTCCCTGCCTTGCAGGGAGTGAATTGTGGCTCTGCCCTGGGCCCCAGCCCTGTGCTGTCACAGAACTATAGAGTCATAAAAAGTTAGAGTTGGAAGGGACCTCAAGAGGTCATCTAGTCAAACCCCTGCTCAAAGCAGGACCAGCCCCAACTAGATCGTTTCAGTCAAAGCTTTGTCTAGCCAGGTTTTGAAAACCTACAGGGATGGAGCTTCCACCACCTCTCTGGGTAACCTGTTCCAGTGTTTTACTACCCTCCTAGTGAGAAAATTCTTCCTAATATCTAACCTAAACTTCCCTTGCTGCAACTTGAAACCATTGCTTCTTGTTCCATCACCTGCCACCACTGAGAAAAGTCTAGCTCCATCATCTTTTGATCCCCTGCTTCCCTTCAGGTAATTGAAAGCTGCTATTAAGTCCCCTCTCAGTCTCCTCTTCTCTAAACTAAGTAAGGCCAGTTCCCTCAGTCTTTCCTCATACATCATGCCCCCAGCCCCCTCACCATTTTATGTTGCCCTCTGCTGGACTGTTTCCAATTTGTCCACATCCTTTCTGTAGTGGGGGGCCCAAAACTGAACACAGTACTCCAGATGTGATCTCACCAGTGCAGAATAGTGGAGAATAAATACTTCCCTTGACCTACTGGCAACACATACCAGTGCAGCCCAGTATGATGTTAGCCTTCCTGGAAACAAGGGCACACTGCTGGCTCATATTCAGCTTATGTCCATTGTGACCCCCAGGTCCTTTTCTGCAGAGCTGCTGCCCAGCCAGTCAGCCCTCAGCCTGTACTGGTGCATGGGATTGTTCCGTCCTAAGTGCAGGAATTTGTACTTGTCCTTGTTGAACCTCATGAGATTCCTTTTGGCCCAATCCTCCAATGTGTCTAGGTCACTGAATCCTAGCCCTGAATCCAGTGTATCTCCTGCTTCCCCCAGCTTGGTGTCATCTGCAGACTTGCTGGGGGTGCACTCAATGCCATCTTCCAGGTCATTGATGAAGACATTGAACAAAACCAGCCCCAGGACCGACCCCTGGGACACTCCACTTGATACCGGCTGCCAATTAGGCATTGAGCCATTGATTACTACTCTCTGAACCTGATGCTCCAGCCAGCTTTCTGTCCACTTTACAGTACATTCATCCAGCCCATATTTCCTTAGTTTGCCTGCAAGACTGCTGTGGGAGACTATATCAAAAGTCTTGCTAAAATCAAGGTATGCCACATCCACCAGTCTCCCCACATCCGCAGTGCCAGTCACCTCATCACAGAAGGCAGTTAGGTTGGTCAGGCATGACTTACTTCTCATGAATCCATGCTGTCTCTTCCTAATCACCTTGTTCTCCTGGAAGTGCTTACAAATGGATTCCTTGAGGATCTGCTTCATGGTTTTTCCAGGGACTGAGGTGAGGCTGACTGGTCTGTAATTCCCTGGATCCTCCTTTTTCCCTTTCTTAAATATGGGCACTATGTTTGCCCTTTTACAATTGTCCAGGTCCTCTCCTGATTGCCATGAGTTATCAAATGGCACTGGAAGTACATCGGCCAACTCCCTCAGCACCCTTGAGTGCATCCCATCTCACCCCATGGACTTGTACACGTCCAGCTTTTCTAGTTGGCCCCTAACCTGTTCTTTCACCACTGAGGGCTGCTGTCTGGTGCAGTAGGCTGGGAGCTGACCTTGCCTGTGAAAACTCAGGCAAAAAAGGGATTGAGTGCTTTGGTCTTTTCTGCATCCTCTGTCACAAAGTGCACCCCCCAACTCAATAAGGGACCCACCCTTTCCATGATTCTTCTTTTGCTACTGACATACTTGTAGAAACCCTTCTTGGCTTCTTGTTGTTTTTCACATCCCTTGCTAGCTGCAACTCCAATTGCGCTTGGGCCTTCCTGACTTCATCCCTGCATGCCTAAACAGTGTTCTTATAGCCTTCCCTAGTTGTTTGTCCAAGTTTCCACTTCTTATAAGCTTCCTTTTTGTGATTTAGTTTACTAAAGAGTTCCCTGCTAAGCCAAGCTAGTTTTCTGCCATACTTGCTTGTTTTCCTGTCACAACCCTGTGATCCTGGCCCTGGCCCCTACTTGCCTGTTTCACTCCCGAACATTGCTGCCCACCTGCCTGCAGCCCCATCCCATTTGCCCAGCCAAGCGTGTCCTGCCCATGGGGCCCTGGACCAGTCTGGATGGAAACACTGCCTGCCTGCCTGCCCACCCACTCCAGCTGGCACCCTTGGCAGTGGGTATGGGGTGGATAAGCTGGGGTGCCTGGGCAGCAGGGCTGGGCCCGGCAGTGGCAGAGACACTAGTGGCAGCAGCCAAAAGACACCAGCACTATGGGGACTGCTGGGAAGCGGAGTCTAGCCCTGCCCCCGCCCTGCCACATGCCCAGGGGCAGCAGGACCAGTTGCACTTACTACAGCCCAGGGCTATCCCCCCCATGCCTGGGCCAGGTGGGGACAAGGGACCTGCCACGGGATGGATTGAATCCCTTGGTGGGCCAGATCTGGCCTGCAGGCTGTATTTTGCCCACTCCTGGATTGAACTGTTGTGTGGTAAAGTTATGGCTGAGCCCCTGGTCTAGGTTGAAGACATGGTCAGTGACTGATAGACCAGACTCCATAGATGCAAACTGCTGACCTAGCAGAAGCCAAAGTTAGGAATAACATGTACTTAAACTGATATACAATCAATAATCAATAGGCTTGCATTTAAGCCATAAACAGTAGGCTGAGAAAACGGAATAAAAATCTATTTATCAGGGCTATTAATATTAGGTAGGGCCATGTGTAAATAACTGTTTTTGGAAAGCATTTAATAGTAATTAAAAGTAACAGTGGATGACTTGCTTTCTGATAAGACACGCTGAAGTGTATGTAGTTAGCTAGAATCCTATTGCAATACTAATATATCTTTGTCAACTGAATATGGTAAAGCCTAAATGTATGTTATGTATAGAAAGAAGTGAAAGGGAGCATTAGAAGTGCTCTGGAGTGTGAATCTAGGAACACAGATAAAAAGAAAGAGTCCACCACTAAAATCACCCCTTGTCAACCTGGACCATGTGCAAGAGATTTATGCTAAGCTGCAGCAGTGTGACTAAAGTAAAAGTCCACAAAGCCTGTTTAAGGCAGAACCTTTGAAGATCTCACAATTAGTCAGGGCAGTGAAGGAAAAGACACAGGATGTTACAAATAACATTTCCAGATGCTGAAGGAAGAAGATAAAACACCTTCTTTTAGATAAGATCTTGATAAGAAAATCTAGACAGTCCTCCCTTCCAGAATTGGCATCTTTGAAGTCTGTAGAAAAAACAACTTAGTGCATTTCCCAAAGTCTCAGTGAAACAATGAAATCTGAATAGAATCAACCAAAATATATTTCTTAGAATAAGCCATATAAATAATGGGTATAGAGTGTGAGCCCAGGAGGGGGTGGTTTGGAGGTCCCCACAAATTCCAGATGACCTGCTGTTAGTCTGTGTAGCTCCCTCTTCCTTCTACCTGCATCTCCCCAGCCAGTATTGCTGAGAAGCTACATTTTGCTATTTGAGGTAGCTAGAGAGGCATTGAGACAAATGTTTTTTCTTGTGCTTTGGGCTGTAAACAATGACATGTTGGGTTATAGATTTGTCTCTTGCTTCTTTATCTGACTTCAGTGGTAGGGATAGGTACTTTCAATTTGCTAAAGGGGAATTAAGGATGACACGTCCATTCTCCATGAAGTGTAACTGTATCTGAGGGTCATGTCACATGTTCAATTTAACACTTAGTTGGCATGTCTACATATGCGCTTTAATGCACATTAGCCTATTTTAATGTGCATTAAAGTATCATTAAAATGTGCTCTTTAGTTAAGCACATTAAAATAAGCTAATGCAGATTAAGCTTCACTTAAAAGCCATTCCTTAGTTAATGTGCATTAAGACAGGCTAACATCTTAATGTGCATTTTCCTACTACCTCACAATGAAGGTACCAGATTTAATGCACACTAAATAAAGTGTGTTAATGCATATGTAGGGGCACCTTTACATGCCACAGGGGGTAATCCTCATTAAATTAAATAGTTTTATAAAATTTAAGCTTGTTTATTTTGGAGTGTTGCATTAGTGTTTGCACATACTAGGTTTTCAAAAAAATTAAGTCCAGTCGTCAGTGGGCACTGCAGGAGAGTGGGATAGTCCAGCACTGTCCCCCACCCCATGCCCTGCCACACAGCTGTGGGAGCAGGGAGCTGGCACAAGGGCAAAAAAAGTGGAAACAATTTGAAAGAGAAAGCAATTCTAAGGGGTGAACTACAAAAAAGTTGCAGAGCCATCTGGTGGACAAAGAGACTCATTACATGTCTTTAAGTGCCTTTGTGTTTGCACACAATGAATCCATGGACTTGACGCTTTAATTTGCGGTGAGCCAAACTAAACTATGTCTGAGGAGTTTTACTTTAATGCACCAGAAAGACTTTTAAAGCATCCAGAAGACCCACTCATGCAGTCATGCCATTGCAGCATAATAAAGGGCGAAAAATATGTTGTGTATAGATGCCCTAAATGTGGTGTGTACAAATGCCCACTAAGTGCAGTAAAAATGTATTTTATTTACTCAAATACAAGACAAAGTTCCCCTCCAAGCTGTATTAAACACATACTTATCATTCTTCACCAGTGGTTTTCAACATTTTTTTTATTTGTGGACCCATAGAAAATTTTGAATGGAGGTGTGGACCCCTTTGAAAATTCTGACTGTGTGGACCCCTTTCAACTGTAAGTGTGGATATTCACATACTTTTGATTGATCACAGTAATCTTTTGCAGACCCCTTAGATGTAGTCTGTGGAGCCCTAAGTAGAAGAGATGCCGCAGGACGGAGAAAGAGAGAAAGGGGGAAGCAGTGTTTCTGTAACTGAGGAAGTGCAAAAGGAAAGAGATGAAATGAAAGGGGAGGTGGGAACACCAAGCAACTCAGACATGGAGGCAGGGGGTGGGGAGGACTAGACATTACTGTCCCCTTTCTTTATCCTATCCTCTTTAGAGTTGTTCCCAAACCATGTGCACTCTGTATGTACAGCGCGGTGACCAATCTTTTCTCTCCATTCAGCTGATCCTTCTCTTGGCTAGGCTAAGGGACCACAGACACGAGAAGTGAAGATGGAGCAAGGAAAAGAGCCAGAGAGACAGGAAGGTAAAATGAAGAAGACACAGGGGCTAAAAGCAAGGGAAAAGAAACCTGATAAAGAGGGAAGTGAGTTGGAATTAGAGATGGAGAGCAGCTTCCAGCCACTAACCTCCCTGGGTCCCAGACCAGAGTGGGGACTAGGAGGTGGGAAACTGTGAGGAGGCAGGAAAAAGTTAGCCTTTCTGAATGCAAAGGCAATCTAGCAGCTTGCAGAGACAACTATAATGTAGCAAGTGTGGGGGGGGGGCAGAGTTGACCATTGCCAGCTGCAGTACGAGGAGCCTTAGAGGTGCACTCTTTTTTACAACAAGCAAAATGGCACCGATAGCATCAATCAATGTCAGGAGTGGTTTAACAGGAAAAAGATGGGATCAGATTGAACCAGTGTTAAAACAAGTAAAGGAAGACATAATTTGCCTACAACAATGTGGTATACCTGGGGAGAGGGATAATAAATGCTCTGAGAAAAGGTAGAGATAGGGGATTGTCTTGGTGGTCAGGAACAAATGAGAACAAAGTGGCAGAAATAGTGATACGTTTCAAGAATCCAGAGTTTACAAAGATTTTACAAAAGGTGTTGTGATCTTACTCTTTAAGAAAGCAGAGAAGGAACTCGTGAAAACTAGAAACGAATTGCACTCTGCAGAGGGACCCAGACTGAGCGGCCTCACTGGGATGGGGCCCACATGCCATATGCTTAGCAGGTGTTTCAGTCTCTCTTAAATCTCACCCACCATGACTTGATGTAGTTGAGATGAGGTATAAGGAGGTAGTACCTGCTTAAAGACAGCTGGCTGAGGTTGGCATGGATCAACATCAAGGTCTTCTGTGGGGCTCTTCCTTCCCTACACCGGAGCCCTTTCCACTTAGGGTCCCAGTTGGTGCTGGATACACATCCGGCTGTCCTGAGCAACTACCTGGCAGCTCAGGTGAAGAAAGAAGCAGCCAGGTTGTCCGGAGTTGGAGTGTTTCGGCCATGGATTTTACTGCAAGTTCAGGGTTACCTGGGCGTGGCCCAAGTAAATAAGCAAATAAACTAGTAACTCAAATGACCATGCCCTAAGCTTTTCTCTGGCCCTCCAGGTAGCTAGGTCACCTTTCCTCAGGCAATCCGAGTCCCACAGCAGTTGCCCTGTACTTGTTCAGTTTGTGTGGACCTGCCTGTCCTAGGAAGACCCCAGAGTAATGTGGGGCCAGAGGAGACAAACCCTGACTTAGCCCCTAGGAGTATCTGGCTCCTCTTGGCAGCGTGGTGATCTGATACCAGTCTGGAGAGCTCAGATGCTTGAAGTCCCAGGCTCCTGGTCCCTTGCCTCCATGGGGAAATGTGATGAGAGCCCTCATCTGTCTGTGCATTCTTTCGGTCCTGGGATTGGTACATGCTTACCTAGGGGTTTCCGGGTTGGCATGAGCCAGTTCGGCCCCTTGTTCACCCCCATGTTCCCGGCTGCTGCCAGCAGGAGTTAAGAGCCCCCAAGGGGTTCATTATCCCCTGCAGATGTTGCCTCTGGGCCCCAGGTGGTACTCCATGCACTGGCTGCCTGCTCCCTCTCTGGGCTGCAGTCTGAGCCCACGTGGGACTGGGGTTCTGATCCCTGCCCCAATCCAGGCAGGGAGCCCAAGGAATGCTTGCCATAACTGACTCTGAACTGGTAATCACTAGGGGCTGGGGGAGGGGACCATGGGGGCACCCCTGCTGCCCCTCCGCATAGCTGCCCTGCCCACCCCAGCTCAGTACTTAAAAAAAAAAAAAAAAAAAAACCCCCCCCCCCGGGGGGGGCCGAGGGGGGGGGGGGTCTCTCCGCCCCCCCCCCCCCCCCCGAATATTTAAAAAAAAAAAAAAAAAAACCCCCCCCCCCGGGGGGGGCCGAGGGGGGGGGGGGTCTCTCCGCCCCCCCCCCCCCCCCCGAATATTTAAAAAAAAAAAAAAAAAAACCCCCCCCCCCGGGGGGGGCCGAGGGGGGGGGGGGTCTCTCCGCCCCCCCCCCCCCCCCCGAATATTTAAAAAAAAAAAAAAAAAAACCCCCCCCCCCGGGGGGGGCCGAGGGGGGGGGGGGTCTCTCCGCCCCCCCCCCCCCCCCCGAATATTTAAAAAAAAAAAAAAAAAAACCCCCCCCCCCGGGGGGGGCCGAGGGGGGGGGGGGTCTCTCCGCCCCCCCCCCCCCCCCCGAATATTTAAAAAAAAAAAAAAAAAAAGCCCCACTCACCGGGAGCTGCCAGGCAGGATGGTGATCTCTGCTGCTCTCCACTGCACCATGATGCATGGGGGGCTCTGCCATGAGCCCCCTGACCCCCCCAGCCCCTCCACACTGCCCTTTCCGAGCCAGCTCTGGCCCTTTAAGAAAAAAAAACTTGACAAAATCCCTGGGACTCACCGCTCCTGCAGAGGCCCTCGGGCTTTGGGGACCCATGCACAGCCCCCCCCACATGGTGCAGGGCAGTGGGGGGCAGTGGAGATTGCCCTGCCGGCAGAAGCAGTGAGTCCATGGTTTTTTTCGGGTTTTTTTCGGGTTTTTTTTTCTTAAAGGGCCAGAGATGGCCCAGGTGGGTCACCTGTGGGGGAGCTAGGGGGGCTCATGCAGAGCCCCCCATGCAGCATGGAGCAGTGCGGGGTAGTGGGGATTGCCCTCCACCCGGAAGCACCTCCTGAGCTGGGGGTTTTTTTTTCCAAGTGCTGGGAGCTGAGGCAGCCATTGCCATGCTGGGAGAGGGGCGGGGGATAGGCCTGGCCTGGCTGATTCAGAGATTCAGGTTAATTGAATTGGGATAGTGATTGGAATCACCAGATCGAATCAGTGTCCCCCAAATCGGACAAATCTCAATCCAAAGTGAATACTAGTTGCTTTTCACAGGCCTATTTGTAAATAATACGTGAAGACCAAGTATGCACAGTACCAGGTAGAAGGCTCTCTGAAGCAATTAGAGTGATCAGAGAGACATAGTAAACCTAGGTTTAGAAAGAGCATATGAGAGAGTGGATCTTGATTATGCATTTGAAGTGCTGGGAAAAATGGGGTCCTGGAAAAATGTATGTGTTGGATAAGGTTATATTGTATAGAGAAGCAGAAAGTCAAGTCCAAATTAATGGGAATCTAAGTGGGGCCTTTAAACTCCATGCAGGGGTGAGACAAGGGTGCCCTCTGTCACCACTACTATTTGTGTGCAGCACAGAACCATGAGCACAAAGAATAAGAAAAGACAAGGCCATAATCAGGGTGGAGATACCAGGTGGGGGAGAGGTAAAATGCATATTATGCATGGATGATAGAAATGTAGTAGTCAGAGATGGACTTTCAATGGAAAGGGTGCTAAAGCATACAACAGAGTATGGAGAAGTAACGGGGCTAAATTAAATAGCTCAAAAAGCACCATAATGAAAATGGAGAACTGGAGGGTCTTGGAGAAGTTGGGACTTCAAATAAGAGAGAGAGAAATCAGAGTACTAGGGATCCTGGTGGATGCCAAGGGGAAAGTTAATAGACCATGGAAAAAGGTGATGGCAAGAATACAGCAAATACTTCAGTTAAGGTCTGGAAGGATACTGTCCTTTGCCAGAAAAGTTGCAGCGGTTAAGCTTGTGCTACTGCCAATTATTCTATACACGGGAATTGTATTCCCACGGATGTGGCAGCAGATAACAAAAGCGCGAAGGGAAATGTGTTCTTTTGGAATGCCAGAAGAGAAAGGTTGGCTAGATCTGAACTGTACAAAGCAAGATAAATGAGGGGATGGGAGCTGACAGGCTTGGGATTGTACATCTACGCAAAGTATGTAAGCATGGTATGCAAGGTAGTAATGGAGGGAAGGGGAGAGCAACACGTCTCACCCCATTTCATGCAGCTGCAATTTTGTAGAAATGTGGAGTATATCAGACCTCTTTCAGAGTCCCAAGGCATGGCAACCACCAATTCATTATGTCAGGATGCAGATGTCTAAAATAAGGAAGCTAGGGCTGGAAGTCCTGAAGGATCATAAGAAATTGATGAAAAAATAAGGGAGAGAGAGAGGATGGTGCTGGTGGGAAACTTCACAGAAGGAGAAGTGAAGAAAGTGTGGGGACTGGTGGTGGGTAAACAACTAAAAGGGAAAGAAATATGCTGACCTAGCGTGGATGGTTGTGAGAAATATCTTGCCAGTTAGCGAGGTGCAACACAGATGGGGCTTGATGGATTTCATCTAGGTGCCCCAGGGAGAGGTTCAGGGAAGAAGAAAGTGGGATGTGATTTGGGAGTGAACATATGCAAAAAGGGGGCGTGCAAAAGGTCTGCCACTTTCTGAGTGTCAGCACAATAAACCTGTTGTTAGCACAGGTGATGGTACTTTATGGGCTCATCCCAAAGAGACTGGAGGGAAAATTAAGGACTTTATTAGCATATGTTACAACTAGTTTATAAAAAATAAGAAACCTCTGGGTTTTTAAGAGGTTGACTTTCACTGAAAAAGAGTGCCTGAAGCTAGGGCTGCATTAACTGAAATACTACATCAATTGGGATAAGGAAGAAATCAGAGAAGAAGTAGTGGAGGAAAAAGAATGGGATACGTGTCTCATTGAATCAACAGAGAGGACTGATGGGAGGGGTGGAGAGTTTCAGGTGGTTATTGAGGTAATAGTTTTTCATGGGGCTCTGTATGAAGGAAAAGAGCTTTGTAAGGGTTTTTGTGTTGTAGCTGTTTTTAAATGTTGTTTAAGGGTTTAAATATATATAGCTGTATGTTTTTTATATGTAGTTGTTTTTGCGATATAAAGTCTTAATAAAACAAGGATGCTCAATATGTGAAGCTTTGTAAGTGCAGGGTGATGAGTATTTTATTTACAAAGCTTTATTAAAAAAGGAAAAAGTTTATACTAGATTTATCAGCTGATTTTTTTAGGTCTCACCCCACACTGAACTGACTCTGGTACAATCCAAGGACTGAGACCCAAAAAACAGTTTATCTTCAGTCTCAGCCTGGGGACCCACCAGAGCTGGTTGGAGATGCCCATGTCATCCTGGGGTTGGACCTACTATCCACTGATGGTGGGTCCCAGCTCCAGGGCCACACGTGATCACATTATCTCTATGGAGCAAGTTAACACATGTATTACTCAACATGGCTGAGAGATGCTCCTCACTCAGAACTCATTTTGCTATAATCCAAGAGCGCTCAACACCTGTTATCCTGCTTGAAATGTTCAGATGCTTGAAGGGGTGTAGACTGTAACTGTGTTGGTTCAGATCTTGAATGCATTTTAAGTACAGTTAAAATATGTTGAGTGTAACATATGTTAAGAGCCCTAAGGCAGAGACCTATTCTACCCCACAAAGCTTGGTCAACAAAACTCCATCTGCATGCAGATAGATCCTCAGACACCATAAGCCCCCTCACGTGGTCCTTTCAGAAGCTAGAGCCTATGCAATGTGCTGCTGCAGTACAGCCACGTGGAGCCACCAGGAGTGCCTGGGTGACCGCATGCCATGGTGGTATAAGGCCTGTTGCCCTCATTGTCTCTTTGTCCAAAGTAATGAGCTGATGTTTAGAGTCTGCCTAAGTTATTACCACAGGACGTGAGACTGACTGTATCAATCAAGTGCATGTTTTGTTTCAGTCCTGTTTATATATAAAGCATGTGTGCAAAGTTCCCCTTTCCAGAACACACTAGAAACAGCACAGGGCATTTTCCTTGTTCATTGTTTCCCAAGCCTGCTCTTCCCATCATGTTCATACCCAAGCAACTCTGTCTTTTACACTGATGACCATTTCTTTCCCAGTCTGCCAGCTTCCTCTCTTTGTCTACACACACATACACACACCCCTTGCCAAAATAAAGCCCCCTAGCCATGCATTTAGCCTAGCCTGTCTCATGAAAAACTCTCAGATGACACGGCTTAGCTCTGCTCAGCTTTGGCATGCAGTCCAGTGCCATGGTAGCAGTCTCCACTCTCTTCACCTTACAGTACATAAAGGTATAGTTAATGACTCCTTCCATTTAGCATGAAAGCAGGGTGCTTAGCCTCTTCATTAACCTTAATCAGGTCTGTGGAAAGAAGGATGCTACTACTGTTGCATAATTCTATCACTTGTTTATGGGGCTTCCTGTCAGACGCACACTTTGTCACTTCCGCTCCTACGATAAAATTAATTGCACCCTGGGCCTGAAATTCCTCTTTTCCCAACCCCTAATACAAGCAAAACTCTGCAAGCACCTATCTTCATAAGAGATGAACAGAAGCACAGATACACTGAGCCAGAATTATCCATGCTTCACCCAGCTGTAATCCAAACCTGGACCCAGCAAGGGCTCCATAATCTTCAGTCTCTGCTATTATTTTCTCTGACTATAAATTCCTGCTCGCTAGTCAAATGTTCTGCATTTTGAGTCACTGTTTCCAGTCAGTGTAGTCTGTCAGCTCCATCTGTATATGTGTGTGTGTACGTGTTACTCTGCAATGCTAGAATTTTCAACGAGGAGCATCGCTGGTAGTTAATAGCAAACATGCCCAAGCAAGGCCATCTTCTGCCGTCTTGAACTTCATTCTGGGCTCATATGTGTTTACTAACACCTTCAGACAGCACATCAACAAAATGATGGAGTGCTCATCAGCTTCAAGCCAGTGACTGAAGGTTGGATACTGCCTTGCCAAGGATGTGACATATGTTACAGTACGCAAGACCATTTGTGGTGACCCTCTGGGCAATTGCTTTGGAGATTCAAAGGACTGTTTGTACAGATCCATGGGACAGGGACAATTTGAATGAAGGGGGAAAAATATGAGCAAGATTTTAAATTTCTCATTTGGATGCATGAGAAACAGCAGCTCTAAGATACATAAGCCATCCCTATTCTTTTCAAGGGCTTCAGTCTCACGATAACGATATAAAGGTCACAGTCATTAGCTGTTTCACTGATGATAGATATATAGCAGAGCAGAAAGAAAAGACAGTCTTTTTACAGAGGTCTCCAGTAAGTGGGATTTCATCTTGGCATCTCAGGTACATACAGCTTCATTTTCAGGTTATGTTACTGGACAGACCTTGGGACAATACCTTTTTTTTTCTAGCTCCAGGTTCTTTTCCAACCACAGTGTCCAGGGAGGAGTTTTTTTAAAAAAGCAGATAAGTACTGAAACATATTACCTAGAGACACTGTGAAATTTCTGTCACTGGAAGGCTTTACATGCAAGTTAGACAAATATTTCTTTGCAAAGTTTTACAGGGAGGGAATTGTGCATTGAACCGGGGGTTGGAATATATGACCTCCTGAGGACCCGTCTAGCCCTATTTTTCTATGATTTTCATGGATTTGATGCAAAACCATAAATTAGGCTCAGTCACTTGAAAGGTTAATTTATCTTTTGAGCGTCTGTGCCAGACTTCCAAGTAGAGCCGAGCAAATTATTAATAATGAGCAATTTACTCAATGAAATTCACCTCTTTTCTTTCCCTGCTCGTAGAATATCCATGAGCAAATGGCAGTTTCCTCACATTTATTTATCTGAATGTATTCAACAAATATCCATACATTTCCATATCTTTCACACTATGCAGTGACCCCCAAATATTCATATTTCAGGTTGTCCTGTTTATTTGCAGTTGGCCATGTCACCTGATAAGCGTCCTGCTCCCTAACTGGATGCATCTACAAGCTCTTCCAGTGGGAACATTTGTTTATATGGCTTTCAGGTAAGTTCACTTGATATTAGCCGTTTTCTCGAGCGCTCCAGCAAATGACTTAGCAATTCTGTGTGCATTCTTTTTGCTAGTAAAACCCAGCACTATATGGCTGTGTCCACATGAACATGGATATTTGTTTCCCTGAGGACAAGAAGCAGCAGGACACCTTGTGCTGCTGTTACTTGTCCCTGGGGGACACTTGTATTACGCATCCTCTGGTGGAGTAGGAGAGGCTGGGGATAGCAACTGTGCTGGCCCCAGCAGTCTTACCTGGAGTCCAGGGAAGCTGCAGCCATGGCACTCCTGCAGCTGGGAGCCTGGCCAGCAGCCGGAGCGTGGCTCCACTGAATGTGCCGTATGTAGCGCCACAGACAGCTCTGTGGCACTACATATCACATGGCTGTGCTCATTTGGACATGGCCTATGTGTTCACAGAAAGCAACCAGAAAAGGCATGAGAGCACATATGAAAAATTCACAGATCATCTTTGTTTTAGGGCTTTTTTTCATGTTGTTTTTGTATTGAGCTGGAGGTTGGAGTTAGCAACAAGACAGGAAGTAGGGTGAAACGCCTGTTTTCATGTTTCCTTATTAGCACTTGGCACAACCCAACAAACATTTAAATATGTGTCTAAGCACCCCCTCCCCTTCGAAAACCATGTACAACATGTACTTAATTCCCACAGTAGTCTGAGACTTAAACCCATGTGCCTAAAATTGCGCACATGTTTGCACGCTTTGCTGAATTGGGGCCTTCATGTCTCACCCATGTATATAGCATGTGCATGTGCTAACCACCCAGTGTGCAGACCTAACTGATTACCCTGTTACATGCATCCCTTGGAGTCATCACTTAATTCCAGCTTCTGTCCTTCCTGCAAACCCCACCATGCTTGCCTAGCAGGATTGATCTTCTCTGAAATCCACTTTTCTCACATTTCTAAAACACTCGGCATAAAACCTGTTATTCTCTTGACATTAGGCTATTCAATACCTGTCACATTTCCCCCCTAAAATTGACTTCGGAGTGACATTATATGATAAGCAGTTATATACTGCGACTCCTAACCAGATGGAGCCCTTCCATCACTCAGACAACTCAGCACGTGCCGTGGGATAAATGCTTTCTGCCAGGCAGCCCCTCTGATCACTCTCTGGATGTAGGATCTGTTCCACACGTTGCAGAGGCCCATAGCACAAGACCAGATCCACCCCTCCTGTGACAGCCAAGGTCTGAAATCTCTCTCTGTCTCTCTCAGCATTATTCTCAAGAGAAACATGTACACATCTGGATTCACATCTTCTGCCTGAGACTATTCCCCAGGGCCGTAAATATTTGGATTCCCTTTTTCTGTTCTCCTGTTACAGTCCCATGGAAAATAAAAGCAGGGTGAATTCCTTCCACAACAGCTGGATGCCATCTCTCCTCAGCAGAGCCCAGGGATGAATTCATAGTTGGGCTGATTCCTCTGCTCTTCATGATAGCCCCTCAGTGGCAGAACATGGCTGGATTTGCCTGCTTGCTCCCTTTTACAATCTGTGGGTGAGGGGGCACTGATAGATTCACTTCCCACTCTCCTGGCTATCATGTGGGAGGGATCCACTCTATCTCTGTTTTGATTTTGCTCGTGGAGTGGGTGGATAGATACTGTGGTGTGTTTACACCCATTTGTA
>NW_017729034.1:7760744-7764134 GCF_001723915.1 Gavialis gangeticus
ACAATCTGTGGGTGAGGGGGCACTGATAGATTCACTTCCCACTCTCCTGGCTATCATGTGGGAGGGATCCACTCTATCTCTGTTTTGATTTTGCTCGTGGAGTGGGTGGATAGATACTGTGGTGTGTTTACACCCATTTGTAGTCTTTGGTAAGAAAGTGACATTTGAGATGATGGGCCATGTGTTGCATAGGCGTGCAGGACCAGACGGCCACCCGGAGGGAAGGAAAGGGAGCTGAAAGTTGTCTTTCCTAACAAAGACAAAATAAAAAGAGCTACCCCCTTAGCAAGAAGACTCCTATTTAATGCTTCATTTCTACAGGCAACATGGGATGCCAGTTTTCATATCCACCTCCACTCCCTTCTAGCTTAGTCTCATCCTCCTATTTGTCTCTGCTGAATACTGTGGTTCCCTCCAGCCATGAACATCGGTGGTCTGGTGGGGCATAAAGTGGAGGATTAAAACAAGACAGGCCCAAGCCCTTAGGACCCAAGGACCTCAGAGATTGCGTAGTCCATCCCTAAGACCACTGTTTCTCTTTGTGAGCTGTATCCAGTAGGGCCAAGCACCCAACAGAAATATGCAGAGCACCGGCAGCAAGCACACAGCAATACTGCATGAGAGTTTAGGATAGACATGCAGAAGATACAGTCCCCAGTTGAAAGTACAAGAGGCGTTTAGGGAGATAGACTAAATTATTTCCCTCCCCTTAGCTTTGTGAAAGCTGCAGGAGGATCATGGGTAGCATTCACCCATCACAGCCACTCTTTTTCTTCCTGACTGGAAAGCAGTGCTTCCAGCAGCCTCATGTGCCAACATGCTGTGCTGGGGCATTGCATTACAGAAGATAGATCACCGCCTACTAATTCACCACCCAGCACGCTCTGAAGTTGAACATCTTCCTCAGGCTAGCAGCTCATTGACTGGCCTAGTTAAGGCATGGCAGTTTCATACCCTGCTGCATTTGACTCTCCAGCTCAAATGACCACATACCCATTTACACCTGGTTGTGTAGGGCCAGCCTTTGCCATGAGGCAATAGCAACATATGCACTCACACATCCAGAGCTATTATTAGACCCCTTAACCACTATGCCTGTCAAATCCTAAACCATCTTGAGTTTCCCGAGGGACTGCCCTCTCAGTTTCTCCACAGTTAATAACAACAACACTCGAAGTGGGGGTAGAAAAGGGTGAGCCCTTCCAGCATCTTAAAGTGGAGTTAGCTGGGCTGTAAAAGCAGCCAAACCAGCCAGTCATTTGTCATGGATCTTAATTCTGCTGTAAAACGGTAATCAGCCTGTGCAGTCACGTCCCCCTCACACCGTATCTTTTTATGAGCACATTAACATGGTCGTTAGGGAAAGGGGACTCATATGGACACAAACACGTTCAGCAATCATTTATTCTCCCCCCTCCAGGTTCATCCCAAGTGATGCCTGCTCACGCATGGGCAGAAGCTCCTGCTCCTCTTGGGTTAGACTGGTTGCTTATTTGTGCTGGCCATGCTACACCACCACATAGTGATGCTGTTCTACTGCATCATAACCACCTTTACGATCCTGAGCAGGCTTGTGTCATTGATCCAGTATGGAGTTGCACTGCCTGAAATAAATCTGGGTTGGCAAGTGGCTTGGTAGGCACATGTAGGAAGGCACCAGAATCACATCTTTCACAATAAAGGAGACATGCAGGATTGAATACAGCCATACCCTACAGATGGCAAAACTGACCTCTGTCCATGGGATCTAAAAAGGGAGTTGGAACCAGAACCCTCAAGCTCTCACTTCAGCAGCACAGGTCTTTTATTACCTGAGCTAAAGGAGAGCTTGGGAATTAGTGCCTGGGAGTAGATGTTTTATCTGACCTGTGGAGCTAACCACTGGAGGGTTTTGTGACACATATCTAGGCAGTGCAGTCCAAGGTGAGGAAAAAGCAGTGCACTGAAAGAGATAGACAATCTATGATACTTGTGCAATAAGATTATAACCCACCTCTGTGGTAGTGGAGACTTGGACCCAAATAATAATGTTCTAAGCTTCCAGTGTCCAAGAGCAAGGTCCATGTCCCCACACCCCTGGGCACCACTGTACCCATTTTACTTTATACCTCTCCTACTCTAGTTCGCAGCCTTCATTTGGGTGAAAATGTAGCTGCAGCTAAAGCACAAGTGTTTTGGGGTTTTTTTAATCTAATTCTTCCTTTTTTCCCCATCAGTGAACTGTCCCCTCCTTCCATCTCCTATTCATGCTGTATCTTACTGTATGCAAACCACAATCCCCTTTTCTTCTCTCTGCTTTATTTTCCTGAACACTCATTAACTACTCACAAAGGACCATGCCTGCCGGATCGGAGCTGCAATTATCTCCCGGTTCTGACCCGTGTTCAGCGGTCAGAGATTAGCATCAGCAATAATAATAGAGTGCCGGATGCAGGCTGCTGAACGCAGAGGATTTGATAAGTATCCAGACAGGCAGCACCAGTATGAGAAGAGCAGAATCATGGTGGGGTGCCAGGGACTGTGTCTTCCTGAAGGTGGATATCTCTGTCCTATTATCAGTGAAAGGGAAACACTTTAAGGGGACACTCAAATGTGCCACTTATTTTTCTGTAAGGAAGCACATTGGTATGCCCTCCAATTTTCCCCTGTGAGAGCCTGCCTCTACTCCCAGTCATTCTGATCTCTGCTCTGTCCAGGTGGATAGATGTTGAATATACCTCCTATTAAAGGCTGTCCATGCCATTCTCTCAACCTTCATTTTCATACCTCATTATTTCACCTGAGATGTGCTACAGGCTCAGGAAATGGATCATAGAATCAGCATTGGCTAGACCTCAAGTGGAGTACTCTGTGTAGGTCTGGGCTCTGCGATTTAAGGCTGATGTGGAGAAACTGGAAAGAATTCAGAGGCAAGTGATAGAGGTAATAAAGAATTTGGAAGGCAAGCCATATGACGAAATTTGAGAGAACCAGGTAGGTTTAATCTGGAGGAAAGGAGATTAACGGCACAAAAGATAACAGTTTACAAATATCGGAAAAGCTGCCATGAAGTGGCAGAACAGCTGTTCTCCCTTACTGCAGAGACGAAGACAAGGTGGGGAGCTTAAACTGCAGCAAAGCAGAGCTGGATTCAATCTCAGGGAAAACGTCCTGAGTGTCAGAACAGCAAGACAGTGGAACAAGCTGCCCAAGGAAATTGTGAAATCGCCTTTATCAAAGATTTCAAGGAGGGGCTGGATGGATATCTGTCTGGAATAGTATGGGAAATGCATTTCATGATCTGTGCAAGGAGTTGGACTACAATACCATTACTAATTACCATTACCATTACTAATAGAAATGCTTTGAACTTTCACGGTTAGGGCGGCTAGGAGCTGGAACCAACTTCCA
>NW_017729034.1:7764145-7768794 GCF_001723915.1 Gavialis gangeticus
GTCCCTTCCGACCCTTAATCTATGAATCTATGAAACTTCTAGAGCATCTTCCATATGAGGACCACTTCATTCTACCAACCTGTAGCGTACATCATGGTAACACCTAATTAAGAGTACACAGCAGACTTCCTAATGAATTTTCCTTCTCATGTCTCTCAGGCTCGCAGAAGTTTTGTTTGCTTGACTATGTGGCTTTGTTTGTGCATAGGTTTCTGGTTTCTTGTCATCAGTTATTGCAGGCAGGATTTGACAAAGAGGAGAGCTTTCAGTTTGCTTAGAAAGTGTCAGGTTTCAGCTTAGGCTTATGCTCTCCATCCATCACCACAACTAGGGCTGCATCTGCATCATGTCCTTAGCTGAACCCTTATTGTGAAAGGTCCAGGGTGTCACAGTTTTCTAGGCAATACTGGAACTTGTTCTCTGATACTTTCTCAGTAATTTTGCATGGGGAAATAAAGGTTCAAGAAAAGACTGAGATCCAGAGCAAGAATTTCCCCAAAAGTCCAGAGGTATTTGAAAGCAAATTTTTGGTTCAGCTCCTTGTAGAGCTGGGGAAAAGCCAAAAAAGTAGATATAGATTATTAACATTTAGCAGATCTCCAGTTCAGTTCAGGTCTATTCCTAGTTGAGGTGCTGAATCCATTGCTGACCTTGTTTAACGTATCCAAACCTCTTGGGCTCTATAAAAAAGGGTTAGAAACCTCAGAAAAATGAATGTTATCCCAATGAGATTTTAAATACTTACAGCTGCTAGCTAGACAATTAACAGGTTTTCTTGAGGTATTTTTGGTCCTTCCTGCTGGCAATGGCTCCTAGTTTCAAGATACTTAAAGGTTCAGTGACAATGCAGAAAGGTGAAATAAAGTCAACTGAATCTTTCTGAACTCATGTTCAGATTGTGTTTTGGTGAAAGCTAAGGTTTATTTTTTCTCTCTCTGATTTAGCTTGCTTGTTCAAAAAATATCTTCAACAACAGTTTACATTTCTATTACAGCTCAGCAAAAGAACTATGTCCAAAAAAAATTGTTTGAATTTCTAAATTAATTCCCTTCCAGCAGCCTCACACCTGCTTTTCCTCACTTTCTGAGAATGTCCAAGGAGACTTACTTTACTGTCCCAAGTATTGAAAAAAGCTCACTTTAAAATTGTATATACAAATAGTTATACAAGATGCTCTTCCATGCTTAGCCAATCAGGTCAGAGAAACAATACCATGTGACCTCCTAGACCAATCAAAACCTCATCTCTAATTAAGATACCAAGTTTCTTTGCAAAACAGGCGAACAAAATTATTTAAAACTTTCTAAAACATTCAGAATGCGTGTTGAGCTCAGAACATTTTTAATCACTTCCAGCCTGTCTATCGCAAAAATGATGTTGTGGGAATAGGTAACTCAGATTGAGACTAAAGATTTTTACTATTAGGCCACATAGTCTAGACTGGTCAAGGTTAGAAACAACCAAAAAACTTTTACCCTACAACATCTTTTCAGTTACTGAGATGAACACTTATTGACTGGCATCCACATTAAATTAAGTATCACCACTTCAGCTGACCCTGTGCTGTTTCCACTGTAGCACAGTACCCTGTTACTGAATGAGCCATGGGGTCAGATCTTCCTTGTCATACATCTCTGGGCAGGTCTAATGCAGAGTAGTGTGCAGGTCCACTCTGCCCCTATGTGAGCTCTACACTCATTTGGTACAGACATGGTAAAACACCACTGTGCCAATCCAGCATTAAATTCATTTTTTAAAATATCTGCATGGGGAAAAAAAGTTGCCTCTTTTGTTCATTATTTAAAGCAACAGTTATTTTCTCTTGCTTTTGCTTTCGTATTTCATGTCCAAGCTAGATAGTTTCTTTTACCAGGCACCGCTGGGGGAACCAAAATCTGTGATCAGAATTTTCAGAGGATGTTTCATTCAGGGCTTTCAAGGGGGAAGATGGTCTGGAGGACAGAGGGAACAAACTGCACTGGGAAAACTGAAAAGACTTTCAAAAGGGGCTCTGATCTCTGCTGGTTCAAAACTCAAAAGGGCCATTGCTGCAGGTGCTTATTGTATCTATTCTATCAAGTACAGAAAATAGTAAAGGGGAAAAGAGGAGCTCCCTAGCCCCCAACTGGCATGAGGCAATTTATGAGGGACACTCCAGCCACTATGTAATGACAGACAAGCTAATGAACATCCTTACCTACATGCTCTGCTCTCCAGATCTCCGGGATCTACTCAGGAGCATCCCCCACAAATTCTTTATCTAGGCCCGAATTCATCGTCCAGTTACTGTATGCAGCCCAGAAGCCACAGAGCTCATTTTGTCTATCCTCCTCCTCAGACAAGGCCACACATCTGCTCCCTGGGTGATTTTGGCTCAAGTCTGTTGACTTTACTGAAAGAAATCCCTGTTTTTGCTGGAGGGAGCCAAACTTGGACTCTGGACGTAAAAACTCACCACAAACATTTGAAGAAATTGGGTCCAATAGCATATCTCAATTTTTCAGCTGGTCCCATCTCTACAATGATCCAAACACCCTTTAACTTTGGGGAAGTTCAGGTCCAGATAGAACCTTCTGAGGGTTTTGTTTTTTGTTGGGCTTCTTTCCCCTTGCTGTTCCCTAGGCCTATTACTGGTAGTTGCATTTATTTTTACAAGACCAGCAGTTAATTTGAAGATAGCTTGTGCACCATCAACAAAGCTGTCAGATAGATTATGTAACTGAAATTTATCTTGCCTCAGAGAGACAGGAAAAAATGTACTTCACTAGATCTCAGGTGGAGCTCGTGGCCCTAGCAAGTTGGAAACAATTTTTTTTAACTGAATCATGACATGCATGTGTTCTGACACACAATATGATATTCAAGGACTTTGAGGAGCGTGATATAGTGGATAGAGCTCCAGCCTGAGATGCATGAGGTATGGGTTCTCCTCCTGGCTCTTCAGCTGGCATTCCCCTGGGTAAATCCTTTTTTCTTAGCCCATCTGTAAAATAGGATTACTTTAACTTCTCTCAGTTCATAAGCTGCTTTGAGATCTGTACATGAAAAGCACTAAGTGTTCTTATTATGTCTCCAAAATTAAACCACTGCAAAGAGTCAGAGTTTGGTTTATCTTTTATAACGAGGATTGAGTTGGACTGGGATCTGAGGATATTAGACTAGATAGACCTTATGGTCCCTTCTGCTGTCTGTTCTAGTTTTCTTTGATTTTTGTTCCCCCACTAACAGTTTGTTGGACTTTTTTACATTAAATTATTGCCAATGTAAAGTCCCAGATTGCCAGGCCCGAAAATGTAAGCAGTTCTTATATGCATAAAATACACTGACACACCGATATATCAGCTTTTCTCCATGCTGTCCCCTGACAAATGTGAATGGGAGAAGAATTGATTCTAGGAATGAAATAATCTGTTTGTTCTGCATGTCCCATACACAACATAAATGCCTCTGTGAATGGAAGGAAAGCAATGAATGTACTATATCTTGATTTAACAGGACCTTTGACCCTGTCTCCCATGAGATTTTCATTAGTGAGCTTAAGAAATACAGTCTAGATGACAGTATTGTATGGTGGATACATAATTGGTTGGATCAATGTGCCAAAGTATAGTTATCAATGAATGCAAGGTAAGACTGAGTTCATACTAAGAAGATTGGCAGATACCAAGTCAAGTAGAGTTGCAGATGCTCTGGAAGGTGGGGCTAGGATTCAGAATGCCCTTGATAAACTGGAGAAATGGTCTAAAACTAACTGAATGAAATACAGCAAGGTCAAGTGCAAAAGCTTGCATTTGGGATGGAATAATTACATACATGAATACAGTCTAGAGAATGACTGGTTTGTCTACAGTACTGCAGAAAAAGACAGGGAGGGGTATAGGATCAAGGACTGTAAGCTAAATATGAGCCAACAGTGTGCTCTTGTTGCAAAAAAAAGAGAACCCAATAGCATACTGGGCCATAGTAATAGGATTGCCACTTGCAAATCAAGGAAGATGATTACTCTGTGCTATATGGCACTGGTGAGACCTCACCTGGTGTACTGTGTCCAGTATTGGGTCCCACACTTCAAGAACAATGTGAACAAATTAGAAGAGTCCAGCAGAGAGGAATAAAAATGATTAGCACTCTGGGGAACATGACATATAAAGAAAGGCTAAAAAAACTCACATTACGTAGTCGGGAAAAGAGAAGATTGAGTGGGGATTTGATAAGCCTTCAAATACCCAGAGCGTGGTTACGAAGAGGACAGACAATTCTCTGTGGTGAGGAACAAAGGGACAGGGCAAAGAACAAAGGTCTTAAAATGCAGCAGAGGTAACTTAGGCTGGATATTAGGAACAACTTATTCACTATGAGTCTGGTTAAGTACTGAAACTGGCTACCCAGGGAGGCTGTGGAATCTCCATCTTTGGAAGTTTTAAAGCGAAAGTCAGACAAATGCTTCATTGGGTTGGTTTCATCAGTAATATGCTGTCTTGAGTAGTTCCACTTTTTACAATTGCATGACGCATGTCACATAGTTTTGGTTTTGTCCTGGGACAGTAATTTTAGATTTGAGGAGTGTTTTTTGTTTAAAAAGCAAGTATCCAAAACCTGAGTTGTTCTACTTCCAGCAAAAAAATAAAAAATAGAAAATTAAGGTTGGG
>NW_017729034.1:7773794-7775880 GCF_001723915.1 Gavialis gangeticus
AGTGTTTTTTGTTTAAAAAGCAAGTATCCAAAACCTGAGTTGTTCTACTTCCAGCAAAAAAATAAAAAATAGAAAATTAAGGTTGGGAGGGACCTCAGAAGGTCATCTAGTCCAACCCCCTGCTCAAAACAGAACTGTCCCCAACTAGGTTGTCTCAGTGCTTCACCATCCTTCTACTGAGAAACTTTTTTCCTAATATCCAACCTAAACCTCCCTTTCTGCAACTTGAGACCACTGCTCCTTGTTCTGTCATTTGCCACCACTGAGACCAGTCCAGCTCCATCCTCTTTGGAACCTCCCTGCAGGTAGTTAAAGGATGTTATCAAATCCCCGCTCCGTCTTCTCTTCTCTAGACTAGGTAAACCCAATTTCCTTAACCTCTGGTCATAAGCAGTTCAGCTAGAAAGTTACACATTTCTGTTTGGGTATGCTATCATCTTGCTACATGACCACATTCTCCACTCAGAGCTGAACCCCTCAAGCAGATGGCATTTCTGATGACATATCATGACAACACATCTAGAGACATGATCATGGGGCATCATGGGTATATGTATTTTCATGCTCATTGAGGAGAATAATAACATAAGGTACAACTCCCACAAAGAACTGGATTGGGATTGCAGAGTTGAACTCTTTTTTGGCTTTGCAAAGAAATATTTCAGCTTAGAGGAAATATTTCTATTTTTTATTTTTTGCCCAAAGTCTGTTTCCCCTGGGGAAAACAAAACAAAACAAAATTTCAGCCCCCCCAAAATTGTTGTCTAACCCACTCTAGGTGAAATTCTGGCCCCACTGAAAGATTTGTCTTTATACACTTAAGTAAAATGCCATGTGTACTTTTGGCACTATATATAGAAAACATATAACAATTAATAGCAGTTAAATGAATAAAACTGATCATGGAATAAGGATGAAGTCTCTAAGCTCTTACAAAATTTCTTTTTAATTCTTTGGAGATTCTCATTCAAGGGAGTAGAGAATTCAGTGACCTGCAACCCACATATACTCATTTTTTCTCATGCTGTGATTTATATCTTGATAATACAGTGAAATTCTGTTTTACTGAGCTCCCCTTGAAGGGATCATTTGGTTCTAGAGATCAAAACTCCCTGCCCAACAAACATGCTCTGCGTGTGTGCAGATGCCTTTGCCTTGCTGATCAGTGAGGCATCAGATGGATCAGATTGGAAGCAATTTCCTTTGATGCTTTCCAAAGGTAGTAAAGAATTTGACACCTACTATTTAAGGGCCATGTGGATGTAGGTAAAGAGTGTCACAGCAGTGGGAGTGCTAATTAGAGCCAATTATAACCTGACCAACCCACCTAGGTATTAAAATGCCTCACAAAACTGCCCATGTCCTTGCAAGGTGGAGATTTTGCTCTTCTACATACATTTTTTAAGACTCTGTGTCTCTTGCGTCTGCAATCTTTGGCTTTAATGATCCAAAATGAGGGATATGATCCTAATTGATCCTTATAATAGAATTCCACTGCATACTGATTTCCATTTTGTACTGAGCTATGCATGTCCCAATGGTTACTGCCACTTCTCCATTTCATGAACTATATCACTCTCAAAGCACAATACAAAAAAAGATCAAACAAATCTGCAGATTTTTCCTTCTGATCCCCTATCCATTTTAATTATTTACATGTCCTCCACTACTTTGGTATCTGAGTCCCTCAGAACCCTTAATGTCTTTACTTTTACTACATTTATTATCCCTCCTTAGCACAATGAGACTAAGGGTATATCTTTACTAATATTTAGTAGGGCTGTGCGAAGCTTTGGGTGATGATTCAATTCAGAGGAGATTTGGCCCAATTTGGTGGCCAAATCTCCAAATCCATATCTAATCAGGAGACCAGTTAAAAGGTCTGAATCAATTCGAAACTCTCTGAATCTTCGGAAAAGATTTGGAGAGCTTCGTTGATTTGGGCAGCCCCCGCCCACTGCAGCAGGGAGCTGGAGTCAAACTTGGAGCTGATAAGTAGGGGGCAGGGGAGGTGGGGGCTCGTTGGAGGGGACCATTGGGGGACCCCTGCCAGGCCCCATCCCGTCCCTGCTCCCCCAGCACCTCT
>NW_017729034.1:7776289-7782276 GCF_001723915.1 Gavialis gangeticus
CCCCCCCCCCCCCCAACAGCACCCAGTGAGTCAGGGCTTTTTTTTCCAAAGTGCCAGGAGCTGGGGCAGGCAGGGCAGCCATGTGGGAGCTGGAAGAGTGGGTGGGGAATGGGACTGGGTGATTCAGAGATTCGGTAGGAGCCGAATCAATTCAGAACAGTGATTTGAATCACCAAATTGAATCACTGTCCCCTGAATTGGCCGAATCTGAAGCAAATACTAGCTGCTTTGCATAGGCCTAAATTATTCAGTGTTGACCTTGGGTTGCCTGACCAGTCTGAGCCATAGATAGCCCCTCTCTGCCTCAAGCATATTTTGCAGCCCACATTCATCCACATTGTGCTTTTTATTCCTTTAGTGGGTCAAACTGGTTTATGCAGTGCCTGTCCCCCTTGCTGGTTTAAGATGAACCAGACTCCCCCAGCATCCTGGCATGCTCTCTGGGCTGCGCAGGGATCTCTGCTCCACAGCAGGGCTGGCCACTCCCCTCTGCTCCCTGGCTAGAACTCTTGCAAAGACTGCAGCTGCCCCCCTGTCCTCCCCCTCACCACTACCTGCTAAGCAGGAATTCCCCACTCCACTTTGCATTGCGGAGAGGTGTCTGTGTATTAGCTAGCAGACCACATACTGGCTAATGTCTGTGTTGAGTTAACAGGTAGGATCAACAGGCAGAATCAACAGGTAGCTGGTAATGTCCCTCTGTTGTTTTCTTAATGGGGTGATAAATACTGTTATTAATTCCATGATGATCTGGTCAGAGTGACCTGCTGGGGCCTGGCCACCCCACCCTCCCCCCTCAGCTCAGTGCTGTGCAAGGGGAGGAAGGACTGCTTTTGTGTCCCTCAGCTTCTAGCCTGAGCCACTGCATGCATGTCTGGGATGTCTGTGCAGTTACACAGTGATTTAGCTTAGTCATGTTAGACTAACCTGCAAAGACTGAATCAATTCAGGCTCAGGCTTTATGAATGTCTGTCCCTAGCCCCTGTGTCAGGGCTACAGGACAAGTTGGTAGACCTGCTATTAGAAGGCTCAGCAGAGTTGCCAAGCTTGGCATGGACCACAAGCACATATCAAGCAGAGAAATTTACAGTAGAGAAGATCAGTATGTATGGACCCAAGGGAGGCCTTCAGGCTGATCTGAACTATTAGTATGGGCATCAGAGTCATTTGCCTACTGGAAGTCTGTGGATGAGCAGGGCTTCAATGAATGCTGCTTAAGTCTTACACTTGTGCCCTAAATTCCGGGCTATCCTTTCTTCTATTCTCTACCTAAAAGTTGTTACACTTTTTGTGCAGCTGAGCTGCAAAACAAATCTGCAAACATTTATTGAATTATAGCAAGCCATCCTATTTCATGGGATACATGGCCCTTTATATTCATTTCCCATCACCGAATGGTCAGGCCATTTTTAATACTATGTAATTTTTCTTTGCCAGAAATCTTGTAGAATAAGAAAGTGTCAGGAGTACGCATGCAAATACGGATTTGTATTCATGCTGGTAGTGTCTGCACAGCAGTTCTGAAAGCTCTTTGTAGATATCAGTGTTCTTATGTTTTCTCATGCCTTTATTTTCATGTAATTTTTTTGACAAAGTTACCATTTTCTCTGCAAATTTAGCTTGCTCTCAAATTCTAAATGTTCACTGCTACATTATGTTTGCTGATTAAGTACAGTGCAAACGCTGAGTTCTATTCTAGAGTATATTTTTGAGAGTATCTTGGCTTGACAGCAAATCCCAGCAGTATGCAAAGCTCACTTAGTTCTGTTAGAAAATTGGAAATTCAGAGTAGGTTCACTGCAAGATTTACCAACTCTTTGAGCAAGCCTGAACCTGATTTATGACTGTGTGTACAGACCATGCTAGTTTTCACTGAAGATTCAGGGTTTCTTCAAATAAAAGTTGGGGTCCAAGCCACCATGAGTTTCTCTGCACTGGGAGAAGGTCCCAGTAAAAACCAAAGTGTTTCAGATGGCCTGTGTCAATCACTGGAATGGATTGACAGCTGCAAAGGAGGTAAAGGAGTACACTTGCTAGACAGGATTAGTAGTGGGCTTTTATCATCTTTGGGGCACCCTAGTTGTGGAACATGTAACAAAGTTTGCTGTGACTTACATCTGTCTCTCTGGATGTGGGTACGTACAGGCACACACTCCCAAACTGGCCTGTATAGTTTTTTAGACTCAAAATAGGAGTCCCCAGAAGGTAGCAGAGGTTTAGGGCCCTATTTCAATGCAAGCAGTGATGGTGTCTGGTTTGCCCAGTACTGCCAGTATTGTTGTATCTAACAGTATAACTAGCTGAACCAATAACTTAGATCTGAGCACCTAAAAAGATCCATACAAGCCCCACCAAGCAATAAGGGCTGGTTTTTATGTAGCCCTACCATCGTTCTGTGACTCTTCCTTGCACTGTGTATCAGCTTGTGCCGTGTTAGTCCCATGCACTTCAGAAAAAGTTCCTGAGCTGGAGTCTCCCGAGTTTTTTCATCTGATCCCTCTTTGCAATACCACCTTTCTTGATTTCCACTCTGCAGCATCTCAGCTTTGCACCATTCTGTAAAGCAAACTATCACACAAGGTATGTGCCTCCCTGGCATTTCCTGAGCAGCACTGTTCAGCAGTTTTCTGCCTGTCTCCTGTTATGCCCACTCTGAAGTCCTAGACATTTTGGCCTTCTGTAAATTCCTCCAGAATATGATTCGCAAAGCTGTGACTATACCATGTGCATCACGGTCCCCAATTCCCAGAATCCCCTCCTTCCTTTTTCATCCTGCCAAGCACAGATGCTGTGTGGTGGTTTCAAAACAGTACTTTAAAACCTTATGAGCCAAACCCTGGTATCCCTTAATATTTGCTCCCATCATGTAAGTGGTGCCTCATGCTGTTCCCCTCCATGACCTCAATATCCAATTCCTGTTCCCCTTGGTTGCTTCTCTTGCAGGAATAATACCTTCTGTGATGAAGATAATATGCTGTAGCAGCTCCTCGATACATGAGGTAGTTTTGATATCGTCCACCAATCCCTCCCCATCCTCCACCCCTCCTCAGACAGATAGAAGTGCCTTGTATAACCCGCATATTCAGCTAATGTAAAAGGCTGAGCAGGAGTCATTTTTAAAATTTCTGGCTAATCCTATTATTTGCCTTACGGCTTGTGCAAAAGGGGTAATGTTGTATGCCTCCCAGAAGTACACATGAACACAATGCTCACTCTCTCTCAGACAGAGACACACAACTTGCACACATCCACACATGCAGCAACATCCACACAGTTCATGCTGTCTCTCATGGAAACCCACACACAACTCAAATTATTTGCACCCCCTTCATATACAACTCGTGCACAGTTCAGTGCCATGATACCTCATTGGAATGATAAGTTTTACTCATGTTGCTCTAGCTGGAGAGAAACCAAAGCTTCAGGTCTCTGTCAGAGGTGGATACAGACTTCCCAGAACAGGGCTTCAAACTGCGGTGGAGGTTTTATCTCCTGTGTGCGTTTGTCATTAGTGTCGATTCCTGATTCGATGGTATGTGGATAATGTGATGCGATCTCTGTTCTCTGTCTCCTCCTTCCCTCAGGGTTAGGTGCTAGTTTTTCTCATTACTTTTTGTTGAAAAGTCTTTATCATTCCTGATAATCTGTGCAAATCTCTCTTGAATGTATTTGTCTTTCGGCCATGGGAGGAGGAAGTGCCTCTCATTTTCTCTCACCTCTCCTATTCGCCACTCATTTCAAATTTGTCTGAGCTTGGCAAATTATTGTTAGGGCCACATCTGTGCATGGTGAACCAACTTCTCGCTTTAGATATGTTCATTCCTGTGAAAAGGGGTGTTTTGGTGTTGACTTATCCTCATGAGCATCTATCATTTTGGCAGTGTGGAGGGGAGTAATGTTGCTTGCCCCACCGGTTGGAAAGACAGCAAAACTGGGGTTAGGGAATGATGCTCTATTATAGAGGCAGGTTATACTGCCATTTAGATTTTGATCCTTCAACACTTGCAGCAGAGGAAGAGGTTTCTGCTTTGGATAAAATATCACAGAGCTGAACGAGTCTTTCCAGAGTCATTTGGCAGAAGTGGCGGCGTGTAACCCAGTCCTACTAGTCAACCAATTTTGCTAGAGTTACCATGCAAAAGGTAGCAGGGCTGAGTAAAGTTCAGATTACCCACGCTGTGAGAATATTTAGTTTCATCCTAAACTCGGATGAAAAAAACAGAAACTTCAACATTTTCCATGGAACAGAATTTTGGCATTTTAATTTTTGTAAACAAAATATTTTAATGCTGCCAACAATCAAAACAATTTTTTTCTCTTGAACTTATAGAACTGTAGGGCTGAAAGGGTATTACAGACTATTGTTTTTGGTGTAATATTTCTGGTTTATATTGTTGCATGCCTTGGTTTCCCTGACTAGCTTGCACACTTCAGAGAAGGACAATGCACTTGAGAGAAGGTCCTAAAAAGGCAGACACACAGAAAGAAAGGCTAGAACAGAGATTAGCTTGGGCTGTTTTTTCTAACAGATAGCTTGGGCATGGAGCAGAAGGATTCTGTCTGTTGCACTGCCCTGGACTAATAAAGTTGCTATCTTTTAAGAAGAGCTGACTGCATTTGGGGCTTTGGGTGCACTTCAGATCTTCTTGAAGAGAAGATTAGCAGATGTATGATGAACAGGTCCAGGGAGGTGATGCTTCCCCTCTATGCAGCTGGAGTACTGTGTCCAGTTTTGGGTGCCGCACTTCCAGAGGGATGAGGAGAATCTTGAGAGGGTTCAGAGGAGGCCACTCATATGGTCAGAGGCCTGCAGCAAGGCCCTATGAGGAGAGACTGAGGGACCTAGATCTCTTCAGTCTTCACAAGAGAAGGCTGAGAGGTGATCTTGTGGCTGCTTATAAATTTATTAGGGGAGGGCAGCAGGGAATAGGAGACGCTGTATTTACCAGGGCATCCCCTAGAGTAACTAGGAGCAATGGCCACAAATTGATGGAGAGCAGATTTAGGTTGGACATTAGAAACCTTCTTCACAGTAAGGGTTGCCAGAATCAGGAATGGGCTCCCAAGGGAGGTGGTGCTCTCCCTGACCCTGGGGGTCTTCAAGAGGAGACTAGACAAGCACCTAGCCGGGGTCATGTGACGCCAGTGCTCTTTCCTGCCCAGGGCAGGGGGTCAGATTCGATGACCTGCTGAGGTCCCTTCTGACCCTAACATCTATGAATAAGAGGAAAAGATCTGTCTCCAGAAATTAAGTCAAAAAGCAGGTTTTTGACTGGACTGCAGATAAACAGCAGGCCTGTATGAAGCGGCTAGTATTCGCTTCGGATTCGGCTGATTTCAGGGACAGCAATTCAATTTGGTGAGTTGAATCACTATCCCGAGTTGATTCACCTGAATCTGATTCAGAGATTTGGCTGCTGCCGAATCTCTGAATCACCCAGGCCCATCCCCCACCCACTCTCCCAGCCCAGCAATGACTGCCCCGCCTGCCCCAGCTCCCGGCACTTTGGGGAAAAAAAAGCCTCGACTCAGCGGGTGCTGCCAGCAGGGTGCTGCCCCATGCTGCATGGGAGGCTCTGCATGGCTGCCCCACCTGCTGTGGCTCCAGCCCTTTAAGAAACGACCCCCCCCAAAACCCCAGACTCACCGTTCCTGCCAGCACGGGTGTCCCTGCTGCCCCCCACTGCCCTGTGCCATGTGGGGGCGCTGCATGAGCCCCCCAAAGCCCAGAGGCTGCTGCAGAAATGGTGAGTCCCAGGGCTTTTCTTGGTTTGTTTGTTTGTTTTTTTAAGGGCTGGAGCCACAGCGGGTGGGGCAGCCATGGGGGGGCTCGAGGAGTGGGAGGGGGGTTGGGGGGTTCATGCAGAGCCCCCCATGCAGTGGGGGGCAGCAGAGATTGCCCCCTGCCCGGCAGCACCTGCTGAGCGAGGCTTTTCTTTAAAGGGCCAGGAGCTGGGGCGGGCAGGGCAGCCATGGGGGCGCTGAGG
>NW_017729034.1:7782518-7783974 GCF_001723915.1 Gavialis gangeticus
GGCTGGGGGAGCAGGCAGGGGCTGGGATCTGGGGGCTGGCAGGGGTCTCCCCAATGTCCCCTTCCCCTCCCTTAGTCCCCCCCCACCTTGCCCGTCCCTAGTACTTACCAGCTCAGAGTCAGCTGCAGGTCCCTGCTGCAGCCACCGGGGACTGCCCAAATCATCAAAGCTCTCCGAATCTATTCCAAAGTTTTGGAGAGCTTTGAATTGATTTGGGCCTTTTAATTGGTCCCCTGATTCGATTCAGATTCGGAGATTTGGCCACAGAATCAGACTGAATCTCCTCCAAATCAAATCACCACCCAAAGTTTTATGCAGCCCTAATAAACAGAGAAGTCAGGAACCAAAAGGTTGAGTCTCAGAATCCAAGGAACCAGGGGCTCATCTACAATAGGAGTTACACTTTGGCTGGCTTCAGAAGGATGCTTGAAGAAATGAAACTGTATAAAACTAAGGGACCCAACCAAGCATTACCCTAGGGAATCCAAGACAGAGAGACCTGGAGGGCCACTGAATTCAGCCTCCTGCACTCACAAAGAAGCTTATACACCTTAAACATATTTTATTTTGAATCCTTTTCACAAAACATGATTTCCCTGTAGTACACTACCTTACAGGAGCAGGAGCAGTAGCTCCAGCCTCGAGCCTCTCCTGTGGGCCAGTCTCCAATGATTCACCAGTGTGCTTAGTCAGAGAGAAATCAGCTTGCTGCCTTATAGGTGTTGCAGGGTGCCAGGGCACATGCCTGTAAGCAAGTCAGGCTGAAATGAAGAAACTGCTAAGACAGCACACACTAGGAAAAGATAGTTTTTGGTCTGAAGCAATATGAAAGCAAAACAAAAAATATTAAACTGGATTTGTGATTCAAAAATCATTCCCATGGAACATTCCCACCAGCTCTCTTATAGAACACTGGGCATTTTCTTTTTCTCTGTTATTCTTTTGTAAGAGGTGTAGCAATAGGATTTCTCCAGCGGTTACATGTGGTAACTCTTTTTAAAGGTAGGCCCCATCCTTCACTCTCAGATTTCCAGATAAATATGCAGAGTTCATGCAAATACAGGTCTATGCACCCATGGGCACCCGCAAAAAGCTCTCACTCCCATAGCTACATTCAGTTCAACACAAATGCATGGAAAAACCCATGACTCACACAAATGAACTCAGCTCATGCAGCTGGGATGAATCAGAAATACACACAGAGACATCACTTACCGCATGCACTGATCACGTTCATTCATAAGGAACTGCATGTATACCTACCACCAGTATCTGGAAGGTGTCCAGGGTAAGGTTAACAGCAGAGGAGCTCTTATCTGTTTGCCTTTGCCTTGCTGGCACCACCTAGGGTGCAAGTTTCCAAACACTTCACATCTCCACTTTGGCACTTGCATATGCTTCTTCTGAATACTGTGTACTAGGGCTGTGTGAAGTTTCGGGTGCTGATTTGATTTGA
>NW_017729034.1:7788974-7789472 GCF_001723915.1 Gavialis gangeticus
GAGTCGATTCAGAGGAGTTCAGCCTCATTTGGCAGCCGAATCTCTGAATCCAAATCGAATCAGGAGACCAATGAAAAGGTCCGAATTGATTCAAAAGTGTCCGAATCAATTCGGAAAAGATTCAGAGAGCTTTGGCAATTCAGGCAGTCCCTGCTCACTGCAGTAGAAAGCTGAACCCAGACTCCATGCTGGTAAGTAGGGGGCAGGGGAGGAGGGGCTAGAAGAGGGGAGAAGAGACCATGGGGGGACCCATGCCAGGCCCCATCCTCTGCCTGCTCCTTAGCCCCCAACAACGCCCACCTGCTCTCCTGGCTCCCCCGCACCCCTTGCCATGGCTGCCCCACCCAGCCCCAGCTCCCTGCTCTTTAAAAAAAAGCCCCCAGTCACCAGCTGCTGCCAGGTGGCAAGGTAATCCCCACTGCCCCACGCTGCGTGGGTGACTCTTCCATGAGCCCCCTGACTCCCGCCTGCTCTCCCAGCCCCCCCCCATGGCTGCCC
>NW_017729034.1:7789511-7790042 GCF_001723915.1 Gavialis gangeticus
CTCCCGCCTGCTCTCCCAGCCCCCCCCCATGGCTGCCCCACCCAGCCCCAGCCCTTTAAAAAACAAACAAACAAACAAAAAAGCCCTCTCTCACTGGCTGCTGCAGCAGCCTTTGGGCCTCTGGGAGCTTGTGGCAGAGCCCCCAGTGTGGTGTGAGGCAGTGGGGAGCAGCGGGGATAGCCCCCCACCTGGCAGGAGCCAGTGAGTCGGGCTTTTTTTTTGTTTGTTTTTAAATGGCCAGGAGCTGGGCTGGGCAGGGCAGCCATGGTGGGGCTGGGAGAGCAGGTGGGGTTAGAGGCTTGTGGCAAAGCCCCCCACGCAGTGTGGGCCAGTGGGGGGCAGCAGGGATGGCCCCCCCGTCCAGCAGCAGCCAGTGAGTGTGGGCTTTTTTTTAAAGATCCAGGAGCTGGGAGAGCGGGCAGGGGTGGGGCTGATTCAGAGATACGGCCGATTTGGCTCCCGCCAAATCTCTGAATCAGATTCAGCCAAACTGATTCAGGACAGCGATTCGAATCACCAAATCAAATCACT
>NW_017729034.1:7790053-7804037 GCF_001723915.1 Gavialis gangeticus
GGAGGGGACCATGGGGGGACCCCTGCCAGGCCCCAGCCCCCCTAAACATCCTTGACCCCTGTCCGTTCCCCTAGTCCCCCCATGGCTGCCCTGCCCAACCCAGCTCCCGGCTGTTTAAAAAAAAGCCCGCAGTCACCAGCTGCTGCAGCGACCTCAGGGCTTCTAGGGACTCATGGCAGAGCCCCCCATGCAGCGTGGGGCAGTGGGGATCAACTCCCACCTGGTGGCAGCCTGTGAACAGGGGCTTTTTTTTTTTTAAAAGAGCCAGGAGCTAGAAGAGTGGATGGGCCTGATTCAGAGATTTGACCAATTCAGATGCAGCCGAATCTTCAAATCAGATTCATCTGAATCAATTTGGGACAGTGATTCGAATAACTGAATTGAATCACTGTCCCCCAAATTGGCCGAATCCGAAGCAAATACTAGCCGTTTTGCATAGGCCTACTATGTACCAGTATGGGGCTGGAACACGCACACTAAGTTAGTAGATTCTAGCCTTAACAATGTCATGAGGACCATCACCAGATACCATATACCAGCTCCAGTTGACCGCTTACCAGTCCTCTCAGGCATTCTTCCCCCTGACAAGTTGCTACCCTGGCCCTAGGCCTCAAAACCCAAGATCCAAACCATTCTTTGCATTCCAGTCCAGGAGCCACAAGCCAGAAAACCAACTACTGCCTGAAGTCTCAAAACCCATTCTCAACTCAAGTCAATAAGCTCATCATATCTGCAAGATGGCATGTTACCTACAGCATGGGCCTTCCATCAGCAAAGCAGGCAATATACTGTACAAGAACTGCAGCTAAAGAACTTCATCCCCAACACCAGCTTCCACCCCTCAGGATGGCAGCTGCCCCACAGGGTCTGAATGGGCGTTGGTCAGTTTAAGGTGAGCATGCATGCTTGGACCTGTCCATTGACACTGGCTGGAGCTGTGGTACTCAAGCTCAGATGGCCAACCACATCTTTTATGAATGCCCTTACAGGCCTCCTTCAGGCATACAAGGTCTTACTGACATTGACTGGTCTACCTGGTGCTGGCTTTCTGGCCCTCATGCTTCCAACATATGAGTGTGGTGACACTTGCTTCATCATCATCATGATGCAACTATACAATTGCTCTCACACAGACCAGACTGCCCCGAGCAAAAATAAACCTCTTCAGATACATACAAGAACATGCACACATCCTATAATCTTTAAATTCACCATTACCTAGGGTCCTTTTGATGGTACAGTTATGGTCTGCAGCCAAACAGCATGAATCCAAGCCAGGGTGTACAGAACAGCCCTGGGCTTATGTGCTTTGCTGTATGTCTTGGGGGGAAACAAAATCCCAGCTGTGAATTTATTGACTCTCCCTTAAGAAGCTCTGGAGCAGTAAATTCCACCTTCATGGCGCCTGCTAATTAGGCATTTATTTAACTCTGTTGCTGTTTTTTTAACGACTCTCTGCTGTTGTTTGAAGCTCACTGTCTATTATTTGTAATAAAAACCTCTGTCACATTTTTGCCTCATTATTCCTAACAAATAGTGCGTTTCCTGCCCCCTCTCTCTCCCCGTCTCACCGCTCCCCACCACCACCACCTCTCAGACTACGGCTCCCAGAGTTTCAAAGACCAGCTGTTATCATTTTGTCGACGGAGCGCTTTTGAGAAACTTCTGTCGCGGGCTCCAGCACAGCGGGGGCTGCTGAATAAAATATCAGCGCTTCAAAAGGGAATTAAGGCAGAGAACAAAAGCAGCAGGGAGAACGGAGGAGTTGAGGCCAGGCCTGCAGTCCCCCTTCCGCCCAGCAGTTTGAAGGAGGGAGCCCTTCAGTGTCACTCTGAGCCAATGACCGGCAAACACAACGGAGAGCTGCTTTGGCCAGATACTCCATGGTAATGGCCCTGGGGGTAGGCGGGGGAGAGGAAGGATCGTGTCGTGTGCTCCTATTATTTCAGTGTTGTCAGACCTGTGAATACAAATATTATCTTCTCCCAAATACAAGGCTGAGTGTCTGTCTCAATTTCCCCTGGCTTTCACATATTAGAAGACTGGATTTTCAGGACTGGAAAGAGTTTTACGACCCCAGTAACTTATTTGAGAATTCAAAAGATATACCTATATATCTATATAGATTTATAGATAGATCTCTATATAGATCTTGATATATATCTAGATATATATCTATACAGAGAGAGAGATAGATATAGATTTTTTTTTTTTTTTAAGAACAATGAAAAGTTCATGAACTGGCAAGCCAAAAAGCATGTAGCAATGACATGTGCTATATGATATACATTATTTTTAGTTTGCCAGTCCACAGACACCTTTAGGACGAGGAAAATCTTTCAAATATTTTCCTGGTCTGGAATACATATTCATAGATATGGGTTTGGGTCAATTCCAACGGTTCTTTTTGTCCATTCCAAAGCCTTTGTTAAGCTATCAACCCTTTCACTACAAATCTCTTCACATTTTTCATTGATTTCATAGATGTCGTAGAAGTTAGGGCTGGAAGTCACCTCACGAGATCATTGGGTCCAGCCCCCTCCCCAAGAGGCAGGAAGTCAGCTGCGGTCAGATCAACAAGGTAATTACTATGAGCTAGAAATCTTAGAAATTTTCACTCAGAAAGCACCAGAAATGGGAGATTTGGAAACTCCCCTACCCAGTCAATAAATTTATCAAATCCAATGCTTTCCTGCAAACACTTCCACCTTCAACAAGTACGCATTCTGCCAAATGTGTCCCTTTAAGGTTTTCATGACCCACCCTGTTTCCATGCTGCTCTTTCCTGAAGTATGTGGCTGGGGGTGGTGACAAGGTATGGTAGGGACTTCAGAAGTTCCTGGCCTTTTCTGAAGAAAAAGGAACTATTACCTGATGCAGCTACCTTGGCCAGTACTGAATTGCTCCTCCTGGGTACATTTGCTCATGGATTGCTTAGTCTAGTGGTAAAAGAGCCCAGCAGAAGATTTCTAACTGCCTCCCCAGGGGGACAATTCTTCAGGCTAAGAGATCTCACCATCAGGGAGTTTTTCTGACATCCGTTCTCCAGTTTTATCATCCCATGCTGCTGTAATCCCTTGGGTCACCCTAATAAATCCTTTGCTTCCTAGGTGTAAAAGCCCTCCAAGCTGGTCTGGATTCTGATCACAGACTTTTTTTTCATACTTTAGACAAGTGGCACATATTGAGC
This sequence comes from Gavialis gangeticus, assembly GCF_001723915.1. Taxonomy (NCBI): domain Eukaryota; kingdom Metazoa; phylum Chordata; order Crocodylia; family Gavialidae; genus Gavialis; species Gavialis gangeticus. Next base: position 7,793,244 of record NW_017729034.1, read on the forward strand.
GTTCAATTTTTTCCTACTAAATAAAAACCGCTCTGAGCCCCTATTATTTCCTTGCTCTGCTATGAATTCCCTTTAATCTGTCAGTCTCTTTCTGGAAATGAGATGCCCAGAAACCAGGGCTATGTTTGAGAAGAAAATGCACCAGCATCACAGAGAAGATATTTACTTCACTGCTTCTTGGCAGGGTACCTTTGTACATCTACTGTCTGCACTCCCATCATTTCCAACCACACCATCATCTGCTCATGTCTAATTTGCTGTCCATCGTGACTTTAACCCCTCTTTCAGCATCACCTTCTCCCAACTGTCTTCTTCCTGCCAAGCATATAGGCTTCTCATATAGCCAGGAGAAATTATAAGCCTTTTTTAAACCTGAAAACCCTGTATTTGTGTCGCTTTTCCCCAAATAAATGTTGTTTAGGAAAAAAAAATCACAAGCCCCAAAATATGTCACTGGCATACTTCACATGAAATATTTAAGACAATGTTTCATGTAGAAATTGATTTCAGTTTTGTTTCTAAAAGCCTGAAAGCAAAAGGACACATTTCATTCTGAGGTTAAATATAAAAGTTTCAGTGGACCCAAAGCAGAGTTTTTACTTAGACTTTTCAGAAATGCCAACAAAATAAAAAAAAGAAGAGAAGAAAAACAAAGCAAGCAAGCAATCAGGGCTTTGCAACCAATAAATCACACCAGAGACAGAGAACCTTAGAACAGTAGTGTAACTTGGGGTGGGTGAGCAGGGCAACAGTCCCAGAAACCAACTTAGCAGGGGCCCCAGAATCAGCCCCCTGCCCCCCCACCAACCCTATGGAGTCTGTGCCCTAGCAGGAGAAACAGCCCCATGGCATTGCTCTTGCAGCAGCAGCCAGGTACACAGATATTGTGCTTCTGCTGTAGGAGCAAGTCAAAGCAGGCAGATGGCAGGAGTCATAGCAGTAGCAAACAGAGGCTGTTTTTGAGCCCCTGGCATAGGTAAGATTCCTGTCCCCGCCTTGTTCTACCCTCCTTTTCTGCCTCTGCCTTACAGGATCTCTGGGCACAGATTCAGACCCTCTCCAAGACAGCTGCAGTGCTGTATTTCCAGGTTCTGACATATGCAGAAAAGTATTGAATGGGTGGCATGAGTTTCAGAGTGGCACTCTAGACATGGCACAAAAGCAGAATACACAAGCTTGTTGAGTGGCAGGCTTGCCTGATTCTCAGGAACACATTCACTGCCTTGTGCTCAAGGACTAGAAAAGTAAAAGCTGGTAATTTCACTTCAGTGTGGGACACATGAATAGCACAGGTGCAAGGCTAGAGTTTGACATAGGGCTTGAGAACAAAAGTGGAGGCCACATGCTGGCCCACATAAATATAGGCACTGAGCTGCACTTCCACCTAATTGAGAATGTAGTATGGAAGCCACTAGAGGTGGTCACCACCACAGTGCAGTTGGTCCTTACTGTCACACTGTCATTAGTATCCATGTGCTAAAGGGGAATGCATAACTGCTGGTTATGCCAAAACTGTTATGTTTAAGGTACATACAGAGCAGCTGGCAGGGTGACACTCGGAACCAGTTAAGATGAAGCCAAATTTAGGAAATAAAGTCCAAGGCCACATCAGGACCATGTACACATTTAACAGCACAGCCATTGCATAAGCTGTTCTCAGAAGACTTCGGGCCACTCACTACTGTGATTCTAGAAGGCTTCCACTGGGACCTTAGGCAACTGGCTCTTCTTGGAAGGCTTCCATCACGCTGGGCTCCAAGCCCAAGAAGACAGCTCTTATTAAAAAAAATGTTGATACATCTGACCCAGAAAGGCAAACAGACCCCTTTTGTTCAAAGCAGCAGTGGCAGGGGACAGTTTGGAATCAGGAAAGTGAAGGAACACACAAAGACAAACATGCATCGTCCCAGAATTCAAAAAGGTATCTCAATTAAAACATTACACCTTGACACATCCTTGCCCTTACTAGAAAGCAACAGACTCCAGTTGTCCAGCTAGGTACTTTCATCAGAACTAAAGATGTAAAAACATTTTACATTAAAGTTATTCCCCGAAGGAAGCTCATTGTGAACAGAATATCTGTAACTTCACTAGATTATACCAACAATGAAGATTTTTAAGCTTGCTTTGGTATGATGACAGCATATTACCAATAGGCATGGCAGAATTTGCCATGGAAGCATAACAGGCGTAATTCATGCCATCATTTGCTTTTAAAATCCAACTGACTAGCAAACAAAAACAGCCCCAGATGCTGCATCTTTCATAATACCCATGCTTGTCATTACATCCCAGAGGCGGACTGGATCACACTGATGGAATCATAACCAGTGAGCAATTCAGTTGTTGTAATCAACAGTTGCAAAGCCATGAAACAAATGTTTAAAGGCACCATAGCTAGTGGTTACAGAAGATGGCTGTAAATCAGAGGTCTCAGCTCTGCTACCCACTTCAGATGCCTTTATGGGAATGCCTGAAGCATGGGAAATAAACAAGAGGAACTGGCACTCCTTCCAGCTGATGATCAGAAATTCAACTTGATTGAGTTGATGGAGACTTGGTGGGATAATACACATGACTGGGCAGTAAATATTGAGGGTTACAGGCTTTATAGGAAGGATCGGATTGGGAAGAAGGGAGGAGGTGTGGCTCTCTACATTAAAGAGCACTACCCCTCCCTGCAGGTCACATTTGACAGCAGGGAAGGGTCACTTGAGACCCTCTGGGTCAGGCTTCAAAGGGAACCGGTAGAGGGAGACCTGATGGTGGGAGTCTACTACAGGCCTCCCTCCCAAAAAGAAGTGAGTGATCGAACATTCTTAGGAGAACTGACAGAGGCAGCTAGCACTAGAGACATGATCATCATGGGTGACTTCAGCTACCCAGACATCTGTTGGGAAGACCATTTGGCTGCCTCCAGCAGGTCAGCCAACTTCCAGGCAACAATCTGTTTCTGACACAGGTTGTGGAAGGGCCTACTAGGGGCAAGGCCACTCTGGATTTAGTGCTGACCAAAGGGGAGGACATTGTAGGTGACCTCAAGATTGGTGGTACTCTGGGCAACAGTGACCATGACCTGATAAGGTTCACCATCCACCGTAAGACTGGGAAGTTTGTCACCAGAACAGAAGTCCTGAATTTCAAGAAGGCAGACTTGAGAGGCTTGCTGGAGAAGCCCTCTGCAACTGGCAATTGGATGATTTAGGAGTGCAAGAATGATGGTGCTTCCTTAAGGAGGCAATTCTCATGACTCAAAAACAGGCCATCCCCACATGGGCAAAAAACCAGTGAAGGAGCCAGGAGACCCAGTTGGCTCACTAGAGATATTAGGGAGCTATTGAAAAAGAAGTGTATATGCAATGGAGGAATGGCTCAGCAACCAGGGAGGAATACACATGTATCACCAGGGCCTGCAGATACATGACACGGAAAGCTAAGGTAGGCATGGAGATCAAACTGCCAACTGGTATAAAAGACAACAAGAAGTCCTTCTACAGATACATAGAGAGCAAGAAGAAAAAACCGTGCTCCACTGTGGGACCCCTACTGAATACCCAGGGGCAGCCCCCAGTCAATGCCTGAAAAAAGGCAGAACTCCTAAATACATAATTTGCACTGGTATTCCTGAAACCCAACAGGGGCTGCTCACCTGACCAGAGTAATAGGGAACGGGGGGAAGGTAACAGTTTACATGAAATCAGCCCAGAACAGGTGTGGGATCTTTTACAATGCTTGGACATTTTCAAGTCTGCTGGGCCTGACGACCTGCACCTGAGAGTCCTGAAAGAACTGCATGACCCTATAGCAGCAACACTGGCCAAGCTGTTTGAAGAGTCATGGAACTCAGGACTGGCCCTGGATGACTGAAAGATGGTCAATGTGGTGCCCATCTTTAAGCAAGGGAAGAGGGATGACCTCACAATCTACAGAACGGTCAGTTTGACCTCAGTCCTGGATAAAATCTTTGAAAAGTTGGTTAAGGAAGCCATCAGCTACAAGCTGGTAATGGATGGGGTGCTAAAAAACAATAAGCATGGCTTTGTCAAGGGTAGATCATGCCTGATGAACCTTGTGTCCTTCTACAACCAGGTAACTAACCACCTGGACGAGGGACACGAGGTTGATGTCATCTACTTAGACTTTGCTAAAGCCTTTGACTATCTCCCACAGGATTCCCTCTAACAAACTGGAGAGTACTGGGCTGGACCAGTCTACAGTGGGGTGAGTGGACAACTGGCTTAGAGACCACTCCCAGAGAGTGGTGATCAGTGGGATGGCCTCATCCTGGAGGGCCATCTCCAATGGTGTCCCCCAGGGATCGGTGCTTGGATCTGTGCTATTCAATATATTCATTAACAACTTGGATGAGGGGGTGAAAAGTGCAATTATTAAGTTTTCAGATGATAGCAAGCTGTGGAAAAACACAGGCACACCAGAGGATAGGGCAAAGATCCAGGATGACCGTGACAGACTGGATTTATGGGCAGAATAAAAATCAGATGAGGTTTAATAGTGCAAGGTCCTTCACTTGGGTAGGAAACCCCCCCACCACAAATATACAATGGGCAGTTGTCCACTGGCTGGCACAGCATCTGAATGAGACCTGGACTGGAAGATGAATATGAGCCAACAGTGCGACAAGGCTGTCAAAGGGGCAAACAAAACTCTGACGTGCATCAGCTGATGTGTGACTAATAGATCCAGGGAGGTACTCCTTCCTCTCTAGTCGGTGTTGATGAGGCCTTAGCTGGAGTACTGTGCCCAGTTCTTGGCATTGCACTTCAAGAAGGATGTGGATAAGCTCAAGAGGGTACAACAAAGGGCCACCCATTTGGCTAAGGGCATGGAGGGAAGGCCGTATGAGGGGAGGCTCCAGGAAGTGGGCTTGTTCAGCCTGGGGAAGAGAAGGCTGAGAGGTGACTTGATAGCTGCCTACAAGTACATCGGAGGGAGCATCAAGAACTAGGAGGGCAACTATTTAGGAGGGCATCTCAAGAGAGGATGAGGACCAATGGGCATAAACTAACAGAGGGTAAATTTAGGTTGGATATAAGGAAAAGCTTTTTCTCTGTAAGGGTCACCAGAGTCTGGAACACACTCCCAGCAGAGGTGGTGCAGTTCCCCTCCTTGGAGGTGTTCAAGATGAGGCTTGGACATGCACCTTGTCAAGCTCATCTGAGCCCAATAACTTCCTGCCCACGGCAGAGGACCAGACCAATTCTATGATTCTATGAACTTGCAACTCTTTTGCATGTGACTCACTTTCCCTATTTAAAAGATTGGGAGGAATACTGTAATTCAGACTGTGAGGCATGTTTCAATAATACTATGAAGATGCTTTGAGAGCCTCACTGGGTAGGTGTTGAAGGTAAAAAAAGCCCAATAACAAAAGAGTATTTGACCTTATATAAGAGGAACTAGCCCTTATTACAACTCCATTAGATCGTTTCTCTGACAGGCAAAAAATTATGGTTTGCATGGCAGCTGCAGCCTGGCCAGGCATCTCACACAGATCATTACTGAGTGGCAAGTGTTAACTGAAAGGCTACCTTTTCCACTGTAGTCTCTGCCTACTGGAGTATTCCAGAAGCACATTAGAATGCAGCAAGATATACCTGTAGCAGGTTTAACGCCATCTCAGAAAGCAATGAGATCTCCTCAGGCAGTCAGAGCAGCAACTAAATATTACTGATAAGTAGAAATAGCAAGCACCATGTTTTATAGTCCTCCGTAATCAGAGCATTAGCTATGGCTGCTAGTCAGATCATCCTGAGCGGCTTTAAGCCATTACCTAACCTACTCCTGCATACCTCAATAGACAACTAATGTCAGAAGTCTACCACCTACAAAGGTTGCTGGAACACAGACTGGTAGAAGACATACTCACCCACTAAGAGGAAAGGAAGAATGGGCCTGGAGGTATAGGAGCAACATCTCTGGTAAGTGTATCTAGTACTTTTCATCATTCAAGGCAGTTACAATCGGTACCACCATTCAACATTCAAGATGGCAGCACACAAGAGGCATGTAGTAGATAATTAATTGTTTCTCCTGTGGGGCATGAAAACCATTTGCAGCTCCTCTTTACCTCAGTGGGAGCTGCTGTAACATGTCAGTCTTGACTACCTTGACTATAGTAATAGTTGGCCTCTGAGGCTACAGATGTAAGCAAAGACCCCCACATGCACTGAGGCAAGGGGGATCATTTCCACTGGAGACTTAACACCTGAAGATCTCTCTGTTCATTTAAACATGAACTCCCTTTATCTTTTATATGATATGAAGCTACAGCTGTTATCTGCTTAACATTACCCAGGATGTATGTATTCAAGCAGGGAGATGGACATAGTTTCTGCTACAGCAGTGAGGTTTACTTTGTGTATTTTTGCCCTCGTACAGTAAGGTCTTTAACGAAAGATCAAATGGGGAGAAACCAGGCACTGGGGCATTTCTCATCCCTGCACCCTTCCTAGGAACTGCTAATTCCTTTGCACCAGGCACCTTCAGTTCACCCACTCAACTTGTATTGTTAGTATGACCCTCCCTCCACCAGTCTGGCTACTGCCCAGGCTCTGTGGGAGGCTCCTTGACACCTAAATGAAGATCAAGAAAGAGTCAATCAGGACTGGACAGAGCAGAGAGAGGTACAGAACCTGCAGTTCAGCCCCAGAGCCATTTTCTCTTATGAGGCAACCCAGGGAAAGTCAGGCAGCTGCAAAGGCAGGAGGATGCAGTTCCTTTAAAAGATTGATTGAGACCTGTCGCTTCTTTAACTGCAGCTGTACACTAGGTTGACATCTCCCTTAAGCTAACTTTAATAACTCCCTGGTCTCTCCTAAACTATGCATGGAGGGGTTTGAGGCTTTTTCATTGAGTGTGCATTACCAGACTAGCTTAATTTTTCTGCCATGGTGGCAGGTGTCTCAGCTCAAGTCATTAGGTCTCTCCTAGTCTGCATTGTTTACTAGCTTAATTTTTGTCCACTGCCTGCTACAGCACTTTCCTAGTAACTCCTTCAGGTAATGAGGAATTATAATACAGGAAAGGCAGAGGAATATGGGTATGGCTGAAGCTTTATCTCTAGATTAGATGAGTGATAGCCTGCCACCTACATTTGAGTTGCATTAAGATAGTGGATAGATGAAGGTGGATGAAGGCGGATGAAGGCCTAAGGCTTCCAAACAATAGATATGACTTTGATATTATTTATAGATAGAAGGGAGCTGAGAGTACAGGTGAAAAGTGTCTGGTGAGGAAGAGCCGCCCTCTGAGGATCTACAAGTTGCTATTCTTCCCGTTCCCCTCCCAAATCTCAACTTCCACATCCACCCACAATATATAAAACCCTTTTGAACAGGACTAGAGCTAGAAGGGAACTCAAGAGGGATGCAATCCATCCACCAGCACAGACATCAGACAAAGTACACCTAGGTAGGCTGTCCCTCACAATGTCTAACCTGTCCATTCACAATAGAGATTCCACAAGTTTCCAGCGTGACCTAGCCCAGTGCTTCAATATCTCACTTAAGATAGAGCATTTTCCCCTATTGTTCAATCAGGTTGGCTGCAAATTAAGCCTTTTGTTGTTGTTGTTCTCATGTCCATGAAGGACAGCTAGCACCATTTTCCCAGATTGGAATATTAGTTTCCCTCCACTGTCTTTTCTAAGGTAAGCCAGTCAGTTTTTTCAGCCTTTCCTATGGGTGGCATTTTCCAGTCCTGTTACTTTTGTTACTTTCTGATTTGTCTATATCTTTCTCAAAGGGCAGAACCCCAAACTGGACAACACCCCAACCCAAGACTCACTGGTGCTAAGTACAGTGAACTGTTCCTACCCCTCCTTACATACGGGACTCCATTAATACATTCCAGAATAACACATGCCTTTTTTTAAAAGGTCAGTACAATGCTATTGCAAGTCCAGTATAACCTTCAGAGCCTTCTCTGCAGTACTGCTGCCCAACCAGTTATTCCTTGTTTTGCATTTGTGTGTAGTGCATCTTAAGCATACTACTTTGGCATCATCTGTATTTCACCTTCTTCTTGTCGGTTTTGGACCCCTTCTTCAGCTGATCAAGATCATTTTGAATTCTGATCCTGTCTTCCAAAGTGCTTGCAATTGCTCCCAGCTAGATAGAAGATGGCTACAGCCTAGATCCAGCCTAAAAGGATTGGAGCAAGTTTAACACTCCAGCAGAATAAGTATCATTAAGCCTAAGCATAATGTTACCGTGTCACTGTGGTTAGTCATGTATAGCTTGAGCTGTGACAAGAAAGGATATGAAGATCATGATCAATTGTAAGTAGTGTCACATTTTGTTGAGATAATAGGTGTGTCCATGGATGTTACCATTATTCTCTTGCCTTCCTCTGACATTAACCCCATGGAAGAGAGCACTTTACTTCTATTCAGCAAGTCAAGCACATAGTCAACAGGTCATGACAGGAGATTACAGTAGCCAAAAATGACACTACAATCCATCTGCCTACCAAGTGGAGAAAGATTGAGCGATACTATCCAAGTAGTGACACCAGTTTCAGGTACTAGCAGCATCATTATCAGATGGAATACAAGTCCCTATCCTTCTTTCAAAGTAGTTCTTATCCTATGCCATGCATAGCTGAGGGCTTGTTTTGTGTCTCATTCTACTTTCAGTTCTCTCCAGAGGACTGTCCCAATATCTTTGTTTTGGGAAGCATCTCGAATAATAGCATTTACGTTAACTGTCTGAATCCTAACTAAACAGCAGTATGCCAGACAGCCCCAGGGCAAGCAGAGATGCTTCTCCATTTGGAAAAGCAGCAAGCAAAGCACTTCTCAGTTATGTACTGCTTTGTTCACATTTTACCCCTGCAAATCACCTTCGAATCTCACATTTATAGTCTTCCCCTCTTACTTTAATGCCTGGGCCTTTTCACTTCTTATTCTTGATGCTGCTGATTTTTCCTATACCACTTATACCTTTTTGGGGGGTCTAAAATAAATTAAGAAATCTTCACTTACCTCTCTACCACATTCAGTGGTCACCATTGAGGAAATGCCTGCCTCACTTTTTGGAGTAGAGACATGGGCTGCTTGTCTGCCTCTCTAGCTTCATAGAAGCTTTCCAGGATCAAGTTTGCTGAGGTCCTTTCTGACCAACTCTAATAACAGCTAGCATGTCCACCATGCTTGTCACAACCCCACACACGGGCATGGATTAAAAGCCTTCTGCACAGTAAATTAATTCTATAGGCTGTTTAAACACCACAGTGCACTGCACCCTCAACAAGAGTATGAGGCATTGCAGTCCATTTCCAAGCATGAAGTGAAACACTAATCAAGAAGCCAGCGCTTCCACAAAAAAAGCAGAAGCAAGTTAGAAAGAACACAATATTCAAACCAGTGACACCATTTTTTCAGGTACACTTTGGTATATGAACGCTGCATGCCCCTGGAGGCTGGGGGGGCCCGGCAAGCTCCTGCAGGCAATGGTGGCTCTGTTGGCAGCGGGAGCATGGCGGCGGCAAGCAAGGAGCTCCCACAGGGGACCACAGCGCCGCTGGTGGCAGGGCGGGGAGCCACCCCCCTATACTGCTGGCAGTGTTGGCAGCTCCCAGTGACAGTCACAGACCGCCCGCAGATGCTGCCAGCAGTGTCAGCAGTGGGACAGGGGTGGGGAGGTGTGGAGCAGCGACCACCCAAAGGCAGCGCCTTTTTGCAGGGGGTGCACTGCCACACTCAGGGGGTGCGCATGCACCCTTGTGCACCCCCTACGTGTCGCCAGTGCTTTAGTAGAGGATTATGTCCTCCTGCTTCTGTGGAGGCTTTTTCATTCCACCATAAAATACAGCAATCACATCAGGTCTTTCTGCAACCACAAGCACTCGTTCCCAGGAAGGGTCTAGTCCACTAGGAAACTGAAAGGAGGTGATTCCAGTAAAGAGGGAGGGCTTCGTGTCTCAATTACAGGCAACCCCCGCTTAGCACTGTTTCGCTTAGTGCTATTTCACTATAACGTTTACTTTAAAAAGATACCTGATTTCACTTAGTGCTCAGCCAGTTTTATTATAATGCTCATAGTCGCGATCTTGGGTCATTAAAGACACTTGCAGTCACCATCTTGGGTCATCAAATACTTTCGGTTTCACTTAACACTCATTTGACTTAACACTCGGTTTTTCAGGAACCAATTAAGAGCGCTAAGCGGGGGTTGCCTGTATATGCATAGCACAGTACAGTGCACCAGAGAGTTACATTATCCACAGCCACTTCTTGGGTGAGGAGTCCAGGTTCCTGATCCATTCCTATTACTGGACGTCTCTGGGAAGAGGAGTGCCAAAAGGGACAGTTCTTTGATTGCAAACAACCAATCTACTTTGAATCCACACCGATCAAGGAGGAAAGCAGATAAATTAGCAATAGGTGACTCACAAAAAGATAGACGTGTACAAACATTCTAGACCTGAACTTCCAAGCAAAGCTGTTCAGAAAGCAGATTTTGCCATTTCATGAAATAGTTGCTTGAGTGTTTAATTGGGACAAGGCAAAGTTTCAGAATGAGTTCTGGAAAGCATCTCTTGAAGACCCTTTTTGATAGTAGTAACAAGATTCTGATGACTTTGGTAAGAGATCGGATTTTTCTTAAACAGATTTAGATTTTCTTTTTTCAAATGGCTGCCATACGATTGACAAAAATTTGCTTGGCAAAGGAAAATTTCTGAATGAAGAGGTCCTTGATTATTTCAGCTCCCTAGCTGCTGAATTCATTACTCTGCTTACAACTTCTCCAAAAAAAAAAAAAAAAAAAGGCA
>NW_017729034.1:7804110-7807429 GCF_001723915.1 Gavialis gangeticus
AACTTCCCCAAAAAAAAAAAAAAAAAAGGCAGAAAATGTGTAAAATGCTTTCCCATTTGCCTGATACAAGGTTTTGATTTGCTAATGAGGAGCCCTTTCAGCTGTTATCACCAGTTCTTGCCTCACACATAGAGGAACTGGAACTGGATAATTGTTAAGTGCAGAAAGAGTCCTTCCCTGTTCATGTCTCAGTAGTTACTGGATACTGAAGCTCTTCCTCACCTTGCAACCTCAGTTTCACGTCTCCAGTACTGGAAGCACAAGTTATTTAAGCTCTAAGGACAGGAAGAGAAGGGACTTGGAGGACTCTGACCAGTCTCACCACTGTATTGTGTCCATGAGGTACTGAAGAGGCCCAGGCAGTGGTGGGCTGGGGAGAAGTGGGGGAGGCAAGCAGACAACCAGTTGGTTCAGGTGATATTTGTGTAGGCACAATGTCCACTTATGGGCAGTGTCCTACCATACCTGTGGCATTCCACATGAGCCAAGTAGGACCCCAGGAGAGCAGCTTTGTCACAACCTATCTCCCTTCCAGATGCAGTGGTTCTCAAAGCTGATTTATAGGGAAGTACATAGAAGCAAGCTGGGACTCTGCCTGAAGTGGTGGTCTCAGGTAGAGGTGACCTCCCCGGGGTTGCCCATGGAGCAGGGTACAAGGCAGGCCTCTCAGTGCCCCCAGCGCTTTCAGTGCACAACCCCCCCATGATGGACCACCCTGCCATAATTGTGCCTCCAGAAAGTGGGGAGGAAGGGGAGTTTACTCAGTAATACTCCTGAGGCATGGACCTGCCATGTGGTGTGGGGGCAGTGGTTTTGCCTGTACTGAGGCTATCATCTATGTGAATATAGAACTGTCTTGTAGTGTAGCTCTCCTTCCTTGGAGAAGTACTTGAGCTGCTTCAGCTGTGGCCAGAGCACCATGACTCAGGATCCTTACCATGGGCATCAGTGGGTGCATCTACATGTTCATTAATGTGCAGTAGTTACTGTGCATTTAGTTTAGTACTTGCTTAGTGAACTACTAACTAAATGTGCTAAACTAGTAGCACTGGCTCATGGGGTTTTTTTGTGACACTCACTGAGCAGTAGCCTAATAACATTGTGCAGTAGTGTATTAGCACAGTTTTTGACCAGCACGCTACTGTGCAGTAAGCGTAACATGTAGATGCACCTAGTGTGGCTAAAGCCAGGGACCTAAGGTGGGAACCCCGTGTGGAGAAACAGCAATTCCACATGCTGCATTGGTGTTTTATTGAGAGACACCATTCATTTTCCAGAACATGAGCTGGTCTTCGACTGCAGCCTGGAGACATGTCTCCTTTAAAAAGGATGGTCAAGTTTTAAGATGTCTATCCCTGTATTCCAGCTTTGACATATAAGTAATTTTAAAACAGACCTAGATGTTCTAGCCAGCTGTCCTGGTTCTGATACCACTATAAGCAAAATGGAACTAGCCTTGGAGGACTGGCAAGCTGTCCTGTGACCGACCTAGCTATCATGTCTGGCTACACTGTACACTGGTTATAATACCCATTTGTTTCTTCTTCATTACCAAGACCCCTTGCCTTTAAATCAAACCCACCAATATTGCCATGGAAATAGAGGGCAACAGCATTGCTTGAGTCATAGCAGCAGCCTCTTTTTCACATTCTGTCTGAGACACAGATACCATGACACAAGGTATGTCTCAGGGCCCCCAGTGGTATTGCACACATTGGTGCCTGGCAATTTAGAGTTAGAGAGAGGATATACAGTGTGTTATATGTTCTCCACATTTTGGAAGGCATCATAGCTATTAGCAAGCCAGCCCTTCTTTTATAAGTACAGTTCTTAGCACCCCCTCATATTATGGTGAAGGACACTAATGTGAGGATATAGATTTTTGTCTCCCCAGCACACAGAGAAAGAACAGCTACCAAGCTTTCACACTGGGCCTGGGAACTCAGAGCTCTATGTGGCAGGTAGGATCAATATCCATCTCTTTCTTTTCATGGAAGAAGGCCACCCCCCCCCGCCCCCAGTAGTATGTATTCCTTCAATCCTGGTAGTCAAGAGGAAATAGCCATTTTGTAAGAGAAGGTGAAACCAATCTAGTGTTATTTTGAACATTTCTGTTCCTCCACTTTCCCCTTGCCTTATTTTTAGTGGAAGGGAGCTGGTGGCCTCCATCTAACCCAGGAGGTGCACAGCCCAACCAGGGGAGACGCTTTGTTGGACCTGGTGCTGGCCACCGGTGACAACCTGGTGAGGGGGCTGTGGGTGCTTGACCACCTGGGCAACAGCTATCATTGCCTGCTGGAATTCACCATCCAGTGCAAGGTGGCAAAGGCCTGCAGCAAGGCAGCAGCCCTAGATTTCAGGAGGGCGGACTTAAATGAGCTAAGGAGAATAGTCAGGGAAGCACTGAGGTCCCGGAGGGGAGGGGAGCCAGGTGTCCAAGAAGAGTGGTCGCTCCTTAAGGAGACGATCCTCCAAGCCCAAAGTGAAGTAATCCCAACACGGATCCAAGGGGGCAGGAGGGTGCAAAAGCCCCCGTGGCTCACCAAAAGCATCCGGGAATGTCTCCTAGCTAAAAGGAGGGAGGGGCCATCACCAGGGAGGACTATACTGTGGTTGCTTGGGGATGCAGGGGGGCGGTCAGAAAGGCCAAGGCGGAGATGGAACTGGGACTAGCTTCTCAGATCAAGGACAACAAGAAGTCCTTTTTTAAATGCATAGGGGGCAAAAAGAAGGTTCAGGGTAACGTGGGGCCCCTGCAAGACACGCTAGGAAATTTGGTCATCACACCAGACGACAAAGCTAACCTATTTAACGACTTCTTTGCCTCCATTTTCTTGAGCAGGGACCAGAACAGCCACCCCCCCACCTTTGGGCCCCCCTTAAACGCCAGGAGAGGCACACCTAGGCCAAGGGTTAGTGAGGAACTAGTTAGGGAAATTCTGGAGGGACTGGATGTATTCAAATCAGCTGGTCCAGACGATCTCCACCCCAGAGTACTGAGGGAATTAGCTGAGGTCATTGCGGGACCCCTGGCATGGCTGTACGAGCACTCGTGGTGCTCTGGTGTGGTGCCAGAGGACTGGAAGAGGGCCAGGGTGGTTCCCATCTTCAAAAAGGGGAGGAAGGAGGACCCGGGTAACTATAGGCCAGTCAGTCTTACCTCAATCCAGGGGAAGCTTTTTGAGAGAATTATTCTGGCACATGTCCACGAGGGGCCAGCAGGGGAGGTTATGCTTAGGGGCGACCAACATGGGTTCATTAGAGGCAGGTCCTGTCAGACCAGCCTGGTGGCCTTCTACAACCAGGTCACCAAATCCTT
>NW_017729034.1:7812429-7816782 GCF_001723915.1 Gavialis gangeticus
CGGACTCGATGATCTGCTCAGGTCCCTTCCGACCCTACCAACTATGAAACTATGACCCCCATTCCCTCTTCCCCTCCTCCACCACATATACATCCACTTAAAGCCACCAGCCAATGAATATGTAACAAGGCCCAGTCTTGAGTGGTCTCCAGGTCCCAAAGGTTGACTGCCTCATACGTGGTATCCCTACAGTGCTTAAAAATCCAGGTAAGATGCTCTACCTCACCAGCATTCTTGTAAGATGGAGCTTTAAGGGGCAGTTTCCAGAGTGCTTCAAGTAGTACCATAGCTTAAACAATGGATTAGACAAGTTTGGTTTGATGGTACCACCTAGCCAGGGACCCAAAGCAAATTAAAATCCAGAACCCTTAAGAGCTCAGCTGCTGGTAATTGCTAAGGAGTCACAAGGCATTTTGTTCCTCCAGCTATAGTGCACATGGTATGTTCTATTTTAGCTTACTTTCTGTACATTCTTGTGCGCTACCTTGGATTTTGTTTCCCTATAAACGGGGTCATATGGTATGCAACTGAACTGATTTCTCTTTTCTCCACTGAGCAAACAGGGGCATAAACAAGACCTAAGTGTGTGTTGTAAGAGTTTCTTTGCAGTATTCAACTAGCTCTAAATCCCAGGTGTCCTGCAGAGTAGATAAGCAATTCTTATGGGTCCCTGTTTTACAATTTTAAGCAGCTCAGTATTTTCCAGCACTTTGAAAAAATCCAGGCTCCTGAAGATGATTTCAGAGGGGGCACCTCAGTTTCCAAATTACTGAATGTCATTATGCCCATCTGCAGTGTATCTGGGGACCTTCTTGCCAGCTGCAATGTTGGTTTCAGTTCTCACCTTACTATCTACCACTGATCATTCTGTTGTGGGCAATGGATTTTTAGCCAGAGATAAATAGGGAAAATGAGGTTGATGTCATATACTTGGACTTCAGAAAGGCCTTTGACCTACTCTTTCATAAATGTCCTGATGGTAAAATCAGGAAAATGCAGACTTGATTACTTTATGGTCCTGTGGCTAGCTAACTGGCTCCAAGGTAGGACCAAGAAAGTATTGATTGACAGAACTGAGTCAACATGGTGGAAGGTAATTGGTGGCATTCCTTAGGACCCAGTACTTGGACCAGTGCTTTTCAACATGTTCATGAACAAATTTGGATTCAGGTATTAAAAGCAAACTGGCAAAGTTCACTGATGACACCAAACTGAGGGAGCATGGTTACACTTGAAGACAGGCTGGCAATACAGGCCTACCTAGACAGGCTTGTGAGGTAGGCAGACCTCAACCTGATGATGTTTGATATGGAGAAATGTAAAGTGCTCCATCTGGGGAGAAATAATCTGCAACACACTTATAGGCTCAGCAGTACTATACTTGCCAGCACCACAACTGAATGAGACCTGGATGTCGTGACAGACCACAAAATGAACATGAGCCACCAATGCAATGTCATAGTTGGCAGAGCTAATCAAACACTGGCATGCATGTACTGAGGCATCTTGAGTAAGGCTAAGGATGTCATCCTCACACTGTATTCGGCCTTGGTGGTACCGCAACTGGAACACTGAATCCAGTTTTGGGTACCACACTTCAGGAAGGATGTGGAGAAGCTTGAGAGAGTCCAAAGGAGGGCCATGCACGTGATTAGAGACCTAAAGAGCAGGTCATACAAGGACAGGCTACAAGACTTGGGACTATTCAGCCTGGAGAAGAGAAGACTCAGAGGGGGCTTGGTGGCAGCCTATAAAGTATATTAGGGGTGTACATCAGGGCCTGGGGGAGCATCTATTCACCAAGGCCCCCCAGGGAAGGACAAGAAACAATGGGCAAACTGATTGGAGATCACTTCAGATAGGACATAAGGGAAAACTTCTTTACAAGTTGAGTGCCGAAGGTTTGGAACAGACTCCCTCCAGAGGTGGTATAGTTACCCATCCTGATGAACTTCAAAAAGCATCTTGAAGCCTATTTTGCTGGGGTCATCTGACCCCAGCAGTCTTTCCTGCCCAAGTGCAGGGGGGCTGGACCCAATGATCTACAAGGTCCCTTCTAGCCTCTAACATCTATGAAACTATGAAAAAGCACAACTATGGCAAAGGAATACAGAGTTCAGCATCATCATTCCTCCTCCTCCCCCCCCCGACAATTCCAGTCTCTTTATACTGACACATTTAAAATCAAGACTGAGCAAGTGGTGGAAAGTCAGAAGTGAGTTGTGTCTCTTTGTGCTCTGAGGAATTCAGGCTGAAGGAAACTTAACTGAAAGGAGTGTTTCTTTATCCTTTTTACTGAAAGGAGTAACATTCTTCTTCATCCCCAGCTCCTACAAGGTTTGGCAGAGAGATTACTCAGCAGCTTTAGCACTTGTTTCCTCATTAGCAGGGCCGGTCCAACCATTAGATGAACTAGGAAGTTGCTAGGGAGCCAAAATTTGGGGGGTGCCAAAATTATATGCAGAAGAAAATAACAGGACCATCATTCTAAATAACAGCCATGGCCAGCTGTTATAATTGTGTTAGGGTTAAGGAAAAGTATGAAATAATCAATTAAAAAATGTTTTTATTGTTTGTTTTGAATATCAAATAAGTACATGTAAAAGTTCATTCTAGACTTCTTATTTTGCTCTATATTGGAAGTGGTGGGGGCACCGAGGTACACAGTTTGCCTAGAGTACCAATTACCCTTGGACGGGCCCTGCTCATTAGACTCTAGAGTGGTTATGGTCATAGTAATTGGCACCTTGGAAGAATGAAGCATATCAATTTTAAAGAGGCTGGAGTCCAGTCTCCTCTTTAACTTGGGAGTATCTATCTTCGGTTTGAAGCCTCTGTTTGGCATTAGGAACCTATGACAACCTTGTTTTTCGTCATAGTCTGGCAACCTTTTCCTTCCTCCCCACAAGCAAAAACAGCAGCATTTCCTCTCCCCCCATTATCTCTAGGGAAATGGTGGGTATTTCTTGGCTATTCCTTAAGGATACCTACTTTCTTGATGACGTAACACCCAATGTAGGAAGTTGTGACCATCCTGTGACACCACGAGAGGAGTGGAGCAAAAGATGGGGCTTCCCTTCTTCAGCTGAGGAGAAAGGCTGGAGTCATCTACTGTGCCTTCATCCTCAGGGGATGAATCTATCCAGCAGTTCAGCCTTTCTCTGTGGACCAGTAGGGAGTACTCCTTTACTCTCTGTTAGACAGGATTTTGGGGGTGGAGAAAGCATTGCTCTTCATGCAAGCTTAGCCCTGGTAAGAGAGAAAACTCCTCGGGCCAGCTGTAGGGAAAGGGATGGGTTGGTTCCCTTTGTCATGGCAGTCCACATGAGCTCATAAGCTCCATGAAGAGATACAGTAACACATCTGATCCCAGAACATGAGATTCCACTCTTCATGGAGGAATCAGAAACTCTTTGCAGAGAATACAGTTAAGTGAGCCCAAGCAGAGTGGAATCTCAGACACTCTCAAATGCTACAGCCACAGTGAACCGCTTACCCTGCACAGACACACACATCTTAGACCAGAGGCAGGCAATTATTTCAGGTGGAGGGCCACTTACCAAGTTCTGACTAGCTGTTGAGGGCTGCATGCGTAGCCCCACTCCTTGACAGGTGCCCCACTGTCAGGTCATCATCTTGGGACCAGAAATCCTTCCCCCTAATCCCCGACCTTTGCCACCAGAAGTCCCTACCCTTGCCCCTGAAAATACTCCTTTCAGCAAGAGGTTTTGCCATCTCAGAACTAGAAAAATACCAAATTATATTCTAAAAATCAGACATCTACAACATTCATTAATTTGATCTCAAAAATATTTTGTCTTGATCACACAGTAGCTTAAAATGAAGTCTTACTCTTGTATATTGAGGGGGAGCACGGGGAGTGGGTATAGGTTTGTGGCAGGCTGCGGGTGTGTGTGTTTGTTGGGTGTGGGGAGGTTTGTGGGGGTGGATAGGTGTGTAGTGTCAGTGTTGGGTGAGGGAGCATGTGGGTGTGTGTGGATGGTTATGGGGTTTGTGGGGAGCAGTGTGGAGGGGAGGGTGACTGGGGTGTATGAGAGGGTGTGGGGGTCTGTAAGTGTGGCAGTGCAAGGTGGGGTGTGGGTGCATGTGTAGGGTGGGGCATGCTTGAGGGACTCATCCTATGAACACACACATACACTCTCCCTCTCCCTCCCTCCCTCACTACACACACACTCTGTGCCTCCCTCCCTACACACACATGCACTTTCTCCTTCCCTCACTGCTCTCTCTCTCCCCCTCCTTCATTGCATGGACATACGCACACACACAGACACACACTGTCTCTCCCTCCCTTGTTGTATGGACACACACACACACACACACACACACACA
>NW_017729034.1:7816882-7825673 GCF_001723915.1 Gavialis gangeticus
CACACACACACACACACCCCCCCCCTCCTGCTCCTGGCTCCAGGGTACGTGCTCCCATGGTCTGGCAATGCAGCTGGGGGCCACGTGATGCTGGAGCAGCCAGTGGGTGGGCAGGGAAGCAGTGAAAGTGGCTGCAGGCAGATGCTTCCAGTTGCGGGAGCAAAGGTGAGAAGGGGCTGGGGGAGCGGGGCCAGGCCGGCTTTGCTCCTTGATCCTGCTGGCTTCCCCTGGTTCCTACTGGCTCTGGCTCCTGTCATCTTTGACAGGCAGCCAGGAGCAGATAAATATTAATTTTCTAACCTTTTTTCAGTGCCCCATGGGCTGGATAAAATGGCCTGGTGGACCAGATCTGGCCTGCAGGCCATATTTTGCCTGCTCCTGCCTTAGACTGTGAGCTTAGGCAAGTCATTTCACTTCTCAGCTTTAGTTCATCCCTCTCAAACATAACACCAAAAGCCCTTGGCTTCCTGTGCCACCGCCCAGGATTTTAGAAGTAGATGGATAGAAACACCATGGGGAAAGGGGTGGGGAAAGAAGTGCACACCAAAGGCAGGTTTGTTTCAGAAACATTCAGGGAAGCTTTTAACACTGTACAGTCACCACAGCACAGCGGCAAAGCAGGGATAGAGAAAAAAATCCCTTGGGCTAAATAAAGAGAGTAAAAAATCCTGAGGCTGAATCAATTCAATCTTTGCAGGTTAGTCTAAATTGCATAGAGTGAACCTGTAAGCAAGTGACCACTTTCACTTTTGATTCCAGAAATGCAGCCACATGCCTGCAGTGGCCCAGGTCAGAAGCCAGGGGGTGCTAGAGCATGGTTCCCTACTCAGCTAGAGCAGCTGGCTTGGGCCAAGGCTAGCCCACTCACCCTGTTATGGGGAGTTTGCGGGGAAGGTACAAGCATCCCGGGATGCTGGGGGACTGTGAGTTAACTTGAATCTGGAGAAGTTTTGGGACAGAAATTCAATAAACTGATTTAACCTAAATCAGTTAATTCTGATACTAAATCCAGCCAGGTTCATCTTAAAGCAGTTTCAGACATTTTGAAAGTGGCTTATGTACAATGAACTTCTGTTGTGTTACAGATTTGGACTGGTTTTCAATCGCTTATACCAGTTTGTGTGTTATTTCTGTCCCTAGTCATAGAAACAAGGGAACAAGACCCAGATCCTTCAGCTGGGATTATAGGCTAGATGTTCTTTTCTATGAGGCCAGCAGAGAGTTAATTACTCCACAGGAGTCACAAGAAACTAGAGGGTGGTGAAAGTAAAATGCAACTCTTTAAGTATATTGGGCCAGCGCCTCAGCTGCAGAAATCCCCTTCTAATCAAAGAACCCCGTTTAACTTAGTATTAGATATTTTAATTTGCAGATCCCTAAAAAGTGTCAAATGGATAGGGGGACCCCTTTAGAAGTGTCAAATGGAGGTGCGGACTCCTTTGAATTGTAAGGGTGGGTATTCACATACTTTTGATTGATCATAGTCACTTTTTACAAGGGTCTGAATTATGGGGGAGCTGACCCCCCCCATAAGAGATAAGAGCCCCCTGTAAGATTTGAAAATCATAACCTGGGGGGGATCACTTAGGTGGACTTGTTAAACAATGAACCTGTTTAAACTCGGTATTAACCCCTCCCAACCCTCCGCAAGACCCTCCCAAGAGGGGAAGTATAATTTGAACCCTGCCATTCACAGACCTCTTAGACATAGTCTAAGGGTCCATGGACCACAGATTGAAAGCCACTGGATTAGGGAAGGGATTCTCGGTTTTACATTCACTCCCTTACCCCCTTCATAGAGAGACAGAAGGAAATTTCATGTCATGTCATTCACCTACCTGCCACATTCAGAAGGGAAATCATCTCTGTGCTGTTTGCAAAGAAGGTCATCTACATTTGTTTCTAGCCACAGTCTAGTAGGCTATGATCCCTCTGTTTAACCACATCCTTAAAGCTATCAGGATCTCCCAACACTAAAGCGAGGGAAAAAACCCAGAGCAGCTGAAATAGACTTCCCCACAGGAGTTCCTTTCCTAATATGCCCTTCTCTCAGGGGAGTACTCTTATGCTCTTAAATGAGCTGCAGTTGGACAGAACCAAGGCATGTGCCCTGCCTGTTTCAGGTGAAACTGCAGCATCCCCATGGGAAAGACAGCCAGAAATCAATTTGCACCTTGCAGGCACTTTCCTGTTTAAATTCTGACAGCACCTGCTCCACATTTAGCCACTTTTATTTGTTCTGAAATTAGTTTCCTAAATCCAGCCATATTTGCTAAAGAAAAATAAACAGATTTCAAAATGGAAATAGAGCAGGCTGCATCTGAAAAATCTCTCTCACTCCTTTACTGAGTGAGAATAATAATAACCGATAGGCCCGAAAAACCTAGATGAACACCAAGGGAAGGGAAAAGATGCAGCCACACAAAAGGCAGGAGTTTCTACTGCCTGTTCATGAAGCATTGAGTAATATAACATACTATTTGACAAATAATGCAAATGCTTTTTATAACCTCAGATGGATATATATTCAGCATTTTAGATTTCTGTGTATACTGAGCATTCTGGGATAATCTCACAGAAAGGGCCAAGAACTATACATTATATTACATATTTATATAAAGGGGATGGAGACATTTGCTGTGGAAACATGGGTCACAGTCCAGCAGTTCCATCCATGCAGGTGAACCTCCACATACATGCAAAGCCCTGGTGACTCTGCAGATGGGGTGCAGTTGAGAAAAAGGGGTCTGCTATGTCCTCGGAAGGAATGCTAGAGTTGCCCCTAACCAGACAACTGAGGACCCCTGCAGGAAAACCTAGTTACTAGCTTTGTACCACCTTTTGTTGTCTCCTCACATCAGTGAAAGGGTGCAGGCGGTGCTGTTGCAGTCTGGTAACCCTCAAGCAGCATCGTTGCCTCTTGGAGCCTTTACTTGCCCACTGCTCTAAATGACTCCTGAGCTATGTCCACACATGCAGGCACATGCCGTTTGTGGTGCCACAAACCACACATGTTGCATGTTAAACCATGTGCAGCACTGCTAATTTGCAGTGTATGGGCAAAATTTGCTAGCAGGATTTCCCAGTACCAAAAAAAAAAAAAAAACCCTGGAAAGAAAATTGCCACAAAACACATGAAAATACCATGTGCCAGGACAAATGCAAAGATGGGGGAGCAGGCAGACCTAGCCTGCCTGCTCCCCTGTCTCCACATGTTGCTCCCAGGATGGCTAGGGTGCAGAGTGCCTCAGTGTGGGACCTACCCACTAATTAGCCCCACACTGAGGCACCCTGGGCACTTTTACATGTGCTCTGAGGATGAGGGGGTGGCATTTTAATTAGAGCAGCTCCAAAAGCAGCACCACGCACCAGTAAACTTGATTCATTGAGTCTGCTCCAATGCGCTGTAATTACAGTGCATGGGAATAGCCTCTGAGCTCATGTACAGGCACTCCCTGTGCCCCAGCCAGGAATCTCTCCCTCCCCTGCAGCACACAGAGCCTGGCCAGGAGCCAGGAGGAGCTGGGTACATCACGCAACAAAGGGGACATGTAGGGGCATGTGCTGCAGAAAGAAGTAGTGGCACAAATTTGTGCTGCTACCATTTGTGCTGCTGCACGTGCACACTGCTGCTTACCTGGGCATGGCCCTGAAGGTGAACTGACCCGTAATAAACCCTAGGACCAGAAATGTTGTAGAAGAGTGGCAGATAATGACCTTTCCCCTGTGTCTAGGTTCTCAAATGTGAAGAACTGAGAAGGGCCCTTATGTATATATAGCTAAACCTTATGAACTTGTGTTCTCAGTTTTGCACATCAGATATCTAAGGTGTCCATGTGTCTGCACTGATGGTGGCCATTTTGCTAGGCAAAGCTGGGCAGCATGTCATAAAGTAGAAATGCTGTGCTCTTTCTTGCTGAGATTTTAACTTTGTTTATTTGTTGCTGTTTTGCTTAATCTAATTTAAAAGTCACTTGGACTGAAAACATATGGCTGCTGTTAGTGTATACAAAAGCCTAACAAAATAACTAATCTGGTTTCACAGTCCAAGTTGCAGGAAGTACAAAAAGTATGTACAGTGCATGAGAAATGGCGGAAAGCCAATTTCCTTTAAAAAAAATTATTTCTGGTGTAATAATTTATGGTGATTTTTTAAAATCTTGACAGTTCCTCTTTGTCCCTGAATTTCATGACTTACGTGATTATGATCTTTGGCTCAGTGATCTATTAATATAGATTTTTTTGCATAGTGAGTGGGATTTTCAAAATGACTTATCACTGACTCAGCTCTTCTCCAAGCAAAATCAATGTGAGTTTTAACATCAATTCAATGAAAGGAAAATTGGGTCAAAACACGGAGCTTCTGAAAATTTCCATCCCACTCAGTTTTTCATTTTTGGGGGGAACCAAAGATGTACGTATAGATTTTCACGCAAAAGGACTCAACATAAAACCTCAGAGCAGATTGTAATTGGACATTGCAAATCTTTGGATCCCATACCAAATTCCATGAATGAGGTCCAGACTTATATTTCAAAGAGAAAAATATGAACACTAAGTAAATTAAAGAGTGGTGAAGAATATGTAGCCAGAAAATGCATGACGCTGAAATACCGAACCCAGGTAATTGAACTTTTGAGCTATTGAGCTTTTTGAGATGGTTCTCCAAAAGCAGTAGTGAAAACACTTCTTGTACAGTCCAGATGCATTCAGGAAGCATAGCATGTAAAATTACTGTTTGTTTTCTATAGTTCCTAAACCACACAACCTCATACCCCTTTTAATTTAAAGTAACTTCAGGGCTGCTCTAAACAACATAAAGTGCCCACAAAACACAGTGTAGATGCTAAGAGTACTGTTCTTTAGTGGATTCAGCCTTGCCACCCTTCTGCAAATGTGGAAGTGTTATATACTATTATACCAGTAGTGTCCTTATTTTACAGGTAAGGAAAGTGAGGCACAGAAAGAAGCAGCGACCTGTCCAAGTTCACATAATGAGTCATCAGCAGAACCTAGGCTAGAATCCAAGTCTTCTGTCTCCCTCTGACCTGGGTTTTAGCTGCAAGTCCACAACACTTTTTCTTTTCCAGTATGACCTCTGCAGACACTGGCAACATGGACCCAATGCTCAGTTACTCTGTTTCTTGGGTTGACATACGATGGGTGTAAAGTGGTTTTATAATTAGCACTTCCTAGACTCTAAGAAGCCAAAAAGAGCCTTAGTATCACATCCTTCAACCACATCCCCGCACAAACCCAATGCCAAGGATTGAGGCCCTTCCAGCTCTTTACAGACCCTCAATGCAAGGAATGCTGTCTATGCAAGGATTATTTCCAGAGGGCTGTTCCTCCTGATGATTAGCCCTTGGTATGCCATCAGAGTATTGTATAGGGATTCATGTGCAATGGAGACTACACAGGGTACAAGACTATGGAGGCTTCACCTGGGGGACAATCCCACTATTTCATGCGGTAGGCTATGACCAACTGACTTTACAACAGAGATATGTACAACAAGGCTTTTCTGTGATGCTAGCTGTGAATTATAATGGGGAAGCCTAGGCCAGGTATGGAGGGAAGACAAGCTGAAGTTGAAATATATTTCCCTTGTTCTCTACAAGCTCCATGCAAGCCATGGGGGTTGCTTTGAAGTAACAACGCTACACCTGAGAGGCAGCCCTGATCTGAGAGTCTGCAGCTGACTCCAGGGGCATTCAGACGTGCTAGTAGGAAGTAAGGCATGGCTGGGGGCAGCAGGAGGTGGAAACATATCTGCCGATTTTTAAAGAATCTCATGCATTTGTTTGCTCGCCTCTCCAGGGTGAGGGGGAGCAGCCTGTACCTCATCTCCCTCAGATAATGAAAAATTCATCACCTTCCTCCTTTCTTCTCCCTCTGGCTGAATGTGGGCTCCAACAGCAGCAACACAATTACACATTCTACCTGCACCAGGCCCTGCGGCACACTCACTTGTTAGCACATCTGTGGAGGACAGGAAGAGAGGGAATGGGGTAAAGCCCTCTTCTCAAGGACACCGTTCCACAGGGGTGCCCAGTTCTGACACAGCATATGCTTTCTTCTCCTCCGCCACACATCATTTGCAAACAGGTGTAAAACACTCTGGGCAGTATTCTGTACCAGTTCTGCCCAGACATGAGTCTCCAAGCCACAAGGCACTGGAAGAATTAACCCCACTAAATCTGCTTATTTCAGTTCTGCAGGCTTTGAATCTCTAGAACTATCTGGGGATACTCCAGCTTTCACACTGCTGTGAGGTCAGAATCAGGACCATTCCACTCACATACATTAAAGGCCCATCTCTATTCTCATTTATACCTTCTGGAGCCACTCCATTGACTTCAGTGGAATTAACATCAATTTATACCCCTGGACCCAGATCCTCAGTCCCACTCCTTCTCTTTTGCAATTTGCCAGCAGCAGAAGAGGGATGGAAAACAGGCTCATATAGCTAGCTGAGGAGTCCCCTGGAATATATGGGGGATATAAACCTGGAATAGCCAATTCTATGCCACCAGCATCTAGGGCAGGGCTGATCAACTCATAGACTGTGCGTTGCTTCTGGCCTGTGAGGGGATGAAGTGTGACCCATGGGCTCTGGCCAGTGGGGCTGCCACTCCCATTGCTCCTGCTGCTGGGGCACCTGTAAGACTCTTGGAAAAGGCAGCACAGCAGAAGGGGACTTGGTAAGCACACTGCCAGGCTCAAAATGAACTTGTGAAGGAGGGGGAAGGGTTGAAGGGAAGGGCTCCACCCAGGGAAGGAGGGGGGCCTTGCATAGCATTTATGGTGGAGGGCCTCCACACACTAGGGGGGATGTGGAGGGGTGGGGTGCACAACTCACCAGTGCAGTGGCGGCAACATCTGGGCTCCTGATGCTCACACAGCAGCAGCAGGGAGCGGAGTTTTGCTTACATAGTGGCAGCAGCAGAAGGGTGGAAGGCAGGGTGGATTTACACCTATAGACTAACCAAAGTAGATATATGTACAGCACGAGCTTTCGTAGGCTGAAACTTACTTCATCAGATGCTGTAAAAGGACATGCAGAAAGCAGAGTATAAGGAGGAGAGAAAAAGTACAGTACGAAAGACAAAGAGGGAAGAGACAGAGTGAGATGGGGGAGAGGGATAGTGCTGGGAGAGACAAGTAAAGAAGCAGTAAACCCATGGGAACAAGGGAGCCACCAAATCTAACCCACGTAATGGCATAAGAATCTTTAGTGCCTGTTTAAACCATATGTAACACAGACCAGCCTGTGGATGATTTGTTGTTTCACAATTGCCTGTTCAAATCAGTTTTTTAAAGTTCAATGTCTTGAGAACAGCGACCCACAGGTCAGTGGTGGAAGCCTAGGGAGGTTAGAGTGTTCTGCCATAGGCCTGCATGTCTTTCTGCAGCTGACATCAGAGCGGCGCTCATTCATTCTGTCCCCGTCTGTCCATCCTAGACAGCAGAGAGGCACTGCAGGCAGATGATTATGTATATGACATTGGTGGAGTTGCAAGTGAATGAACCCTGGATGTTATAATCTGTGTTATTCAGTCCAGTGATGATGTGGTCTGTATTGATGTTGGGGCACAGAAGGTATTTGGATCCATTGCAAGGTCCAGTGCCTAGGTGGGACTGGGAGTTGCTTGAGAGATGTTGCTTGAAGCTAGGGAGGCTGCCTGTAAGTCAGGATTGCTTTGTCCCCCATGGCTGCCTTGAGACCTTCATCCTTTTCCAGGAAGGGTCGGAGGTCATTCATATATCCAAGGTGTTCAAGCCAGGAGCTGTAGGCGACAACCAGTGGGACCCTGTTGTCCTTGTCGCAGAGTTGGAATTGTAGCAGGTCAGAGCAGGATCTGAGCCTGGTTTTGTTGATTTGAGTGACTACAATTTTGGGGTTGTATTGTAATTGTAGGAATCCCTGCTCCAGATCCTTGAGGTGTGCATCAGGGCTCATGCTGCTCCCATAGAAGCAGTGGGGTGGGGGGTGGGGAGGCTTGCCTGCATGGCAGTGGCATCAGGGTACTTGCATGGTGAGGGCTGGAAAGGGGCTTGTACTACTTATGCAGCAAAGAGGACTGCACATGGCAGAGGCTGTGTATGCAGTAACCACAGTATGAAGCCCACACAGTGTGCAGACCTGGACCAACACCCAGTGCAGGATGCTGCCCCCAGCCACTTTGAAGTTGGACAGCCCTGATGTAGGGGAATCATGGGAGAGCTGATATATGTAGACTGTACCCTGCAGTCTGGGCAGCCTTCATGAACAGAATGACCATTAGGGAGGCATTATTAGCAAGGCTATGGTAGAAAAAGAGTGAAAAAGTGACATAATACCATCTCTTTCATCTTTGAGTCTTGCACCAAGCATCACTGGGTATGTGAGGCTTTGTCTTCATTGCTAAATAGGGCCATTTGTTACTTCAGTGGTGCCCAACCTGCAGCATGGATGCCAGAAGTGGCATGGGTGGCCTCTGCATGGCACATGGCAGATGATGGACAGGACAGGCAGCACAGCAGCAGATAGGGCAGGAAGCAAAGCAGCTGATCCAACAGGAGAAGTGGATTGAAGTGATACTTGGGGAAGGTGTGGGGCTGAATTGTGCCATGCCTGCCAAAATGGTTGTCCCCCACTGCTTTAATTCTTGATAGATCACATGCATGAGCTCTCCCAAGATGAAAACAGTGAAAATAAAGTACTTTTATTGAGTAGCTGAGTAACTGCTGGAAGCTAATCCGGAGTCTCGGATTGAGAATGACCTCTAGGTGTTTACCTCATGATACG
>NW_017729034.1:7830673-7832254 GCF_001723915.1 Gavialis gangeticus
ATGGTTGTCCCCCACTGCTTTAATTCTTGATAGATCACATGCATGAGCTCTCCCAAGATGAAAACAGTGAAAATAAAGTACTTTTATTGAGTAGCTGAGTAACTGCTGGAAGCTAATCCGGAGTCTCGGATTGAGAATGACCTCTAGGTGTTTACCTCATGGTACGAGTGAAGTGCCTTCTGTTCATTGTAATTTTGTCTTAAGGTTACTCCTACAAAGTTTGGTTACAGCTGCACAACTTCTAGTAGTGAAGTCAAATCCTGAGGGCTACTTTTGACCCATTAAGTGTGGACACACACATTTATACCTGCTATTTCCAGAAGATGGTTGCTCATCTTCTCCTGCTTCCACTTCTCAGTGGCATCTATTTTCCCTCTTACTGAGGCAGTAAGATATTAATTTTTTGCTCTGCTAGTCAGAAGATTAGAGGTATTAAGATGTATGCTGCATAACCATGTTTATTTAGGGCTTTTTTTATCTGAAGGCCAAAGAGAACTTAATTTAATTGGCGGGGAGATGAAATAGGGCTGCATTCACAAACAAGTTATCTTCCCACTGTCAACTCATCTCACCCACTCAGTCAATTGGTGGATTTTCATTGTTCCAGGGCTTCTAATTTTAATAAACCCTTCCCATCTTTCCTTCCTCATTACCCTGTTCTCACATAATATATTCTATACACAGGTAGCTGCAGTCTGTAGGAGAAGAGCCCCCAGTTAAAAAAATGTGCATAAGGCAGTGCTAGAAAAGCTGATGGCTGGATAGTTGCATGTACTAATATCTGCCTAAGGGTCTGGTGGATCTTTCAATACTAGAAGTTTATAAATTAAGACTAGGTATTATTCTGAAAGCTGTACCATAGCTCCAGCTGTAATGGACTTGTGGCAGCCATGTCTGGGAAGAGGCTCTGTGGACGTTCTTGCAGAAAGTTGGGCTTGATGATGACAATAGACATTTATGGCGTTAACATTTATGAAGTTGTGGACATTGTAGCATACCTATATGAAAGCTGTAAGTTCTACAAGCAAAATTCACCATCAAGTAAATCTGCTAATCGCTGGTAACAATCCCCTGAAAATTTCTGGACCTGTGGACAAATTGAGCCAGTAACTTATACCTTTGTTCTGGTTTTAGAATACCTTTAACTTGTGTGTCATTTAGCCCTGTGTAAAGTGGATGCAAAATGAAACCAGGTGCAAACAGGGGAACTTGTACACCTACTTTGCACTTGGCTCACACAGAAGCTAATGAGATTTACAGCACAAGGCAGTGGAGAATTGGCCCGTGACTACATTAAGAAAATGTCCAGGGACACAGCTGCATCCATTTAGTTAGCGTGGTGAAAATCTCTACTACAGATAAGGTGCTTTGGTGAGGCCCTAGTGGTGCAGCTCAGGGTCGAGTTGTGGAAGGATTTCTCTGAATTGGATGGAACCTGGTGGAGGGGGAAAGGGAGAAGGCCTTAAAAAGCAAAGGTAAGGCCTTCCACTACAGGCACTGCTGCTGCTTTAAGCATGGTAGCAGTGCTAAGGCATCCAGCCCCCCTGGTGTCTTGATGCAGTTGTGTGGACACTTGCTGCC
>NW_017729034.1:7837254-7838837 GCF_001723915.1 Gavialis gangeticus
TTCCACTACAGGCACTGCTGCTGCTTTAAGCATGGTAGCAGTGCTAAGGCATCCAGCCCCCCTGGTGTCTTGATGCAGTTGTGTGGACACCTGCTGCCTTTAACCAGTGGTTTTCAAACTGTGTCCTGAGGGACCTTGAGGTTCCACAATGTCATCAGGGGGTCCACAAAGAGATTGGGGTTAATGGCATAGCAGGCCAGATGGCAGTGTGCCATGATTGCAGGGCTGGGTTGCCTGGCTCCACATCAGTCTTTAGGACAGGGGAAAGGGTTCTATGGCAGAAGAAGCAATATGAAAGGGTGCTGTGACTTCATGAAGTTTGAAAGCTGCTGCCCTAAACAACAGAACCTTTTGCAACAGATGCTGCCTCCTGGCAACAGAGCTGTATCTATACCCAGGGTTTAGCTGGATAATCAGAAGTTGTTTGTAGGGTCCTATCATTGTCACTGTAAGCTCTGCCTGAAGAACTCTGTAATACAGACAAAGGCTGTGGATTGGTTTACACTCCAGCTAGCACTGATTACCTGAGGATATACCCTGGCTGTCAGTGGGTTCTGCAGCCTGCATCAAGCTTGGCATTGCCCTGCTAGTAGTACCCAAGGCAGCTATTTTAGCACTAGCTGGGGTATGACTGCTCAAGCTCCAGTCCCTGCAGTGGACTCATCACCCAAAGAAGGATAGGCTTCACCAAACCATCTGAGTTATCCAAACTGGACTGTGAATGTCTGGAGTTCCCCATGAAACATCCAGGTTGTAGCCGCATTGGTCTAGAGGAAAAGGCAATCAGGACTCATAATAGAGATGATATCATCTGTAGTACGATATCATCTCTACTAAGATATCATCTCTGCTATGAGTCCCGATTGCCTTTTCCTCTAGACCAATATGGCTACAAGCTGGATACCCAACATATGGAAGGTATCGAATTTTAGCTAATTTTTTAAAATGAAATCTTCATATTTTCCCAAGCAGGAAGCAACTGTGACCACCTGAAACCTGAGATCTTGCTCCTGCCTTTTTTCAAGGTAATTTGCATCATCACAGATCCTCACAGGAGGTGAGAGGCTTCATACCAGCTACAAACTGCCTGCCCAGAGGAGTTTTCCATCTCTTGGCTCCTCTGTGAAATCCTATGAAATATGAACTTTAATTTCTACCCAGGAGAACTTTTACAATCTTTTCTCCAATGTCTGATGAAGGGTGTTTGTGCCCAAAAGCTTGCAATTAAAGAATTTATTTTGCAATAATCTTGTTAGTCTAATAAAAGATATCATCTCTTCTACGAGTCGTGATTGCCATGAAAGCATGGACTTCTCCACAGTAAAAGGTAGTTATACCAGCAGCACCCCTTTTGCTGAGTGAAGCCACTGCTTCGACTGACAAATGAATTCTTCCACAAGGGTAGTTTCGAACTAGTTCCCTAGACAAACTTAAAGCACACCAGGCAAAGGACTAATTGGCAGAATCACTGCCTCTAGACTAGAACTTTTTTGTCATATTCCTAACTGATCAGTACGCTTGTAAAACTTTGAAGTGTGTAGACCAAGGTTTTGCTTGGGGGGGGGGGGTTCTTCCCCCTTTTC
>NW_017729034.1:7839003-7855498 GCF_001723915.1 Gavialis gangeticus
GACCAAGGTTTTTGTTGGGGGGGGGGGGTTTCTTCCCCCTTTTCACCCTCAGAGAAACACTGGAGTCAGATTGTATTCCACCTACAATTTTCACAAGTGGACTTAGGCATCTAAATGCAATTCTATTCCGTCCTGCTTGAGTCTCTGAAAAATGGATAATGCAGAAGTTGGGTAGTATAGCAAGAGACACCCTAGGGGCAACCATGATGCCCCCTAGTGACCACATTAATCTTGCCTGGCTCACCTGATCCAGAATCTCAGGGTCTCACCCAGCTTCCAGACCTTGATGTTAAAGAAGCTGCCCTCAGAGGCTGGTGAAATTTGGGTTCTCTCTCCCTACAATCAGTCCTTCTCTTAGGCTCAGCTTGGCCTGACTAATTTGGATACTGACCCCACAACCCACAGGTCTTTCCACCTTGGGGCTCTGACCCCACTGGCCTTAATCACCTTAAGGGCTAGATTCATGGCTCCATCCTCCTCTACAGCCATGTCCATGCTGCACAGAAGTTATTTTTTCACCATTCTTTGCCTTTGTAGAAACCTCAGTTGTTTTTGCTGTAGCCCACCGCTGTTCTAGCTGCAGACCTCCAGCCCTGGCTCACTTGTTCTGACATGGCTTTCTCAGCCTCAGCCCTCTCTGTGTTTCAGTCTCCAGACCCTTTGCCCCTGTCTCCATCTCTGAGACCCTTGGCCCTGTCTTGGGTTTTGTCTCAGCCTTCTGGGGCTAGCCTCTGGCCCTTTAACTGGCCTCAGCTCCCTGAGTCCCTGATTCTGCAGAGCTGCTATCCCTGTCGTGTAAACAGTTTGGGCTTCAGACCCATGCAGCCCACTGGGTCCCAAACCTTGGAAGGGCTCTGGACCAGATGCCCCTCAGGCACTCCTGTAGCTTCCTCTCCACCCCTTTTAGCCACAGCTAGTCCTCCAGTTCTGTCAACTACGGATTAACCCTTTCTGGGTCTCCCCAGGCCAACAAGAGGTCCGCTTGCAGGGGGAGCCAGCGCCAGACTAAGCCCTATGACTTGGGTGCCAGGTTTTTAATGGGCTGGGGTTCTGCAGTCTGGTCACATGGCTCAGGCCTCAGCCTGCTCTTAGGTGTTGTGCCTAAAGTCCTGAGCCACAGCCACTGCCTTCTCTTGCTGCTCTTTAACCCCTTGTGGGTTTCCCTGGCTGCATGTTCTTCTGTAGCTGGCCTTTGCCTAGCTGCCTACCTAACTGCAGCCCTTTAGTGCTGGCTCCCTATATCTTAAGTAGCAGAGATTAAGGGTCCCTGCTACAGTGGGTCCTCCTCCTTTCTCCTTGCTGCTTTTATTGTGACTCAATCTTAAGGGTCAGGCAACAGTGTGTTAAAGTAGATGCATAAATGGATTTTCAGGACTTGAACAAAGTGAAATTCTATTTAGATACCCAACAGGTAGGACAGGATCTGGCCCTGGGTGTCTGAAGTATGGCACCCATCCCCATGCTGAAGGAGTGGAGAAAGTATTCAATATTTAAATACAAACTGCAGTGAGGAGAGGTGTGAAAGCTGAAAAAATCCAGTGTGTTTGTGAATGTCAGATGTGATAAGTAGAATCTGAACAAGTCAAAGCAATTCCCAAAAGCTCAGCAGTATTCTGCTTTTGTGCCTCCAAACCTTGCCCTTCTTGCTAGCAAGCTCCCTGCTACCTCCCCCTCTCACACTAAGGCGGAGATGGATGCTGAGCTATCTGCTTCCTGTTCCACCTGACTCACCATAGCCTGGATTATTTGCTGCTAGTTATACAGCTGGAACCTGCTTTGATAACCAAATTCCTCATCTCCCCCCTTCACCCTTCCTTTTCCAGCTACTCCCATGCTTTTGCACTGACAGAGCATTGGCGGTGCCCTAGTTTCCCCTGCTTTTACCAGTGGCATATTAGTGGGTGGTAGTGTCTTGCACTTTTGTGTGGGGGCTTGCAGTAGTGATTTAATAAGGGGTTCTTTGGGTCAAGAGTGGCCAGCCAATGCAGGTAACTGGACTCAGAGGCCCAGGAGGCCCCTTCTAGCCCTACATTCTTATGTTCTCCTTTTCTTGTCCCTCTTCTCTTCCTGATTTAAACCAGTGTGACCAGAATCAGAGACTCTAGCCACACATTTTAGTTATGCTACAAATGCATTCTCAACATCTGTGAGTCAACAGAGAAACAAAATAGAATAACTGGGATGCACCTCTTTTTATCATGACTCTGCTTTGCCTGTGGAACATCATTAGTGGCTTTTTCTCGAAGGCCACTCTGAGCATCCTCTTGGTGACAGGGTGGTTCTCTATCTGGGTAGTAGTGCCAATATGGAAAAAGTCTGGTCATGTCAAGTTGGCAGTCCCTCAATAAGAGGATGACAGTCTTCTAGTAACTAGGGAAGTCATTGGTGAGTCTGTAGATGACTGAGGAGGCCAACCCAAGATCCATATGTTTCACTGCAAACATGATTATTGTAGGAAGGCACCTATGCATGACTTCTTTTAGTCTGGGGATGCTCTTGCACATCAGCAACCCCATAATACTTCACAGGAAGGAAACCTTACTCCAGTGGCAAGTTAAACCTAGATGATCAGAGGTTCCTATTCTGCTTCAGCCTTCATCCACCTTTGCAGCCATTGTGAACTATTCTTTCTTCATCCACCTGCTCTGCCACTGAGGACTTTTTTTTTTTTTGGCTTGCTGTTAGTCTAGAAACCTCATTCATGATGTTGCCACCATGGTTGACCTACTAGGAGTATAAAACTCAAGCTGGCATATATATCAATGTTACTTGTAACATCTGAGCCTCCCTACCACATCCAGGATGTTATCATTGGGAGGCAGGAGTCTGGTACTTAGATAATGTCTGAGGAAGTCTGAAAGCAAAAACCGCTTTGCATTTGTATGACAACATTCATTCAGTGTTCACAATGTTGCTTTAAACAAGTTGGACAGTAACACTAAAGGTGGAAATCCTGAGGCCCAGAGGAGGGTGAAACACAGACCTGGAATAGACCTGCCTGACTCATTGAGTCTAGTCCTCTGCTGTCTCAGGCAAATGTGTCATTTCAGCTTGTTCAGGCATTTATCAAGCTCCCGCATAAAACAAATTAGATTACTGGCAGTGGCCCCCAGTATTCGATTTGGGAGGCTGTTCTAGAGTTTCATTGCTCTGATGGTTAGAAACCTTCTTTGAATCACCAGACTCAGTTTATTCGTGGCTAGTTAATTGCCATTTGTTCTTGTGTCAACACTGTCCTTTAGCTTGAACAATTCTTTCCCCTCCCGGGTGTTTATCGTCCTGATGTTTTGTAATCTTTGTTTTGCCTGGCTAAACAAACCATGCTTCTTCATATTCTTCTCATATTGGTATGCTCTCCTGCCCCCTGCCTATGCAAGGAGCCCTTTTCAGCACCTAGACCAGTTTGTATTCATCAACCTGGATTTCCAGGAGTGTGCACAGCATTCAAGATGAGGTCTCACTGGTGCCTCATTCAGTGGCATTAACACTTCCCTATCTGTCTAGAAAATACATTGCCTGATACAGCCTAGGATGCATTTCTCTTTCTTGCAACTGAAGCATCTTAGCTCCTTACAACCATCCTATGCTCTGCTGCTCTGATAGTACAAACAGGTCTTTCTCCTTCGTTGTAACAGCTCATGAGCTCCCATCCAAGAGCTGAAGTTCTTCCTATTAGTTCTCCACTGCATAACATTCAATTTAATACAGTTGGATTTTACCCTTTTTCTACTACTCCAGTCCTCAAAGGCATCAAGTTCTTTCTGTATAATATTCTGATCCTCCTCTGCATGAATGATGCCTCCCAGAGAGGAGTCATCAACACATTTAATCAGCACACTCCTATTTTTTGCATCAAGGTCACTAATGACTATTAAGCAAGATGGCTTCTAAGTCTGATCCATGAGGAACTCCACTCTTAACCCCTTTACAGCTTTATACTTTCCCTTCTATTGCTCCCCGTTACTGTCTGCCTTTAGCCAATTATTGGCCTGTCTTACTAATCCCCTCTCTTCCCATTTAACTATTAATTTCTCATGTTGTATAGCAATCCTGCAGATCTAGATGGATAACATCTACCTCATTTCTTTTTGTCTAGAAAGTCAATTATCTTCCAACTGGCACAATTTATCTTTGCGTTTTACCCCAAATTCCACTTACTTTCATCTTTGATTTTTCTTTCTTTCCAAGTTGTCTCTCAAGTATTGCATACTGACCTCAACTAATGGCTTGGTAGTCACTGAGATATTTTTATTTTTCCCTGCTCTTCTTAAATATAGGCCCTACACGTCCTGTTCTCCATATGGCACTGCACTCCACCTGTTAGAGTTATTTAAAATCTGTGCTCTTGGATCTGTGACTCCAAGGGACAGTTCTTGCAGAACTCCAGGGTGCAGGTTGTCTGCACCCGTTGACTTGAATGCATTAAGCTCCTTAAGTTTTCCTTCCACCTTGAACTGTGGTAATTTCCATTTCCATATGCTCATTCCAATAGCCATCTAGGTCTTTTCCCTCCGATCAACACCATTGTCCTTATTGAAAACTGAGGTCAACTGCTCCGTTAGTTTTGGGGGTTGAATTGTTCCAAAGTGTGGCAGAAATATTTTTTAAAATGTCAAAACATTTTATTTGGACATTTTCAAAATGAAACTTTTTAACTTTCATTTCCAATCTGTGTTTTTCATTTAAAAGTGACATCAATTAGAAGACAAAGAAAAGGTGCTAAGAAGGTTTAATTACCTGAAAAATGAAATGAAATGTTTAATTTCCAATCTGATGCCACACTGCATGTTGAAGCAAAAGTACATTTTTTGGATATTTTTGTTTTGCCAAAAAAATTTTAAAATCTGTTTTGATTCAGTTGAAACTGAGGGATTTTGTTTGTTTGTTTGTTCTCTCTTCAATCATCCAACTGCAAAATCTGTTTTTTTCCAGGCTTCAGATTACACTACAGTGCTATTAATCTGCCACAAGTGTAAAACCAGTGAGGTCTGAGAGAGACCACCTCAAGTAGGCACACAGCTGTGCATTAAGAGTGCAGCTGGGAAGAGTCAGGGTAGAGATGTGCATATTAGCTTTTTGGGAAAGGAAGATGCTATGAGCACATAGGCAGCATTTGGGTCGACTTTGAGAGGTAAGGATGGTAGAAACTAACATTCTCCATCTGAGCAAGGAATCCACATTGTCTTTAATAATGCCATGCATTAGTAATGTAGTCATCTGCAAGTGGCCAACATCCATGACAGAATTCAAAAGGGCAAGTTCACAGATGAACCCCCCCCAAAAAACTGATAACCTTATCAGATGCTGTTCTGACCCATAGGAGAGAACTTCTTAGTCTCCCCAAGTGGTTAAATCCCAGTCGTCAGATGACGCACTCAAAACCAAGCTGGAAAAAGATGTGGTGAATATACTCTAGGGAACAACAGTACACTGGCCCCTGGGAGAGGGACCAGATCTACACGGAGTCTTAGTTATTCTGATAGTTAATGCTTTCCTTCTCCCAAGTGCTAATTTAGGCTCTTATTGTGCAGCAATAACATTGGCAAGTTCTTTCCATTGAAGTCAATGGTACTACTCAGGTGAAGAGGTGCTCAACATGGTAAGGATGGCCCAGCTAGTTTGCAGTATAACCTATGTCTACTTTCAAAGCACCCCCTCACAAGCTGTGATGCAGAGGATATGATGGGGATGGGGGTGGGAGGCACATCAGTGGCAGGGCTGCATCATACAGCACTAGGCAACACTACAGCACACAAAAAAGCAATAGGAAGCTACCGCAACTTAGCATCCCAGAACTATCTAAGTTATGCCACAGGCCATTGCCGCCCCTAGCCCAGCTCACGCTCAGGAAGTAAAAGGTGGCTTAAAAATGTGCCATGCTTCCTTCTCATGTGCTGCAAGTTCTGGATTGTGCTGTTAAGAGGCTAGACACAAAATCTTACTCTTTGATTTTCACTTGTTTTGTCAATACTTACTCAATTTCAGTGACTAGTTAACACTTTGAAAAAAGCAGGATGTTGTTAAAGATTTCACAGCCAACTCTTCCATTAAGGTATCAGAAAGCACAAGAAACATTCCTGAGGACTGCTAGAGGTTCTCCATAAAAATCAGGGAAGACGAAGTCAGATACCCCTGGTGTTTCAAAGGCTTGTCTACACAAATGAGTTGTATTTCTTTTACTGTTCAACAATAGCTAATGCCAGGGAACACCCTCATGTGAACACAATTCCATCAGTATAAATATGTTTGCACCAAGATACTGTTCCTGTGTGGAATAAGCTATACAGGGATCAATTACTTTTATGCTAGGATTATTGCATCCGCACCCTGCCTTTTATTGGCCTAATGATGTCAGCATTAAATCACATCCCAGAATGAAAGAGTGAAATTGATATAAAAGCCTGTCAGCAAGGTAGGAAAAGAAGTGGAATCTTTAAAAATCTTTCTAGTTTTACTTTATGCATTAGGAGAAGCAAAAAGAGAGCTGAAGTTTGTACAGCGCTATGAGCATATTGCACAGTGTAGATAACTATTATCATCATCATCATTATTAAAATGATATGAGGATGACATACGTTTTTGTTTTTGTTAAAAGGGCACAGCAATAAAAACAAGGACACCTTTAACTAATCCTCCATAGGGAACAAATGTCCATTTCAGTAGCAATATTCTGCCTACCTCAAATTCTCTTCAGATCTACTTAGGTAACGGTGAGCTTGTTTCATCACTGCTTGCACCTTAGATCTTCATTTACTCCAGTGTAAAGATTCATTGGTCTGATTCTCCTTCCCTTTTGCCCACGCTGGTATAAATAAGCATATCATATGTATGTTAGGAAATAAATTGCCCTCCTGCCCCTGCCATTTTTTTCCTGGGTTAACTCAGATTCCGCCATCCCAAACTGGTGGCTCCCTGGTCGCATTTGGCTCCATGGTGTTAGTGTGGTGTCAGGGGAGGCCGAGGGCTTGCTTCTGGTCTCATGTTTGGTGTAAATCAGGACTGACTCAATGGGCGCCAGTGTTGTGAGGCGAGTGTTAATGAAACTGGAATCCGTCTCTGCCTTGTCAATTTCCTTCCTTATTCAAGGCAATTGTTTCCTCCTCCCATTTGCATAAGCGCTGTGCTCATTAAAATATTACAAAAGAAGAAGGGGAGAAGAAACGGGTGACTGATAGAACAAAAAAGCTTTTAAGCCTGGAAAGCAGGAAGGTCGCATCAACCCTGGGACGATAAGAGGCGAGGTCAGTGAAGAGCACGACGCCTCAGTGACAAAATCACTCCGAGAAAGGAAACAGGATTGACATTCATTTCTCACTCTTCCAGATACATGTTACTGTCTCTCCTCTCCAGTCCTCCTCCCGTCCCCTCCTTTCTCTAACAGCACCCTCTCTCCTCCCCTCTAATATCACCCTGTCCCTTCAAGCTAGGCCCAACTCAGCTGGGAAGGCTAACTCTCCCCTCTGACTGATTCAACTCTCCTGCTTTAAACTTGATGTAGGGAGAGAAAGGTAATTTGGGACCCCTATATCTCTTGCTCACAACCCCAGGCAGACCCACAACTGATATAAATCTGAACTAGGGCAGTTTACCACAACTGAGGACCTGCCCCCAAAGAACCTTCCTGGAAAAACAGAAGGGTCATTTACTGTGGAGTAGCAGCTTTGCAGTCATCCTTGTTCAGATGAGCGCTGGCTTTGTGACAAACATGACAAGCACCCCCAGGAGGGATGGAAGACAACAGAAGCTTCTGTCTCCCGTGCTGCAGGCACGACACACAAACTGTTCTCTCTCTCTCTCAGCCTCTGGATCCTGGCTCGCGTAACCAGCTTGGGATAGCAGCTGCCTTTCTTGCTCTTGTTTCTTCTTACTGGTTCTCCTTCACACCAGGATGGTAGCTGTTCAAACTGCTTCAGCCTGGTGGATCAATGAGAGGGGCATAGTAAGGAACCAGACTCTCTTTACAGGCTGTCCAGGCTTGGAATGGATCAGAGAGAAAGCAGAGATAGGAAATAAATGGAGTATTCGATACATCAGGGAAGAGGTGGTAGGAACTGAGAACTTCTACCCAGATGCTACGGTGATGGAAGACTCTAAATGAACCATATCCTAGAAGCCAGTTTAAGCATACAGATGCAGGATGTCTTTCCAGTCATGGAGGCAACAATGCATTCCCTCTCCCTAACTTTGAGCCCGTGGTGGAGGGGAGTGGGTAAGAGAAATTCAAAGTAAGCCTAGCCCCTATGTAGGAACCAAGCAGTATACCATTCCTTCCCATGGGGCTCACTGCTGATGAGCAGAGATCAGAGCTGCCTGTAGAGGAAGCCCTAGGCTCTGCCAGCAGGGAGGGTCAGAGGCAAGAGTCCAGCTTCCCTCTGTGAGGGCAGCTAACTGCAAGGAAGAAGAGCTCTGCCAGGGCAACATCTACCAGCACCCTTTCTAAAGTTGGGTACAATAGAAGCAAGTGCTGTTTGGAGAGTGAGGGCAGACTGTGTTACTTAAATTGCCAATTGCTTAAATTATGAGCAAGACTTTAAAAAGGGGGATAAGGCAAGGCGCTCTGTTTATTGATTACATTATTAGTAATATTCTGTCTAAAAAATTAAATCTGTCTGTAAATCCCAAACCAGAACACTTCCTTCCAATTGGACTAAAAAGTTGTTCTAATCTTTAAAACAAAACAAAAAACAGCAATTCATATAAAAGTTTTAAGTTGTAAAGTTTACTTGTTTAGCAAAATAGCATTTAATAAAAAAGTAAATATGTGTGTCCCTCTACCGTGATTTATTCATGAGTCTTGAGGTGACTTAAGAGTCAGTCTTTGAGCCACAGATCCATCCACAGAAGTTGCAGATCTTTCTGGAGGGACGAGTACACCGTAAGACAGGATTTCTCTCCTTTTCCTTTCTCCTCGTTCTCTTCTCTGCATCAAGGGCAAGATGCTTTACCTCAAAATGGCTGTTGCTTGGTTGAAATTGCAATGCCTTTGAAGTCACTTAGCAGCCAGGTCCTCCTAGCTCCTGATGTTGGCATCAGTTTTGTTGAGGTATGTCTTCACTCTGTAGCATTTCCTTTGGCCACCATGAGCTTTCAGACTGTAACTAAGCCAGGAGTAGAGTACTTGTGGTTCCCAAATACACACACTTCCACAATACAATTGATAGCATGGAAGGAATTTGTGGTGGAGTACTTAATTCATGTGAAGAGCCAGTCCCCTGTTCCTTCTGCTACCCATGCCTAGGATCCTGGTTATAGTCTGATATCCTTTGTGGTCTCTGGCCTGATTCCTCATGTTCCATCTGTGATGTCCATGTATATGAAAAAGACTTCACGAGTCCATGGACAACTGCATCCTGACATCCACAAGCCCATCAAAGAATCCCATTGGAAATGGTATCTGACTTGTGTGAACTTGGGCACCTTGATACCTTCAGGAATATTCTTTGCATGGCAATCTGTGACCTCATTAAGAAGCTAGAAAAATCATTTTCCAACTTACAGGCTGACACTATTAGCCTCAGCCCAGCTAATTAAATCACCTCCCTCCCCTTCACCCCAACCCATTCATGGTTGATTTTATAAAGAGGTCAGAACTTAATGGGTTCATGGGTCGATGCAACAGCCTTCATCCATTAGTCTCAAGCAGGCTCAGACAAAGCTTGCAAACCAAACTTTTTTCACCCATCCTGCTCTCTTCAGCAGCTCTTCTTTTGAACAAGCCCTCAAGCCCATCCCATCTGCCACACAGCATGGTGCTTATTCCCGTGTATAGGTAGCAAAGGGCTGCCTTTTCTCCCAGAGGCTGGATCATGGCAGATGTTCAGTGTGAGCTAGCCAGCCATTTCTGATGGTGCCACATCCTCATCTGACTCTGCTGCTGCTGCTGCTTGCCTCGGTCTGCCTTTCTTCCTTTCCAGTACAGCAGCCGTAAAATGGTTAGTAAGGTGGATGTTGACCTCCTATGGCTCTATGTTTTACATTTGCATGGGCTCATCACCCTACTTGCAAGTGTCTGACTGATACCTGTATCACTGAGTCCTCAATTTTGTCTTGCCTCTCCTTCTCGATTTTCCTCAGTCATCTCACTTTTTATCCTGCCCCAACCCAACTTCTTTTAAATGTTGTTATTTGTCAAATAAAAATCCCACAGGAAACAAATGGGGGGTGGGAAGAAGGAGAGAGGGGGAATAGCATTTCACTTTGAAAGTGATCAGAATAGAAACACCCCTGAAATATTCAGGGAATGCCCAGTTGCTGAGTAGCTTTTGGTTCAATGCTGATATTGTGACCCCCAACGTAGCTGCATAGGGTAGTAAAGAGATGCTAAGGAACTCTAAAGTCTCCTGTCCCTGCACTGCTAAGCCTGTGGAGAGATCATAAGTCCTCTGCACTTAGTGGGTGCGTCTACATGAGATGCTATGTCACTGTAGCAACAAGCTACAGAGACGCAGTTTGTAACTATGGCAATGTAGCTTTGGAGGGCACAAACTGTGATGCCAATGCTATGTTGCTTTAGTGATGAGCTATGTCGCCATAACTTGTTGCTACAGTGACATAACATCTAAAAATAACCATGTGCCTCCAGGACTACTAATTGCTGTCCCCAGTGTAATGCTACTTGCTTTTGCCTGGAGTAAGGCAGAGCAGGGATTGTCTGATGACCAGAGGTGCTTCATCTTGCAGCAGTCACACCAAGGGATATATGGGCCATGGTCCCTCCTACTTGAGAAAACCCCACAGGAAAGGGCAGGGATGAACTCAGTGACTCTGTAAGAAGACCATTCAATAGGTTTCCTGCAGTTCTGGTGGTGGTGGTGGTGGTGGTGGGGTGTAGGGATTGCAGAGTGGGCCCAACCTTCAACATCTTACCCTGTACATGGATTGCAGAATTGTCCTGGGTTGGATGGGAGTGTTGGGAAGTGTCTTGGTCTTCAACCTAGGTGCACAGCCAGGAAAGGTGAGTGGTCTATTCTCCTTTGACCACATTTCTGCCAAACCATGCAAGGTTGAACTTTTACCAGGTTGCATACTCAGCTCTTACTGCTCACTTGCTAGAGCAGGCTAAATCAGTGAAGTATCGATAAAAGATTATCCACACACAAAGTCATGCTGGCATAACAGAGCGCACATCAACACTGCAGTCAGAGATGTGACTACAACATGGGAAGTTCTGCCCAAGGAGTTTAGAGCTACCTTACTTAGCTACAGATAGCAATGAAGCCACAGCAGCATGGAGTTCCACCCTGTAAGTAACCAGGATTCTGGGTTAGCTTGGATAATCTGCACTACCCTGGCTACCGTGCTATCGGCATCCAGACTAGCTGGATGATAGCCAGCTGCAATATATCTACATGAGTCACCATCACGTTGCCCATTGGAATGTAGATGTATCCTAACAGCTTAATCTCACCTCGGCACTTAAATCAGTGCAGCTTTTGTGTCCCTAGGGCCTGATTTTTAACTGATGTGAATCAGCATAGCTATACTATTATCAAACAAATTACACAAGCTTGCACCAATGAAGGGACCAGACCCTATTACATAACCAAACAGATGCTATCAGACTTTCATGAAACAACCTTGGGGGAGGTGGGGAGAACTATAGTACCCAGGGAAATAATGCCCCATTGAACATGAATTCCTTAGGCATGGTTGCTTCTAAACCACATGGGCAACACGGCAGATCTTTCCAGCAGCATTGCTTTCATGCATTGCCTCTCCCACACTTTATTCTTTGCAAGACGTCAACAGCATGCTGTACACACAGGGGCAACCCCCAAGCTGTACATGGCTGATGTAGTCCTGACGTCTTCCCCGATGGAGCTCTTCAGAGGTTTGGAAGTATTTTATGGCGTGTTAAAAGCCAGAGCAACTGACTTCCCCAGCAAGACAGATAAAGTGTAGCAAATGAATTGACTGTTTTACTCTGCACCACCAATTGTGACAAAGCAGTGTCTAAATCTTTGAAGGAATTGTTCGATTTGGAAGAAATCTTATTTGTCATGTAGTCAATAGTGCACTGAAAGACAGAGCGTTGTCCAGTGAGGTCCCAGAGGTATTTGGCAGATGTAGCAGAGCCTTAAGGAAAATCACAAGCTTGGAGTATTTTTCCAGAAAGCTAATCAGGATTACTACATTGTCAGAGGAAACTTTTGCTCCTGGTATTGTTCATTTTCTCAAGGCTGGCTATTCAGAGATTCAACATTACTAGGGTGAACAAACTGTGAGAGAATGATACTGTTGACAAAGAGCTTCACCTTGCTTTTGCCAGAAATGCCTTTTTCTGGCCTGGGCTGTGGACACACATGAGGGATATGCCCTGCTTGACCTCTACTAATCTAAAGACCTACAGCACACTGCATTGCAATGCTTTTTTGGATAGAAAACAAATAGGAGGTGCCCTTGTGGACAAGGTATAGCAACAAAGGAATGTCCAGAGAGAAAAAGAAAGAGAGCAGATGGGCCATCTGCCCCCTTTTCCCCTGCCTCTGTGTGGTCTCCTCCTCTTCCAGCCCTCTCCTCCTCCCCCCTGAACAGAGAGGGGCAAAGCTTATTAGAGACAGAGAGATATATCACCAGTCCCCTTCTGCTTGGTAAGAAATTCCCTGTGGATAGTCCCCAGTGAGACCACAGCTGGCTCCTACCCCACTCTCCTCACTGCCCACAAGGCTAGTGCAGGAGCCACCTCAGGGACAGGGCAGGATGAGTGTCCAGAGGGCACAGTACACAGCCAGCCTTCCCTCATGGGCTCAAAGCTTCTCAGAAAAACCCAGATCCTCCCCTGTCACTCGCTTGCTGCTGGTTTAAGCAGCAGTGAATCTGGCCTTGTGCTCATCTTTTGTGTCAGGGAAATAATGTGTCTTCTGTGTTAATGACAGCTGAGCAGTCACATAAGCACTGGCCTCAGATTGCTTTTTTCCTCCTCAGCAAGTGCTGCAGAGGCAGACTTTCAGGGTTAAAGTACGGGTGCACTTTAATTTCCTTGCTGCCTAAACAACCATCAACCAAAAGCTTGGAGCTGGAGTAGGAGAATTCCATAGAGCAGCCATCCTCTCCCTGGGGACAGGTTGCCTGCTCCAGCCACTTTGCCCCCACCAGAAGCACTAGTGGTCAGGGTAGCACTGAAAATGTTACTGATTACAACCCAAGAGCACTGGTAGCCCCAGTTAGACTGGGAACACATCGTGCTGGGCATTTTACTTACACATGATGAGCAAGAATACCCCTTAAGGAGCTTACAGGCTAAGCATATGGACAGATTCAGCCACTTCGAAAGCAGCAAAAGAATAGCTGCTGGGGATCACACACTGGCTGTTGTGCTGTTACTGTTAGGTCTGCATGCTCCTGTATCAGTACAATTGCTATTATTTTAAACCTGAACAAGCAGGGTTAAAGTTGCAACCATTTTGCTGCATTTACAGTGCTCCAGGAGCAAGCAGACATAAAGGCTACATCAGAACAGCTTATACCAGTGCTATTTGATATGGACACAATTGCTACCTCTTGTACCTGAAGTCAGGGGTATCAACATACAGTCCCTCAAATCTGATCCAAGCCATGGAGATGGGGTATCGGGACTGCAGGGCTTCTCAAATGCTGGACCACCCACCTCCATGGGCCATATTCAACCCAGGGAGTTTATCACTATAGACGCTAGAGCCCCTGTGAAACCATTGTTAATCCCCGCTGTTTTGGTGCAGCTCCAGAACACAGGGAGTTAATGCTATTTGCTTCCCCCACCCCTTACCTGCTGCCAAAATCAGGATTTTTAGACATGCTTGGTGACTATGCTTGGCAGCAGGGAAAAGTGGGGGGCAGGAGGGAAAAAGCAGCAGCAGCATTAACTCTCTGAGGTTGGGAGCCATGCCAGAACAGCAGCCATGGGGATTAACAACAACAGTACTCACTGGTTGTCCAGCACACTGAAAGCCCAAGAGTCTAGATCCAGCCCATGGGAATCCCTAAGTCCTAAGAAGAGTAGACTGAGGAGGAGATTTGCTCAATGTCATGCAGCAAGTCTGTGACAGAACCAGGTCTCTTCACTCCCAGTGTTACAGCCCGTCCTCTGGATCATAATGTTGGGCTTTTCCTTTGCAGGCCCCAAAACCACAGACAATGTGGGATCTTCCCCCTCTTTATCTGAACCTTTGACATTCAAGAAGTGTTTGCAGATAACTGGTTTTAGTT
The DNA here is from genome assembly GCF_001723915.1 of Gavialis gangeticus. Lineage (NCBI taxonomy): Eukaryota > Metazoa > Chordata > Crocodylia > Gavialidae > Gavialis > Gavialis gangeticus. The sequence goes on from NW_017729034.1 coordinate 7,853,188, forward strand.
GTGGCCCATCATGAATTGTGAGTGAGCCCTTTCTCACACTCCCTGGTGTGTGTGTCTTTTGAGCACAGGTCCAAATCTCAGAGTGGGTCGGGTTCATGTGATGTTTCTTTGGGATCATCTCCTCTTAACTGACCTGGTTTGCTGAGCCAGTGTCAGGACTGTGTGTGATGTGCGTGAATGAAAAAAATGAAAGCAATCCTCCAAAGCAGATGATATAACAATTATTAGTGAAGCAGCCGTGGAAATAGCAGCCAGGTCCAGAGGAGGTTTAAAAATGTCCCACTGATTCCATTCTTGTTCCCTGAAGGAAATCTTCTCCTTTTTTAATTTGCGGTCTGCTTTGTTGCTGACCAGTAGATGCCACAGGGAGTCTAAAGCAGTCATCTTTCTAATAAAATACTTCCTTTCTAGATACAGAGAGCTCCAGTGGTTAAAAAAAAAAGTATAGATCTAAAAATCAACTTGCAGCTGATAAGAATAGAAAGGTCAAGTTCATCTCTGCATACCTGATATTTACTTTCAAACTCACATATGGTTTCCTCACTCCAAGAATGAGAAGTAAAGGATGAGGATCACAGACAAGCAAATAGCCTGGGGAGGTTGGAAGGTTTTGCGATTAACACCCCAGATGGGATACCAGGAGATTTGGGTTCTGCCCTTGGCTCTGACACTGATTTCACCATATGACCTTGAGCAAGCATTTTTCTCTGGCTATGCCTGAGTTTCTTAAATACTGAAACAGAGCTGCTGATGGTCACTAAGCTCTGTGGTGGTAATGGAGCAATAGCAGCACTTCTGAAAATCACATCTGTGGTGTCTCAAATGAGACACCCCTCAAATCCAAAGCCCCTTCTGGAAATGCCAGCCTTAATTCATTAATGATTTCAAGTGCTTTGATGAAAGGGACTTGAAAAGAGCACAGTATTATCGCAGGCTACCAGCATTAGAGTCAGTCACATGGCTAGTTTCTGAACACTGGGTAGCCCTCTCTGGGGATGTTATAATGTATCTCTGGGGCAGGATAATATTTGCACTCTGTTGACACCTAATAAATAATAACCCAAATATTTGCACACTTGGAATATGTTGTGACATTACAAAGCTGACAGAGTCTGATTATCCCGAAGCTGCTTTGTGCACAGAACTCCCGTTGGTTTCAAAGAGAATTTGGAGTTCAGAACAGCTGCAGAATCAGGCCCATGACATTTATATTTATGAAGTAAGAGAGACCTTATCACTCACTGGTTGTGTAGCCACAAAACCAGAATAGCTGATGAGAGCCCTTTGTTGGTATCTTCAATATAATCATTATCTGCACAATTGAGGCATCTTGGCAAGAAGTGTTTGAAGTAGGGGAAACAAAAAGCAGAAGAGGGAGGGCTGGAGTGAGGGGCACTAGCAGAGCTGTAGTAGGTTGCTGTCTCAGGACCTCTTCAACCAGACTTTTGTTCCCCAGGGGTATCTCAGTGAGCCCCAGTAATATGGTCTTTTAATAAATAAAGCAAGCCAAGAAAAAATAAAAGACAACCCCTTGTTGTCCTAGATACTAGGAGGGGTCCCTTGAGGCTCCAGCCTTCCCACATTAGGCTTGCCTTCCATGTAGCCCTTCAGCCTCCCATTCTGGAGCCTGTCCCTCATACCTCTCTCTGGTTCTGCTTGCTGGGGTTTGTTAATCCACAGTAAGCATCTTCCTCATTAGCCTTCACACAGCCACAGCCCCTTAGCTGGGCTGGCTGCCTCCTCTTAAGAGGACAGGCCATCCTGTTATAGAAGCCCTGGGTTGGGTTGTAGGGCAGGAGTGGGCAGCACTGGCAGAGCTGTGTCACCTCTAGATGGAAATGGAGGAGCTGCTCTGTGGGGTGCACTGGCAGAGCTGGTACAGAAGCTTGTAGAGCTTGTATGCCATCTGCTGCTCCACTCCTAACTGCCATTAGTCACTCAGCTTCATGAGCCTGAAATTTTCTGACTCCCTGAGAAGAAAGGAGAAAATCCTAGACTGCAGCTTATCTTTTATTAAACACTGGCAAATCTGGGACAATTTAAACAAGAGAGATTTCAAACATCATGTTGAAGCATGTTGCAAAATTCCTTCTTTGCTCAAGGGAGACGCACACACTCACACAAAGTGCATGCTATTGTACTTTCACTTCCAAAGCACTTTCGTCAGGGAGATAAGAAGGATGAATTTTCACGCGGTAGGGGCAGGGGCTGTGGATTTACTAAAGGGATTTGTATCCTGTTCACTTACAGTGATATGGTTTACTAAATTCCAATGAAGAGGAAGGAGACAGTGGTATGAATAGGAACAGCT